>NW_028288538.1:10718939-11021969 GCF_059628265.1 Tinamus guttatus | reverse complement strand
CTCTTGTTGGTTTTACTTTGGTGTTGCAAAGGCTACAGATTCCACACGCATCTGTTCCTAAGGTGTCATTGGGGTAGGAAGTGTTTGCCACAGGTGATAGACACCAGTGATCCTTATGTCTTTCCAGTGCTGAAGCTAAGGAAGCTGGATATCCACTGGAAATGGGCTGTGGTGAAATCTCATTTGTCACGTGCTGGTTTGTGGGGTTAAGAGGAAACATCCTTTTCCCTTCTGAGTAATTTTCTGATGGTCTCAAGTGTCTTTTATGGATACTGCACATGCAAGCGTGCATATAACACTGATAGTGACCAGCAGATTAGTGCTAGTAGCAATACAAACTTCAGCTCCACTTAGATCTGACAAGCAATGTCTGTGCCAATCTGTCAGTGACAGGTCTCCTGCAGCCAAAGGCCGCCTAGGAAGCCGAACAGGTTACGGACCAGTGTGTCCTGCTGCCCTTAGCCTCAGCAGAGGAGTCTTGGATCTGCTCTCCACTCTTCTTGTTTCACAAGTGAGAACCACAATTATTAGCCGATGGCAACTTTTTAGGAGAACCATGAGAGAGCAATCCAAGGGGTGATGGTGAGTGCGACTCTGCTCCGTGCGCGTTGCGTCAGAGACCAGGTCAGGGAACAAGGCACTAATCCTAGCTAGGATCCATGCCGGTTTCTGTCAAGTTGCAAAACTGTCTACTCTTAAGTATGTCATCATATAGGGTGTATATGCCATATAGCTATGATATTAAGCATGTCAGACTCATATGACTGGCACGGAGACCTTGCTTATGTGTGCTAGTTGCAGCTTAAAATAAAATAAGCAAGCAATGGCTTTTCAGGGGTGGCTGGAAAAGGGCAACAATTCATCAGATCTTGCTAGGCTACATGGCTTTCAAAGAGAAAGGAAATAATGAGTTTAAGAAGAAATAAATGATTTTTGTAATTTTTTCTGGAGAAAATTTTCAGGTATGCAGAGGGAGTGCACAGCATCTGAGCTGCCGGGGCTGTCAGTGCTCTGACAGCTAATATGACTAAATGAGATCAGCCCACCTCTCAGAGCATCAGAAAGGGTGCAGAGATTGCTTAAGATAAAATGAGTGGTAAAGAAATGAAGTACAGGAGCTTTCTTCTTTTAAGGTAGAGTAGACACACGAATCCCATTATTTCCTAATAGGATTTTACATACACCTCTCCCTCACCTCTTTGAAACTCATTTGAACTGCTCATTCAGTTCAAAAAATGTCCTCTTTGGTTGTCACAGGTGGAACATCCATTTGATTTACTTTGCTGCGTGTCAGTTAGTCAAAAGAATCAGGCAAAATGGCTCTTGTTATTTTCAGCAGATATTTGGACTTTTCTCTGTACCTGTATTTCAAACAGTTGGGTTTTTTTTTGTTTGCTTGTTTTTTGTTGTTGTTTAAAAGATTTCAGATCTAAAAATCTGAGAAGAGAGTCCATGGGTCCCCCCTCTTTCATCATTCTGCAAGCTCATAAATTTGTCACTGAAAAATAAGGAGAAATGAATATTGTTTTACAGATAGGTTCAGACTTGCATTAACTATTCAAGAGGTTTCAAATGAGCTCTAATATATTTAAATGCAGCTCTATCCGTGTCACTTCGTCTGGGCTGTAAGGCACATTGCCATGTTCTTCATATGGTCTGGCAGATGTATCTGCAGCCGTAGGATAGATGCATATGAAAAGGTGAAATGATTACTTCCTATGCAAGCACCACGATTTGCATTCAGAAAGTTGCGCAAATAGTCTCATACATAGAAACTTTCAGCTGTGAGCCTTACTTTACTTTTAGTCCTTGAAAAGCTTTTGGTTACAGCTCGGATTTCTCATTAAGTGACAAAATTAACACAGTACATTCCAGATGCCTGGCTTGGAGACCTATAATCCTCTCTGCTTGCCAGGCCTCATCAGGATGGCTCTGCTGAAAAGCTGTCCCCGCAGCTCGTCACTGAGTTCAGCAGAGACAGCCCCTTTCCTGCCCGTTCGTGTGTGTGGTGGGACTGCAAAGGCTGACAGAGTTGCTGTTCTGGGAGACCTGGGAGCGTGAAGGGATCTCGGCTCCTCCCGCTTGGGTGTGGTGCAAGCTTTGTCACGTCCCCTTGGCTTCCATCGTTGCCGCGGTACTTCAGATTAGGACACAGCACATTTCCCGGGAATCTGTAGAAAATTCCCTGAGAGTATGATGAATTTATCCAGATGCCTGCTGGTTATTCTTAACCAAATCCTCCAGGCTGGGAAGAAAAGATTTGCAGAGGGTTGTGGCACCAGCTAGTTTTACGTGACTAGAAGATCTCTATTGAAGAAATTTGTGATTAGTGTTGACAGAGTTACTAAGCATCAATTTCTTCCAATTTTTATTTTGGCAAGAAAAAGCATAAGCAGTTTGCAGAGCCTGATGTTGCCAGACTATTTTGACCTCACATAACTGGGCTTGAGAGGGGAACAGAAACATGTGGTGACAGCATGGCCAGCGTGTGGCTTGTTGGGCCTCCTCCTTTAGCAGCCTCCACAGCCGTGTGGTGAGGGAAACCCCCAAACCTCTCTGCCGGAGCAGGAGCTTGCCCCGTTTGAACCAGGAGACAAATTGCTTCAGGAAGGCGTAGGCACGTAAGTGTTGCCAGGTCCGTGTTTCCAGAACAGCCTTTCTTCAGCCTGTCAGAAGTGCCTTGTTGTTATCTTCAGCCACCGCCGCTTGGTCTGAATGTGAGCAGAGCTGTCAAGGGACTGGAGAGGACTCTATCAGCTTCCGGCCAGCATTGGCTCAGGATTTCCTTGCGATAGGGTTCGATTAAAGCAGTATTTCTGCATTTGTTTCTCTTAAATGCTTTACTACCCAAAGTAATAAACACAGATAGATATTCTGGACTGTCTTGTCAAGAACAAAAAAATCTGTGCAATAAAAACCCACCTTTTAAATAGAGAAACTGCAAAATAGCTCTGCTTTCCGAGTATTATTTAATGGTAATGAAGAGAGCATAAGATGAGCTATATTGGAAAAGCAATAAAGGCCAAGTTGCTGTACATGACATCTAATTTCTGTATCAATTGATTCACCTGCTATTGATGTACTACTGTATTTATATGCCCTGCCCCCAAAAATGAAGCATTGGGGATGTCAAATGGTTCGTCCTTGCTGAACACCAGTGCTGTTATAGTCTGTGCTCTCTTCTGAATATCTTGCTAAGAGGGCAGCAGAAGCAGCATTTTCCCCCCAGTCTGGAAATAACTTTATGCAGTTAGAGATGTCTGCCTACCTAGCCGAAGAGTCTGAGAGACAGCAGCTTTGTGCAGAGGCTGTGCTCAGCCCTGGGCACTGCGAGGCAAAGACGTTGCTGCCTGCGTGTGCATTTCAAGTAGGGTTCTCAAAAGCCCTTGATGTTGGCCCTGCACTCATGGAGGTCGCTGGAGCAGTTAGGTCACTACTAAAAACATCCATGAAATCCCCTCCTTTCGCTATAAAATGAGGATAGAGGGCTGCATGGCTGTGGAGAGTTTTGTTCCTGGGTCGCTGGTGAAAACACAATTCAGATCCTTTCAAACTGACAAGTCGTCTCTATGTGACAGCTCTCAGAGTTCATGGTTTCACTCTAGCATCTAGTGGATAGTAGAGGTTGACAGGAAATCCTGTTAAGTGCTACCAGACAATTTCTCTTCCTGGCAATCTCTGCAAAGAAGCAGGGGTTGAAAAGGAGCTCATGAGCATGAAGCTTAAATCTCTCTCTCGCTGTTAGGTTATCACGGAGGTGAAGCTAAGGCATATTACTAGGCAGCATGAGGGCAGCTTGGCTTGCTGATCAATCTGCTTTGCAAATAAACAGTGACACCCACTTATCAGGCTCTGCCACTGACATCCGTCACATGAACCAGGATCCAAGTGTAAGAAACATGATCATTTTTTCCCCTTCATGTATTCCTGTTTCAGCTACAATTGTACTGGAAGTCATTTTCCTACATGTCAGTGATAACCTTACCATGGCAGAGGTTGGTACGGTTAAAGTCTGAGCGAGGAGGACGTGCGGTCGGGGAACTTTGACGGATCGCACGTCAGAGCAGTGCACAAAATAGCACTGCAGCAGCAAACTGCACGGCCAGACGTGTGCAGGGGTGGTGTTCTCCAAATGTACTTCTAGCAAATGTAGTGGCTGCTGCTGTAAGGACCCAAATGTAAATATTTCAAAATGCCAACGTTTAATCTGTCATTATTTATTTCCAAATCCATTTTATCCTGAAAAATAGCTAGTCGGACAATATTACGCCTGATTGCATTTCCTCCCGTGACTGTGGATTCTGGAAACCTACTTTTGGCCTGAGGCTGCAGTAACAAGGACTTTGTTAGAAAGGCACAGGTAGATTTTAGCCCCTACCTATGCTGCTCAGCATTCACTGAGAAATTATAGCTTCTGTGTTTAGATGTCTAGATGCTATGCGGTGTTTCATAGCTTACTGAGGAGCATTTTTTTTCAGTTCAAGAGAACAAATAGCTTACACTGGCTTGTTCTGTCAAATTCAAGCTGACACAGTCACTCTGTAGGAACGTCCATATTTCCAATAAATTTATGACCAAATGTTTCAGACACCACAGCTAGAAAATGTGAAATAATTCACTTAAAAGACAACACAAATGGGATGCATTCCAGCTGGGGGCTGGTAGGGCTTACTGGAGATTATGTATGGACATATACAGCTAGCTGTCATGCTGCTGTTCTAGCAAAAGGAAAGAAAAGGCTTTTAAACACCTGCAATATCTGGATACCTTAAAAAGATGCAAACAAATATTTTGAGAAGCAGAATCGATTAAGAATATTAGTGAAACATGTCACTAGTCCTGCACAGAGGCCAAGACTGGTGCGAGGAACAGAGAGTGGCTCCCAGGATGGCATTCAGCATTTCTTCTGCAGTTTTTGCCCTCACCTGGCATGAGAAATGCAGACCCCTGCTGTCTGTGCACGTCCGTCGCTTCCTTGCTGGGCGGCAGGGAGGTCCCCTGGACTTCGCACACCTCTGCCACTCATCGCTGCCCGACAGCCTTTCTCCAGCCTTTCACGCTGCAGTGAGGGTTGGCGTCTATCGTAACTTCATTAGGTATGTTGACAAACATTACTAATTTAAAATTAAATAATATATATTTTAAGAGATACTTAAGGCCAATCTGGACAATTTTAAATATCTTTCAAACTGCAGAGGAAGAAGTGTTGTTTTTAAGAGCTGATCTATTCACAGCTTAAACACCAATACAATTACTTTAATTAAGGTTGTATTTCCTAACAGAATAGCTATTTTAATATGCTGCTTGCTATGGATTCAGTTATACTAGCATAACTTTAATTTTTAGTCCTGCAGGCTTCTATGTGTATTTTTATGTACCAATAGAGGGAGATATATAGCTCTGACTTTATGGATGTATTGAGGCAGCCCACTGTGTGCGTACCTATAAGACTGAGATTCCCAAAGGCAGCTAAATATGTTTGATTTCATTAAAAGGCTGGTGCCTAAATGCCATGGTATCATGCAGGCCATCTATAAATGCTTCTAATGCTGTACAAAATGTGCAAAATTCTCATCATCACCCCAAGTGAAAAGCAAGGGGCTTTCATGTTGGTTTCAGGAAATTGCCACAAAGACAGTTTATGTGTCCTTTTGCTATTGACAGCACACATGCTTTGTGCTCTGCAGCATGTCATCAAATGCTTTAGTTAATTACTCACTAATTATAACACTGTTGAATGGCTACACTGTGGCAACCATATAATTATGGAGCAGAAAGTACTGAGCGGTTGCAAGTCTGAGCATATTGGCTGATGACAATAAATCTCCTGCATACTGTTGATGTTTTTCACCTGCTTAACATTTGTAATGTTTGCCTATCATACCCTCAAACTCAGAGCAATATATGAAGTGTTAGTAGTCAAAGTTAATTAAAGTTAAAAGCAGGTAAGCTGTGTTGAAATGGAAATGTATGTTGGCAGATGTATGAAATGAACAGCCTGGAAATGGTCCCTCACGCCTGCCAGGGCCTGGTCTTGCGTCCACACCCCCAGCACAGCTCCACCGAGGCCGGGGAGCGCAGAAACGGGCCGCTGGCCTCGCACAAATACAGCGTGGTGGGTCGAAGTCTCAGGGCAGCTCACAAAGGACGGGAAGGAGAGCAGCTTGTCCGTGCTTCCAGGCGCCCAACGTGGCCAGCGAGGGGGTTGTTCAAAGAGCTGCTGGAGGCTTTGCCAGCTAATGAGCGCGGGAGGGACGTCCTGGCAGGAGCGCCCGAGCCCTGCTGGGCCGGTGGGGGGCCCAGCGCGGGCGGGCGGCTCGCCCGGGATGTGCAGCTGCCCTGGGCTGTGCTTCCCAGACATGCTCTTGCAACCCAGGAAATGTCAAATAGCATCTTAGGGCAGTTTCCTAGGCTGCTTTACACTTTCTGGTACAAAGTGTAAGCAATGATCTACAGCTACCCTTTTTTATGTTTAGAGAAAAAAAGATGCAGCCCCAGGACAAAGTATTTTTCCCCTTGTACTTCTCCCAAGTCGTTGTTCTGACCCCTCAAAACACACTGATGTTCAGGAGCTGAGCAGACGCGTACTGAGCTGTCACTGCCACTCATATCTTACACCGTGGCACCAAGAACATGATCCAAAGCTGTTCAGCAAAACACACTTAACTCATTAGAGCTCACTGAAAGCCTCCTTGCTTGTGCTGCTGCAAGCAGCTCTTACTTTGTTCTTGGAATGGAATGGGGAAGCAGAAAACGTCTGATCAAAGAGTTTTCAGCATCATGTGTAGGGAAGTGAGTCACTCAGCGTTTGTGCGGAGCTTCCCTCACCAACCGTGCCACCTGCCGAATAACTGCGCGCTCCGAGGAGAGCGCAGAGATTGTCATTGCAGAATACCCAAGCAGGATGCAGTCATCCTTTCAGTTCCAAGTAAATGTAAAGTTCTTCCCACACAGACAGACCTCTTCTTGTTGTGTACCGCTAGTTCCTTTCCCGTGAATAGAGGGTGACTCTCACATCGGCAGTGCCTTTTCTCTGTGTTTGTTAAGAGCCCTGTTAAAGTTGACAGGAAGCCCACAGTGTCTGTGTGGGCTATTAGTGTAAAAGGACTGTCAGTATACTTTGCAGCTTCTGTCTGTATCACTGGCGTTCATTATCAAAAAAGAATAAAATGTTTTAGCAAGATGTGTTAGATTAATGCCATATGGCAGATTGCAACAGTTGGTGGGTTTGGATTTGGAATATACTATGAAAAAGAAGGTGCTGATATGGATGCACATGATTCCAGACAGTGGTGTATCTGACCTTTGGACTCTTTTATGGCCATAGTAAAATAATAACAATTATAATTCAGCAATAGAATATTACCCCGTTCTCCACTCTGCATCGCCTTAGAGGTGTAATGGCTAGTAATGCATCTGCAGTCTGGACATTTTTCTTGAGTGTTTGGTTTGTTTTGGAAATGTTCCATTCCTCAAACTTCATATAACCTTCAGTGTAAGTGATAGTTTGGGCTGGAAGAGTTTCAGAACACAGCAAGGAGAGCATTTACTGCTTTTCAATGCCTCTGGAGAATGATAGACCTGTAAGTTCCTCAGGGGACAATGTATGTAAAGTATGTGGATATTTGCTAATATATTTGTTATATTAAATTTGTGGATATTTGCTAATATATTTAGTATATTTTAAAATACTTAGTATATTTATTTGGAAAAGCAAGTTATTGAAGAAGGCTCACTCCAAGGAGACAGCAGAAAAGCTCATCCCTCTTTGTTCTTTATCCTGCCATCCTCTTGGTTCCATGGTGTTTTTTTGGCGGAGTGGTGGAGTTTGAATTTAATTACATATTTGGGGTTGTTGTAACTGAACCTGATTCTGGCAAATCTGTTATGACTGTTACAAGTGTAAGTCTTTGAGATACGGTCTGTTTTTTTTTTTCTTGTTCATTTTTTTCTCATGCAATTTCTTATTTCCATTGTAATTCAAACATAACTCATCTTTATGATAATTTCCCAGTACCCACTTCTTCAATATCCCCAGATTCATACCAGGGGTGAATTTGACCCCTCTCTCTCCAATTAGTGTGACTCTTAGAAAATAGGACTCAGTTTTAAAACTCCTTTCATTTTGTGAAGATATGGCCTTCAGAACATTGTCAAGATGAGACCATGTTATAAGCAGCAAAAAGAAAAAGACCAACAGGTTTCACTTGCCTATTCTCGTGTGATCCTATTTCAAGCATTTTAGGTGGTGCCATGTGAAATTTAGATGTATTGTCCACTCATTAGAGCCGTTGTTTACTTTTCCTCCTTCCAGACTCTTTCTGATCCTTGGAAGTTCTGTGAACCCAAGTCTACATCTTGGACAGTTTCCCTGAATTTGGGTGCAGAGAGTTCAGCTCATGGGGGACGCAGGGGAAGTGGCTGCACCGTAACCCTGAGCAGAGCAATGTGGAGCACTGGGAATAGTGGGGCCCTTTAGCATGAGGCCAAGTCGCATTTGGATAGCACCACATAATAGCATGGGGTCAATCCAGTATTACTGAAATAAATGGGAGCTTTGTAATTCATTCCCATGGATTAGCCAACAACATGTAGAAGAAGTGAGAACACTAGACGAAAACACTGTTTCTAATCCCTGCTCCATGAAATGTGGATGTCGGTCAAGTGTTGTTATGAATTCTGAAAAGTTTAATGGTCTGAACTTTCACTAATTACACAGCTCAGAGAAGAAGGCTGCTCTTGTAAAGAAAGCAGCCAGAGGCCTATGTGATGTAAATCTGCTATTTCCTTGCCTTCAGCAGAGCCACATAGGCTTGCACTACATGAAAAACATGATGGGAAATGATCAACAAATAATGGGAAATGAATAATTTTAACCTCTAAAACATCCAATCTGCTTACAAACCTCAGTGTTGAATAGGCAAATCGTAACTGCGTAGATCTGAACCCATGGCTGAGTAACTAACCTTGAACTAGAAGATACATGTGCGTCTGAAAGGTGATGGGTAACACAGCTGTGGTGCTGGGAGGAGCTAGCGGAGAGGAACGTGGCTCTTCCCAGCTTGTGGAGAGGACGCTCTCCTTGTAGAGACTTCTTCCTTCCTCGCTACCAGGGATCGTTTGCTGATTTAAAAGAACGTTTTGCTCTTCGAAACGAAACACCAGCAGCTCTGTTTCATCTATGTCAAGAGGTACAGTAGCGTGCAAGGGTAGCCAGGTGATGAATAGGCTGTCTGTGCCTGGGCACTGCCGCTGTCACACACGCGCCAAGCCGACCTGTGGCGGGTGCTGTGGGACAGGACGTTGGCCACACATGCTCCGTTAGCCCCATTAGCGCCTTCCTAACGAACAAGCAGAAGGGAGCTGTTTTGTGACACAGCTGCTAATGCTAACGCGCAGTGTCACTCACGAAGAAAATCTAATCTCGTGCTTGCAATTTAATTCGAGATTATCCATCCGTCATTTCTTCCTCCTCAGATACACCAAGGTGGCTTAGAACCACAGCTACGGGCTGTGGCATGCGGGAGCTGGTGGTGCTGCCCCGCGGTGCCTGGCGCCATGCCCTGCACCTCGGCCATGGCCTGTGGTCCTCACAAACACCTCGCCCATCAGACAGACAGATGGTGCTGCAGGAAGGGGGTTGATTTATCCTCAAGCTAACGTTCCCTGGGGCCAGGCTCGCCCCGAAATGTGCAGTGTGCAGCTAGCGCTCGGCCTGGTCCCCTCATGGAGCCTCACACAGAGGAGTGAGGCCCAGTGTGAGAAGTCAGAGCCCGATGTAAGCTGCCGTGTGGCACATGCGCCTCCATGGCAGCCCGGGCCTCTCTCCCAGCCTGTGCCCGTGTGGAAATGGGCGGCTGTGGGGCAGGGCGCTGCATCAAAGCACGGTTCCTTGTGCTTCAGCCATAAACAGCCTGTCTGAGGTCTTCAAATAAAAGAGGGAACAAGGTGGGGGATTTTATAAAGACCACCACATATTTTTTTTTTTTTTTTAAAAAAAAGCTTTTCAACTTTCTATTTTTGTGCTTTTTTTTATGAGAATGCAAAGCTCTGTTAGCAAAAGAATAGGCAACTGGCTGGCTGGGTGAAACCAGCCATTTCTTCCTGTTTCAAAGGAAATGAGTTTTGATTTGTCTCATGTTTTTTTTTTTTTTTTTCCCTTAAAGAAAATGAATGAAAGGAAAAGTCAGATTGCTTTGGTTTAACCTGATGCTATTTTTTCATCTTTCTTTTCCCTTCTTCCCTCATTTTCCCCTCTGGTGACTATTCTTCTCCCCTTGGTCTCACTCCTGCTTGTACCAGGCCTGTGCCTGGAGCTGGCACAGAGCTGGTTCTTTCACCTGCTTAGAGACTTTCCTTGCCAAGGGTGGTCTTTAATGAGATTTGTGTCCTGTGGTGACTCCTCTGTGCTCTAACCGAGCTGGTGCAGCAGGGCCTTAGGGCATGGGCGGAAGAGGCATACTGTGCTAATCCACTTCTCAGGTACTTTTCCCCATGTGCTTCTTAGGTAAAACCCCTAAACAATCCCTCCTTCTGCAGGAAAAAAAAAAAAAAAAGCAGACAACAAAGCCCCACTGGGCTCGTGCAGTCCTCGTTTCATGTTTTCTTTCCTAAGAAAGCAGGAAGAGGAAAAATACTTCCCTTTAAACCTATTTTTAGTGTGGCACTCTAAAAATGGTGTTTATTGACCTCTGATAAAAACTTTAGGCTTGCTTCTGTCAGAGGGATCTAGACAAGCTGACCACTAAGAGAGATCGAAGATCTTTTTTGTTGTCATTCTGTGCATTTTTCCTTTTGTTTTTTAAATTTGCAAAATTATTTTCTTCACATTTCTGCAAATGAAAACAATCTCAAAGTGGTTGAGATAAAACTATGTAAAGAATAGAGCCCCTTACAATAGGAAAAGGGGGAAAAACATAATAGATGACTGGGCTGTCTACTTCCATTTTTTGACCTTTAATTGAAAGATTGAAGATAAGTAGTTCCTGAGAGAAAGCAAAAGGCTGATTCACTTACCCTGTAGCTTCAAGTGAAAAAGCTTCCTGGAAGCCTCACTTTATATTATGAATCATCCTCTTGTCATTCCAAGAAGTTCATAGCCAAGTAAAATGTTAGAAATGGATTGATAGTGGAGTGACGGGCAGTAGGGCCTAAGTGAGGGGTTAAAGGTCTCAAGATAATACATTCAGGCATCCCTTAGGATATTTCTGTAAAGCTGATGTTTCTGACCTCCAGAAATCTTGTCTCACTCTATTAGGATTCACTGCTGTCTTAGAATAATGTCATTTTGAAAAGTTCACTTGTTTTATATGAAGTTTTAAAAATGAAGACTGTTCCAGTTTTCTTTCAAGGAAATCTGATGGAGTCATGATTGTTTTATCCTTATGGGACTGCAGAGCATGTGGGCTTGATAAGTGTGCCATTTCAAACCCCGACGTGCAGATGAGGGGAGTAATATAATAAGAGCAAAGGAATAAATTATTAACTCCTTGAGTGTGGTAGGGTCTATGATGGATGGAGAAGAATAGGTTTTTGCTTCTTTTGAGGAAACAGAACAGGCAACAGAGTAGCAGCAATTTCTCTGTTTTGGGATAGGGATCGACTATTTCAGTATAGTAGGATTTCAGCTGACCTTGAAAGTAGGTGAGCTCCTTATTCTGTATTGAGGATCACATCCTCTCAAGATGTTGGCTAGAACAAGTCCCTGCTGTTGACATGTAAGTTTACTCTATGTACTTTCTAAACTCTATTTAGGAGCTCACTATATATGCTCTTTCTAAAATTTAACTGCTCTCCTTTTTAAGACAAATTTTTATCAAGATGAGAGTTCAGTGACAACTTCTTAAATGGAGTGCCAGAAAATTTGATCTCAGCAATCCAGGGTTCCTATACGTGCTCTCTTTTTATGGTGTCACATAAATACAAGTTCAGGAATGCTACATTTTCTGTAGTCAGTTTAAACAAAAGGAGAGCATGGGGAGGAGCCTGCCTTGTGCTCTGCCGTGGTGTCTTGTCAAACACCCGGGAGTGCTGTGAACCTTCCACGAGCCCTCGTAGCCTGCAGGGAGAGCTGAGGAGGGCCGCGTGGCAGGGCATCATTACAAGCTCATTCAAAAGCCAAGCGTAGCCAAATATTTTAATGTCTTTTTTTAAAGCCTCTATACTTAGGACAGGCATAATGGTCCAGCACTGTTGACCTGCTCCTGATTTGCATGAGAGCTGTAGCAGACTGAGATGTTTCCTAGACTGACTGAGCAGTAGCATTAAAAATGATCACAGCTTGGGTTTGAAAAGAGCACTTCACTGGGGTGAATATGGTATTGCAGAGTGAAGTTTATATGCCTTTTTTTTTTTTTTTTTGCTGATATTGTTTAGCTGGAGACAGCTTTCTGCAAGACTGGATTACCAGGGCAAAAGTGCATTGATTTACATTCTGAAGGTTATCTTTCCAGTGGAAAAAGGCATAACAGTATGTGGGTTTTTTTAAGTGAAGGTTTTAAGGAAAAAAATATGATAAAATAAAACTAGCATTGAGAGGGGAATAGCAATGTGTGGTTTTCTAAACGGTGAACTTTAATACTGGAAGAGCAGGGATTTTATATCCTGGTTGCTTTTTCATTGTTCCTGCTTGGATGCTGGCATGCATCACAATCATGTATTTTCACCCTTGCTTTTTGTTTTAGCCATGAACTCATTGACTTGTTTGTAGATAAAAGGTAATCAGTTGAATGAATTCCAGAGGGGGATGGCCAGATGTTTGATCACTAATGGTACAGTCCCTCAGACCCGTCTATACGCAATGTCATTTGATTTGATTTATATAGCGAAGACTTAATATAGTATTATTCAGAGTGCTTTTTAGGATTGATCTATGTACTCCTACTTTAACATTAATTGGAAACTATCTGTTGTTATCTCTCTAAAGGTCATCTTCTCCTCTGCTTACTCACATGAGTAATATAATTGATTGCTGTGGGGATGCTTATGAGAGAATGAAGGATCCGGATCTGATGCCACGTTAAATGGGAATAGCTCCAGTGAGTCTGCGTGTAGCTGCTGAACAGTGCAGCTTCAGAGCACTTCTCTCCTGCCCACCGTAGTGGAGCTTCCTTTCTTATTTTGTTTGGTTAGGGCGCTGTTCAGAATATATTGTGCTTGTTTACAGTTGTCAGGTCAGTCTGTCGTGAGGCGACGTGGACAGCCTCAAATCCTTCCCCACATGCTCGGCAGTTTTGTCACCGGCCTCAGAGCCAGGCTGGACAAACAGACTTTCCTCCAGCTCGGGCCCTTCCTTTACCTGCCAGATCTCCCGCTGCGACAGGCGCCTCGGGAATGGCCCTTCGCCGCAGCTCAGCGTTAGGTGGGTTGTGCTGCCAAGCCTTGGGATTTCAGTTCAGCGTGTAAATGCAGAGAGGAGAATACAGCTTGAAATGTGAAATAGATGCATGAAGAAGTATGCAAAAATACTGTTTATGGGGACTTGGTCCCCATGCCTCTGTTATGTCTTTACCTGTATCATGTAAAATCACTTCAATAATTCTCCTTCCTGTCACTTTTCTAAAGTGAATGAGGCGCATATGCTTGCTTTTGTTCATTTGTTTTTGATAGTGTTTATTTCTGACACATTAACCGGTGACTTGCACTCATAATTATCTCAAAGGGCTGGAATTAACATTCTAATAAGATATAATCTACTTCCATTCATAACTGCCGTGTTTTAAATTATAACACGTATAATACTTTAGGTCTGAATCATTTGAGGGATTCTATCAAATACAGGGATAATTGAAATGAGGATTTAAATTTGGATTATTGAAAGGAGGATTAAATTCAATCTGTGAACAGCTTGAAATGTTTTATGTTAATACAAACACAAAAATTCTGTCAGATTTAGAGCATAGAACTTCCCGTTCACTGGGAGCTGAGAGAGAGATTTTCCTCCAGATTTGGAGTAAGTTACAAGTAGAAATGGGGAGAAAGAGGTTTCATTCGCAGCTATGGAATGTAGGAAAAATAAAGTTTTGGCATTTAGAAATTCTCATACCAATTAGAAGAGTACATTGAGTTATAGATGAGGAAGGCTAAGTGGCACCTCATGCCATCGAGCCCGTCTCCTGCTTCCAGGGCAGGATCAGTGCTATTTGTGTCACTCCTGACAGATGTTTATTGAGCTTTAGCCTCAGGACCTGCAGTAGGAGGGACTTGCCAGTGATCCAGACAATCCATTCCCAAGCTGTGCTATCTTTCTGTGCTATCTTTCCCACCGGAAAAATAAATAAATAAATAAAAGCTTCCTCTTTATAATTACCCATAGTTATATGTCCTGTTCATCTGGACCCACGTTTTCTCTTTAGCCCACCTGGCAACCGATTTCTACGCTCATAAACACTGATTCATGTTCACTGATTCTGCGTTCATAAACACGGCCCCTCGGACCCCTGCCCACGCACACGTTTCTTCGCTGAGGTTTGCCTGTGCAAAACCCTTGGCTTGGGGATGCTGCCAGCGTGACATGGTCCTTTTTCCCTTTTCGCACCACTTCTTCAGTTACTGGAAATCATTTTTGTTTCTATTCCTGTTTTACAACATACTTGCAGGTCTTTCCTCTTTGGTGTCATCTGCAAATTTAAGAAGTGTCTCCCTGTGATGAAATTTTGAACAGAACCAGACTCAGGACAGAGCTCAGCCTCTCCCCTCAGTGATTCCTTTCTACCCCTCAGAGGAGGAACTGAGATTTTTTTCCCAGAAAATTTATTTTGGAAAAATCCTTGTTAGCTGTTGCTTATCTCTCTGTTTTCTTGTGGGTGTTTACAAATGATTTCACTACTTCTATTTAGTAAAATTTTCCAGGCAATCTCTTTCCTCCTTTTTAAGAACAAGGACTGTATTTAACCTTCTAATATCTGATGCTGTCATCCATAATCACATCTGAGATTCCTTCAGCTTGTTCTTGGCATGTCTTACAGTAAAATTTCTCAGGCTTAAGCTCTCTAAATCACCTTCATTACCTAAATAGTCTCTAGCCTATTCCCTCCTTCTTCTCTGAGCTCTTACCCTTTTTTGGAGTTAAATGCAGTAGCCTCCTACTCGCAGATCACTTCTTATTGCCTCTCTCAGTCTGTGAAGGCACAGACCATGGCAGGAAAAAACGGATGTTTTAGACATGTGTCCATGTGTCTTAGCTATTCTTAAAACCTCTGCAGCCCTTCTGAGTAGGTCTCTTAATGTCTAGTTGTCCTAATAACTAGGACGGGTTTGCTTGCGTTGTCTGAGTAATTCTCATTGCACTGTAAGGCTTTTAGTTCCAAACCTGTACCCTCCTAATGGAAAAGGAAAGCAGTTTATTATCTTGCTCTCTGTGGCAATCTTCTACGTACTGCAGGATGTTATCTCATGTCCAGGCAAGGTTCCTCTTCGATATTTACACCGTTTCCCTGAAATATTCTATAAGTATATTGGGAGCAGAGAGTAGCTTGTTCAATTTTAGAGCTGGCAGAATGTGAAATCATGTATTGATTCTGTTATTAGCATAAGAAATGTTTGATCAGCTTTTCTCAGTTCTCACTGCACAATCCTCTGTAATGCCATGTTTTATTTTTTATTACATCTTTATATTGCCACTGTTACAAATTTAAAGAGGATAAAAACAGAACCTATGGAAGAATCAAGTATCAAAGCAAATATTTGATTTTTATATAGTTTCCAAAAAGCAAAATTTATCCCTAGTGTGAGCAGATACAGTTCTGTGGACTTAGTGGGGATATGCTGAGTTATCATGAGTCTGAACTGCCTTTCACTGAAATATTATTTATTTTGTATGTGTAGCAGCCACAAATCTGCCCTCAGTAATACTCCAAGAAATATGAAGCATATAGGGACACATATATATGGTTCCATGGTTATATTACGATAATAGAAAGTAAACTGAGGCTGTTGGAATAATGTTAGGTAGCAGACTTCTGCCAGCAAAATAAATGAAACAAACTGTATTTTTAAACTGGGTTGTAGGGCACTGCAGGATTTTCCAGGCTGTGAGTTAGATAAACTGTCTCATGTTTGACAAGACACATTTAAAGACTGAAAGCTGTGTAAACTTCCACGAGCTCAATCCCTCTATGGAGCCCAAAGGAAAAAATATTAGGATAAACAGATCCACATCTGCAAATTTATGAATGTATGTAGTGGCTTGGGGGAGAGGAGGGAGAGGAAGAACAGTAGCAATCAACAAGATTATTATTCAGCAGAGGCAGCCAAAAATCGTGATTATGATGTCCTCCTCATTAAAGATCTGATGTAGATCTGACACCGTCACCCTTGGAGGGAGCCGCTGGGGCCCTGGCTGAGGACGCGCAGAGCAGGGGCTGCGGAGCGGGGTCCGCCCCTCTGGCCAGGCCGAGCTCCCCCGGAGCCGCCGGGGCCGCAAGGCGCAGGACGGCTGGGAGAGCGGAGGGAGCAGCCCATGACAAAGGTAGAGGTACCTCGCGGTGCGTGAGGCTGTCGGCATCAAACTTGCTATGGCACTGGATGTTACATGACACAAATGCTGTATTGAGGCCAACTTTACTCTGGGAGGAGTTGCTTTTCTGATGCAGAAAGCAGAGTGGATCGATACACAAGTATTATTTATGTCTGCGTAATATCCAAGTGGGTGTAATTCATTTTGCATTTGACTTTCCATAGCTGCATGACAAGCTGTCTCTGTCGCTGGATGCATTCATGGCGTGTGTTGCCAGTTACTAACCAGACCCAGGAGCTGAGGTGGCTTCAAGTAGAAATCGGTGATTTTCAGCATTGTGTGCGGCATGGAATCACACACACATCGAGGTTTAAGGCTTAGCAGTAATGTTGGAATTAAAAATGAAAGGTATAAAATGTAGTTTTAGTATATAATTAACATGAAATTGGAGCTCATTTTAATACCTCTCTCAGGAGTCACCATTTGACTTTTTAAAGGACATATGTCTTCATGGAGTGATTAAAATATTCCTTCTTGTTCTGATTTTTCTTTTCCATGTTTTCTCTGTGAGTAATATTAATCAGACTACATGATGTGAATTAGATGTTGCTCTTTGCAGGGAGATGTGCAGCATAAAAGATCTTAGCTATAACTAGCATATCTAAACTCTGCTGGGTCTGACTGGTTAAAGAAACCCCCAAGACCCTTTTCCTGGTGCGACACATTTATGAGCAGCCTCCCAAAGCGGCGTATGGGAGAAGATCTTTGTGGGAAAAGGACGTAGCCATTGGCACGTTTGAGATGATTGAATCCATTGACCAAATCCTTGTTCAAAGTTAGTTATTAATATTTATGCTGAGATTTTCAAAGGAGCCTAAGGGGCATGTATGCTCCTGACTCATTGAAATTCAAAAAGAATTGAGTGCCTAACTCCCCTAGCTTCTGCTGCAAATCCCAGTCTTAATCTCGGTGTGACAACCTGATTTTGATGTTTTACAAACCATACTCCCCATAATAAAGATATACTTAGGAAGCTGGGAGAGTGCTGTGAAGGCTTATATTTAGTGCCTTTATTTTGATACAGTTGTTTGAAGGATGTAAGATAAAAATTTGTAAAGTGAAGCAATTTCCAGCTGAATGCCTCATAACACAGACTTCACTCTGTATTAGTGATGTAAACACATGCATTAAACTTTGTAATGGAATTTATGAAACTTAATGAGCAAATTTTTATTGTGCTCTAATACTGTGGTGAAGCTGCTCTTCCTTCTTCGTTTTTCTTTGCCTACAGCTACAGCTAAATTTGACATGCCGTATTATTATGTTGTCCTAGTTCACTGTAAGTTTATAATGTTACCTGAAACTGCAGTCTTTATTTGAAACTGCTGGCAAAAGTGATTGTGCATCATGCATTTCACTCCAGTGAGACAGTGATGCACAAAATGCACCCAGTCATTTGAAAAATAAGTTGATAACAAATATATTTTATCGTATTTATTTCTAATGCTGTTGCAACTGTGAGTTTTCAACTAACCAGGATGGGCCAGTCAAATTCCATTTCAAAGACTGCTGCAGCATTGTGAACATGACCAAAACAAAGATATAATGCTAATTTTAACTATCAAATGGTCGCTCTTGTTCAAAAGATTGAGCAGTGTTTATGCAAATTCAGTCCTCACTTATGCTCCTTGACAGGTTACTGGTTGCAGATGTTCAATCAAAGCAAAATTTTCACTCTTACTGATACATCTGTGAGCCTGGCTCCATAACTCCAAATTATTTGAATTATAAGATACCCAAGTCCTGCACAATCGTCCCAGTATCTTCACAGAAAAGGTTGTAAGAGTTCATCCTTTTGAAATTCTTTTGTTTTCATGTCATTGTCGAATCATAGCTCAAATTGAGTTTATAAAAATGTTCTCCTGAGGCTTGGGGAAAATGGATGTAAAATTTGCAGTGTTTTACTCCATTTTTTTTTCCACTTGTGTTTTTTTTGTTTTGAGCCTGATTTCCCAAGCACAACTGAATCAAAGAAGGGCAGGCAAAAATGAAACATCCTGTGGACCCCATGAAATATCTGACCTCCAATGGATCCAAACTGCCAGATTTCCCCATGTGAGCTGTAATGCAGCTGCGCAGAATCAAAGGTGAAATCTGCAACAACTGGAGAAGTTTAGAGGGTGCAAATAATGTAGTATTTCTGCATGTGATCAGCTAATTGCCTTCCCAAAAAGGGAAAAAAAAGCTACAAAACGTGGATCTTTGTGCGCGGCTGGGCGTTGCGCCCCGGTGTTACCTCAGTGGTGGCGGCTGCAGGCGCCGCCCCGGGAGTCCCCTGGCCCGGCCCTGCTGTGAGGCGGCCGCCCGAGGCGCTGCTCGCGCCAGCGCCCAGGGCTGTGCTGGGCCAGCGGCACCCACTGCCAGCCAGGGACCTGCCGTGGTCAAACCACGCTCCCTTGGAATGCGCCAATTAGGGCCATTTCAGTCTTTCAAGTGACAGAAAGTGTTTTCAAAATGATGGTTCTTAAATCTGAAACTCTTTTTTGGAACCCCCAAAAGCTTTAACAAAGCATAGGCCAAATATGTAGGATTCACCCTAACCCGTTCACAGGGGTAGATGAGGAGGTGAGCAGTGCAGATGTAAACAGTGCACCCAGGGACAGAGGAGCTGCTTCATCTTCCTGCTCTTCTGTGCTGCGCTCAGGCACGGGGTCCTTTGGTGCTACTGCCATATACTGGGTAAATACTAATGGAAATAGCAATATTGTGCTTCATTGTCCATGTAGAAATGGAGGATTCTGTACTTGCTTAAAGAAATATATACCGAAATAGATCTTAGAGGCAATCTTATTGTATGGTTGAAGGGCTAAATACCTCCCTCTTTGGTATTTTTCTAGAGTATTTTCTGTGAAGGCAATAGAGATGTTACTACTGTAGCTAGGGGACCACTTGACTTGGACATTGCAGGCATCCAGGCATGGAATGAATGGAAGCATTATGACTCTGAGCTCAATTAGCGGAGTATTTTAGTATCCTTATGTCTAATTAAGAGTCCAAGTAACACACAGAGCTGATTGAACTTCTCTGTTTCAAAATGCAGAAAAACTAATTAAACTAAAGAAAATGTCAACTTTTTTTATTAACACTTCTCTTGCCCCCCATTATGTTAATAAGCACTTCCCTTTTTCAAATTTGAAGGATCAAAACAACCAAAGAATGAGCTGTTTCACAATTTCATAGTTTTTCATTCTTTTAAATGCAGAACTCTAGATCTCTAGAAATGAACTTACACTTCCAATCATAATTTAAGTTCTTCTGCCCAAGGCATAGGAAGGTAAGAATCAATAGTGATTGCAAACCATAACTTGGGTCATCTTGGCTTCAGCAGCTCCTTTCAGCTCTTCCTGCTAGAGAAAATCTTTGGTACTCAAAGATCACATAATGAAATCCTATCCAATAAAGTCAGGTGCACTTACTAGAAACAGGATTTAGCATCTATATTTAGCATGTATTTAGCCCTGTTTCTAGTAAATGCATCCTGTATCTGTGGGGGTCTGTTTGTAAACTTTGTTTTTGATTTTAATCTAACTTGCTGGAGACAGTGTCCAAGTTGTAAAGAACCTGTTAAGCATTGCCAATCCTGTTAGCGTCCTTGTGATGGGCACAGGCGCAGCAAGAGCCATCAGACAACAGGCAGCAAGGCAAGCTCTAGTCTTCCTAAGTAATTCTGCCTACAAAAGTGTTGGCCAATCTTTTCATCCTCGCTTTGCAAGTGCTGTGGTACCTTTGTCTTCAGAAACATGTTAACTGTCACTGCCTGAAACATCACGCTGAGCCTTGTCATGTCCGTTTATATGAGACTGATTGTGTAGTACTAATCTACAGGCTTTGAAACTGATTCACTTCCTAAATTCAGTTGGAGACTGAAAAGTGCTTGATAAATCCCTAGAGTGCTTTAACTTAGAGGAATTCTTTTGCAACCGAAGCAAACAGGATTAGTACACAGGGCCTCCTGTAAGGGAGCTCTAGATCCCTCTTGCACTGGCAGAACCCTTGTCATTTTTCCTTCCATTGGCACCTCTTGATCTGAAAGGTAAAGAGATCAATAGGTTTCTAATAGCATCTTTTAACCTGGCCCTAATAAAATATCTGTTGATCTGTGTGTATTACAAGACCGTGCTTCAGGGCCTTCCACTTCAGCTGTAAAACATGTTCTGGACAACATTTTCTGATAGGAAAATGTGCTGAAGTCAGGGGAAGGCTTTTTGATCAACTCCAGCAGCTTTGGATCAGCTTGTAAAATGTACTCCCTTGTGTTTTCTTCCTTTTTCTTGTTTTTGTTTGTCCAGATTCTAGGTCCTTCACTAATATTCTACTATTAAAAAGTTATGGATAAGTCAAATCTCAGATGATCACTCCAATTATGGATTTTCACATAGTCTGACTCTTGTAAATATTTTAAATGACTACTTTAAAGATGAAACTCTATAAACTGTTAAAGGTTAAATAATCTAAATAAGCTTTTGGTCCTTAGGCAGGTATTTCACTTGCATGCATATGAGGGGTTCCTATGTCTAAGCATAGCACAAAAAAGGGTAAAGGAAGGGGTATGTCTAGGCAGAACACTAATCATGCCGAGAATGGCTCAGGGGCAAAAGTAGCTTAGGAGAGACGCTTCTCAGCAGAGCTCCTTAGCTCAGGTGCAGCAATATCCTCCCAAAGACCCACCAGCAGTGAGCTCAGGTGGTCCTCCATGGTACTGCCCTGTGGGGGGAAGATACGCCTAGAGAGCGCCAGGAATTCAGAGGCAGTTCTGCCCTGAGCCTTCCCTGCTCCTTCGCCGAGGTGTCTGGCCCCTCGCTTAGTGCTCTGCCTCCAGCAAACTCAGTGGGTTCTGGCAGCAGAGCGGAGCATTCGTGTCTGGGCCTTAGGCTTCCTCCTACCGGTATCGTCTGAGTGCTTTGCAAGTGAGAGCAAATGCTTTGGCTTCCAATGTTTTTCAAATCATGTTTAGCACGGAGCAAAAGCATCTTTGACAACTCTACAGAGTCAATTTTGAGATACAATGGACTCTAACATTGCTGTAGTTTACAGAGTATGTTGTTGAAGAACTGCCTGCCTGGATGTTAACGTGGCAGATTTTAAGAGGCTATAAACCTCTCAAATACAAACAGTACTAATGAAAAAAATAGTTATTTTGAGCTTTTTCCTGTTTTTGTAAGGGGAAACCCTGCAAAGATGGCAAATGTGTATGTTTAATTTTTCCGTCACTTCATAGAAAGGCAGCAAAACATACAGAAGAGAAACCTTTCTCTCTGCCTGATATCCCAAATGTACTTTGAGTTACCAATCCCATTTAAGAGGCTGCTGGAACTGCTTTGTACAGTGAGAAAGTGCTGAAACAGAAGAGCATTGAGCAGAATATGCAATGACTTTGTCACGATTATAAGCATCAAACACAGGGTTTTCAGACACAATCCTTTATCCTGCAGATGCTTCAGCTCAGTGTGTTCATCAGCACATTGCCCCAGGAAATTGCCTTCCTGATCAAAAGTGTCTATGTGTGCTCCCCTTCCATGTAGCCTATGCAGTCTTTCCAAGACAACTACTAGTTTGACTATACGGGAGCCAGCAGAATTGCGAAGAGCAGCTGAAACGTGGCAGTAGTGCACCTTGACTCGTTAGAGATGCTGCATCTATAATAAGCAAAAATTTTCCTTGTTTCAAGTAACATTAAGCACTGATGATGTGTGTAAGAATGAAACCTGTGCCTCTTCGTTTAATGCTCTCCCTTGGGAAACCAGTGCCTTTTGAGATATTGGGTTATTCTCAAATAGTCATGGTAGCATTTATTTTTTCCTTTCAATTTGCTGAATATAAAATCAGTCAGTGAGTAATAATTCTCTCAGTACTATAGACATGGGGCCAAATTCTCTTCTGGCATTCTGTCTTTCACTTCAGTGAAATCATCACGGAAGAAAATTTATTGTCTGTATTGTCTCTTTTGCTAGAACAAACTGTGACCACTGTGTAAAGCTGGCTGTGTCGTTTGTTTCTTTCTTTACTAGACTAGACTAGACTAGACTAGAAAGAAACTTCCTTCTTCTCTGAAGTAATTAGTGAATTTGTACCTTTTCTTTTTCAGATGATCACCATTTTGAGTTTTGAAGATAATGAGCATCAGCAGCTCCTGTGGGCTTCAGCGACAGCAGGGAGGACTTGTCACTACGAATCTGTCGGTGAGTGAGTACTCAAAAACGGAGTTTCAAAATATCTGTGTTCTAAGGAGCTGTTTAGCCTTTCTTGTGCACCCATCTTCTAGATACAGACTGTTTCCCCTGAATCTGATGGTTAAGAACTGAACAGTTGGGCCTGGGCTCACCCCCTTAGCTCTGGGCATTTACCTGAGACATCAGGTTCATCGTTCAGTGGCACCCCAGATTAGTGCAACATCAGTGAAATGACTTTACTTTCATTCTGTGTCAGGGAAAATGGATTTATAGCAAGGAAACACAAGGAGGTGCACAGGCTGGACCAGTGCGTCCGTAGCTTCTGCAGAGAGTGCAGTGGAAATGCAGGATGATTGAGTCCTCCCAAGTGTCCTCATATAACGTTCTTCCAACCCAGCTAAGCAACCTGAGGGAAAATTAAGGAAGCAGAGTATTTCTTTGTCTTGCCAGAGGGAAAGGAGGGCTATTGTGTGATTTGCCAGCCTGATGTTTCCTAGAGCAGCTACATGTGGCCATAATTCAATCTAGTGCTCACTCATTAGTTCTACAAAGCATTTGCACTTTTATTCTGAAATTGGATTTGGTAAATCTGACATGTTCTACTGTGGACCAGAAGGGAAGTTCATTACAGAAATTGCAAGAGTAAGGCATTTTGAGCTCGTAACAAACCTTTGGATTTTGTTAATCAGGTACATTTGTCATTAACGCTGATGATAAACATTTGACAAGTAATCAGGGAGGAATATGATTTACTGCTGCAATCTGGGCTTGTGCTGTTAATAACAATAATAGTATTTGGCACTGGTGTATCCAGTGTGAGCAAAGGACAGGACAGGCTTCCCAAGCACTAGCTGGGTCAGTGTGATTTTTGAGCCCTGTTGAGGAGGGTTTGCCAGGGACAGGCCTGCTGGGATCAATAGGGCATGGAAAAACATGAGCAGAGACTTGGTGCAAGTTTGTCATTGTGTTTGAGGATGGATTACTGGGCTTGATAGGATTTCTCCCATTTTATTTCTCTCAGATGGATTTAATTTAAGATTTTGAGCTTTTCAATGCCGTGCTGTTAAGGGATTTATTTTTTGAAGAGAAATTTGAGTAGAATTCTGTCTAAACCACGTTGGAAATTTTATCTTCATCTTCTCACTAGCAGAATCGTACACATATAAGGTAGCACTTTCCTTTTTTTTTTTCTTATCACCAAAGTTACCTGTTTTCTTTTAAAAGTAACGAAGGTTTTTCGTTATAAGAACAAAAACCCACAAACCTGAAACATTTGTTTTGCTTGTGGATCCCACTCCCTCCTGTAGTAATTGAAGTTTAGCTGTTCAAACTTGCACTATTTTCAGAGGTGGGAAGGGAGAATCAGGAGAGAGGCATTTCCAAAACCTGTGCCCTTTTCAAGACTCTACTGTCTTGGACATTTATATGTGAGACTTTATTGCAGACCTATCTTTGGTCCAGATATGTAGCTATTTGCAGTGAAAATAATTCCCATGAGGTCTTTTTCTGTACTTCTGTGTGGTTGTTTCTTTTCCTATAGTTAATCTACCAAGAATCAATACGGGTTCCTTTCTAACTCAGGCATGCGAAGGGCCAGACAAGGTTAAGACCAGTCCAACTGGCAGCAGAGCAGCTTTCCCGTTAAACAGATGTGAATCCCTCCCACACAGGAGGGTCCTCCCGGACAGAAGTGAATATTCCCTGCCTGCTGCCTTGGTGCAGTGTTTGTTTTTATGGGTGGTTGCTTAACTGCTGAGGCTGAGACCCGCGTGTCCTGCTGGGGAAACGGGATGGGGCTCTGAGGAGAGCAGAGGTTAAGTGCCATTTTGGTGTTTTTATTCAATTTGATTCTTAGCTTTTCAAAACTGCTGCCCAGCCCTTTTCTGGAATCTTTCCAATAGCTACATCATTGCAAAGAACTATCTCCAGCATTTTATTCATATTTTTACTACTTTAAAATTTGTTTTCTTTTCAAATATACCTGTCTGGAATGAAAATCCTATTTCTGTAATGTGTTTGAGTGTTTTTCATTTTGTGTGGATACAAGGCTTAGGCTCTCTTTTCATCCATTCTATTACAAGTTTATAAAATATTTGATTGATAGATTTTATTACTGTGGTTACTCCTGTTTTATACTGTAGATTTACTTGTGAGAGTTGTATCAAGCTCTGTCCTCATTCAGCCTACTTTGTTTATTACTGTTTATTGTTTCTGTTTTTCCCACCGCTTGCTTTAAAAACAAGCGTGCCACAACTAAGGAGCTTCTCATGTCTGTAAATCCACTCCGTTCAGTCCTGCCACCTGACAGAGTGAAGAACCTTGTGTACTGGAACACTGAGAAATTTTATTGCCTATAAGAGTTCAGAAATTAAAATTAAGGAGAAAGGTTCCGTCTTATGACAGGGCTTTTTTTTTCCCCCCCATAATTTTCAAAACTCTTTATTTAAAAAGAAAAAAAAAAACACTCTTACAGGGCGAGTCACAGTGATTTGCTTGCGTGCTGCAGGCTGATTTCAGATGCTTATTCGATCAGTCTGCTTCTAATGACACTAGAAATGCTGTAATGGATGGAACATTCCTGGCCAGCTCTAAATTGGATTAGATGGTTTACTAATGTAATACAGGCAAGCCAAATCAGCCTGTGATGCTGTGGGGATGAATCTGTAGGGAATATTTGATCTCTAATGCCCATGTGCTAGTTGAAGTGCAGTCATATCTTTTGATTTAATAAACCATTTTTCTATTTCCCAGTGGTATATGTGTGTTTGAGCTGGATGAGCTAATTGGTAGAATTACCCATTTTAACAGAAACTTCGTAACTTACTGCTAAATGGAAGGATCCCAAATACTTCAGTCTTAAAAGATTTGGCTGTTGTTCACATGTTCTTTCTTTGATAGTGTAAGTGCTAAGGACCATACTAGGATTTGGTCTTCTCTGTTAAGAGAACAAATTAGTGATGCTGGTGTATATTGTGAAGCATTTCTTCAGTACTGAACTGAGAATGCCTATCTGTGCAAGCCCAGTATATTAGATCTGATCCATCATGTGATTCCATGAAAAATTAGGCCTTGCTATGCAGACATTACAAATTAAAGCTAAAATAATGATATCCTTATATATGGGAAAAGGATTTTAGATCTTTTTCATGGATTTAAAGATTTTGCTATTACTATTATTTCTGTCATTCCATGTCCTCTTTGTAGTATTCAGATCTATTTTTGAGAAGTTCTTTGAAAAGAAATACCATAAAAACAGTAAGTCTCCTACAATTTTTTCCGAAAGCCTTTTCCAAGAAGCAGCATAGACAAAAAGCATGAGAGTATTTGTTGGTCTGCCAGATGTTTTGCATGACTTCTGCAGTCTCCATGTATCTGCTATCCTCCTACTGTGCACCACTCTGCATCACAGCTCGATTCTTGGTTTGCTGGTTTGGTTAGCATGGGTTTTCAGGTACTTTGCTTCAAATGACAATCTATCAAATATATAAAACAACAAAAATCATGCCATGTCTTTAGATTCCCAACTGCCAAGGTGGCTAGAGAAGTTTGATTTTCTGACTGCTACCTCGAAAATTGTACTTCCCACCAAATCACTGAGCATTGCTATGTTGGCCAGGAGGGAGCTTGGCATTTTATGTTACGTCCAAAGTGTTCTTGCTTGCTAGAGTTACTGTGTTCTTCATTAGACCAAGCATCTTCAGCTCACAGGTTTAAAACAGAATATTTTTCCCTGGTATTAAGATGTGTAGATCTTTCCTTTAGGTTCCTTTGAAAGTCTTGTCACACTTGTAGTGGGCCTCATAATGTACCTTGCAATGTTAGATCTTTATGTACCTTGCAATGTTAGATAGCTCTACTCCTCACTTTGGCCTGGTATAGCCACTCCACGATGGTCAGGGCACACAAGGAGACCGAACAGCAGGGAAACCCTGAAAGAAATCATTTCCTTGGCTAGTTTGGTGAGTAGTGACATTTTTTTTCATCAGGGAACTTTCTGATAGACACGACCAGCTGTCCCTCAACTTCTGCTACTAGCTATAAAACTTGCCCAGCTCTAGTAAGACACTTGTGATGATAAATCAAGCTGGGGGGGTGCTGGGTGCGTTGCTTGTTGTGCTTGTGCTGGTAGGAGGGGACTCCTTTCTCAGTACAACAGTGTGAGCTGTACCCAAGTGCTTTCGTGCGAGGCCACAGAGCGAGTGTCGTGTCTGAGCAGAGCTTTGCGTTGGTTCGTGCCCGTGCCTGGAGCAATGCCAGCCGCTCCGTCCCGAGGAAGTGCAGCCGAGCTGCTGAGTGCTGGGAATTTGACACTGAAGGGCATAAATCCTGCAGCGTTGCGACTGTGCTGTGAATTTTAGTATTAGAGTTAGTCAATTTAGAAGAGGAATATAGTTAGAAGATGTATAATCTCTGGAAACTTTAGGAAAATTGAACTGTGTGCAAATGGTACTTGCCTGCTGAAACTAAACTTTTAATAACTCCTGTATTGTTGATTATTAGTTAACATTTACACAGCATTATTAGATACAGTCCTGAAATAACTATGTTCGACTTTTAAATAATGAAGAATAACCAAAGTATTAAAAAAGGAGTAATGTTATGGGGTAAGAGTATATTAATATAATTTGGTCTGTTGACATATCTCTATGTAGAGCCAACATTCCTGGTACTGTGGAAGAAAAGAGGCTACAACACTGTGGGACCTTTGTGCCCCGGCTGTATGAAGCTCCAGGGGTCTGACTAGCTCTTGGCACTTAGGATCTGCTGAAGAGATCCTTCATAACATGTCCATCCAATTCATAAACATGTCCATCCAATTATTTATCCCATGTGCAGTGTTGATAAGCATATGATGAATATATTTGCTTAGCTTGATATGTAGCAATTTGCAAATTGTAACCACTCGGAGTGGAAGTGAAAAGAACCACAGGAGAGGAAGTGTTAAAGTAACTCCAAGTGCCCCAACAATACCTAGACCTTGTGTAGTCACCTCAGACTTGGACACTTTGATCTGTCTCTTATGTTTCCAGCAAGATGTTATTTGGAGGACACATTTAGCTTGTGAGCATCTGGGTTATCCCAGGCTCAAAAAGAAAGATTGTTTATTTTGGACAGAGATAGAGATGTACTAGATTTCCAGTGTGAAATAAAAGTAGTAGTATTGAAAATGTACCTGCATACACAGGTGTATGTGTATAAAAGATATTAACTTCAAATTTGGGGATAATTTCCCCATTTTCTGTTCAGCTGTCCAAACTCCTGGCATACTCCGTGCCTTCTAAAGACCCTGCATATAAACTCACCCTGCCTTTTCCTACAACTGCAGCAAGTCATGCGAAATTGGGCAGTGAGACTGCTGCTCACTGGTGCAAGCACACAGGCTACTGGAAATCTAACTTTTCTCTGTTCAAACCTTGCAACTTCTCCCAAAGACACTTGGCTGCACTGATGAAGAGCTACAACAAATAGTTTCAAAAACGTTTCCAGAGATTTTCTGATGTCATTTAGAGCCACGTAAAGGTAGAGTCAGTAAAGAGCAGCAAATAAGCAGTCTGTCACTACAGCTCCAGTGCCAGGAGCATCTGCACAGCACTCCTGAGAGCACTACAACATGCATTACCAAGCCCACCCTGTGTTGCGCCAGAGAGAAGGGATAACTGTAGCATGATGATGATGACTTGAAACAGCACAAAAATAATGTTCTGGTTTTGTATTCCACCACTTTCCTTGACTTTCAGAAGCAACCATTTCATAAAAGTCATATTTGCTTTCCTGTGATTTACAATTATTGAAATTTTAATAAGGATTGTGCAGTGACTCCAGACATCACACACTGTCAGTGAGGAATTATAACTTTATTGCAGCACACACTGACAGCCAACTCATAAAAATGAATGACATTCTATATCATAACATCTCGTAGGCTGTTCAGCATGTTAATAGCTCACTTCATCTTTCTTTAGCATAATGAGGCAGACAGTGTACCAATATTCAACATGAAAATGAAGATTAAGAAAATTTGAATTGAAGCAAGAAAGTAACATTTAGAAGAGATTCAGACAACATTCAGATAAAAAGTTTCAATTAAAGTACTGTTAGGGAGTCTTTTATCACTGAAGCAAAGCTTTGTTCCTAAAGACCAACTCTTACTACAAAAAATGTCTGTTTCCAGCTGTACTTGGCTTTTGAAATGCTACTTCTGACAGGATCTATTGTCTTTATCTTATCCCTGATGATAATACTTTCTTTATAGGTTCAATTGTATCAAGTTAGATTGATTTATAATAAGATATTATTTAATGGTAGATCAAATTAACAATGGAAGCAATATTTAGGAAAGAGGGAGGACATTTTTCAGAGTATCTCACAGCTGACTTTTATTTATGTTATTCTGTAAATAGACAAAAACATTTGGTACCCAATCTACAAACTCTTGCAATGTAAAGCATTGATTAGAAGTATAAATGTCTCTGAAAGCGGTACTCATAGATCTACTTCTGCTCCAAGAGATGCAGTTACAATAGGAATATTATCATCCAGAAATACTACTTAAACATAAACTTAAGTATAAAACAAAACCTCATGGCTGATCATCTGTCAGTTTGTATTGCAGATTTTGTTTATCATTTATTGGCAGCTCTCTCTATACACCTACCTAAACATGGGCAAAACTGTCCATACACTGCCCCAAATCCAAGTATTATTGTTAATTTATAGGAGCCCTTGTTTAGATACCGCTGCAGACTCGCTATAGTCAAGTATGAAGGTCTCTCTCCACCTTGACCTCAAATCAGCCAAATGCAACGCCTTACATGAGTAAAATAATGCAGTAAAATTATGCACTTAAAGGTGCTGCCGGCTTTACTTTTGATGATGATTGACTACAAACTCTCAGTTCAGTTTCGTAAAGGTTTCTGTCTCCAGCTCCAAAAGAGTCAATATTAAAGCCAAGTTTTGGAAAATTCCTAAAACAAAATGTTTACTGTTACATTTTCAAAATATATATACTTTTGAAACCAAGTTTTATGAGTTATCTATTGCAGCTTCAGAGCTAAATACAGCATCCCTGTTGCAGAAATATCTGTTGGAGTGGAATTGTGTCCAGCCACCTGGATAGAGAACAGTAGGTTGATAGCCCTTTCCGCAGCAGGACAGTGGATTTGGTCATTTATCACTCTGGAGGAGGCTTTGCAGTGGATTCTCCATGCGAGAAATGCCAGATGAGAACAGCCCTCATTCATCCTAGAATAGCAGGTGACTAACCACCTGCTTTGGGGCCAGCAGTGACCTGTGGTGAAGGTTGGTGGTGCCCCAAGGCACCAGGCTCACCCAGCTGGGCTGTCGCTACAAAGAGCCCTCTGCTGTTAAGTGGCCCCAGACCCAGGATAAAGCTTTTTTTTTTTTTTTTTTTTTTTTTGTCCTCCAAATCCCAATGTTAAAAAGCACTATTCAATCCTTAGTCTTCAGGCTTCTTTTTTCCCAATATTCAAAGCAAAAAAAGGATTTCTTCTGAGCACTCCCATAATTTGTGACACCCGGAGCGTTGTCAGCAGGCACTGGGATGCACAACGTAATCGTCCCCTCCTGGAGACACTACTTCTGACACATCCACATTTCAGCTTATTTAATTGAATGCTTTGTACCTGTTCCAAGTGCAGAGAAATCAGCACCATATGTTCCAGCTAAAGGAGACTCTCTTCGTGATCTGTGCTCTCTGCGGAGCCCTGAGTGCCCATATTTAATCATGCTCCTTTGTTTGTCTGAACTGCTTTGGCCACGGCTTTTTTCAACCTTTTGCTTTTTTGTTCCTCCTTCAGCCTCCTCCTCAGTTTCTGCCATTTGGGGTTTCTATCACCAACCAACCATTCATTCTGATTTGTTAAGTAATGGCCTAAGCTGATCCCTGATTTGATTCTTCACTCATTAAGACTTTTCATTATGGGCGATTCTGAAATTTATGCTGATGCTTTGGAACATTCACTCTTACAAAGGTTTAATGATTTGTTGAATCTCCTTAGTTTATCACATTATGTTAATTTTCTTTCTTGCAAAATGGGCCATACATTAGATTTGGGTATGTTACTTAATCTTCATTGTTGTAATATACTGCTTTTTTTTCCCCTTCTCATTCATTTCCTCATTATGGACTAACTGAAGGTTTCTCTCCCTTTCCCTGCTTCTCCTGGGGCTCAGCTGTGCTGCAGGTTCTTGCTCCGGGCACACGAGACCTTTGAAATCGATGAGGCTCCGTGAAGCCGGTTCTCACTGAGCCGGAGCCTGGGAGCTGTCCCTGCCCAGGAGCATCCCCTGCCGCTCCTCTGCTCCGCGCCGCCTCCTGCCCCCAGCCCCAGGGCTTTCTGCCTGCAGTCCCTTGCCCTTTAGTCACTTGTGTCACTGCACTGTCAAGTACAAAGTGGCTGTGTTGATACTGTATTTTTCCATGAAATACTGAACTCACTTCTCTGTATTTAACAAATAGAAAAGCTTAGACTACATCACTCTCTTCTGATGGTTTTTACCACACTTCCAATCTTTCTTTTTTGTTTCCACAGGCAACTTTGTTCACTGATCTCATTATGATGAGATTAAAGTTATGATTCAGAAAAATACTTCTCTTCAATTCTTTACCCTTGTTTGCCTTGTTTTAAGTAGGCTGCATCAACTCCTAAGGCAAATCATCCTTCTGCTGAATGCTTCTTTTCACTGAAGGTCAGCTCCTAACTTGCTAGAATATACCAGCAATTACTTTTAGAATTAAGAAAACTTGGATAGTCTGACTAAGCGCAGTGAGTTTTAATCCAGTCTCTAGCATTCCTTTTATTTCCCTGGCAGTTGAGAAGGTGGTGGTGAAATAGCATTTGCGGCTGCTTCATGTATTTGATTTTATCAGTAAGTTTCAGTTCCAGATCCGATCACTCACTGGAAAAGCTCAGAAGTAGTTCCCTGCTGGACTGGCGAGTCTCATTTATTCCTATGTCATAAATGAGTTTCCCATAGGATGGGAGGTCTGATGTGGATAAGAACTCCCTTAAAGTTGTCTGTCTCTCTATAGGGTTTAGGTAATGGCGTCTCGTGCCCACAGTGCAGACCTGCTCTACAGCAGAAATTATTTGGGTGAAACCAATGCCCGTGGGATGGATCCAAGCACCAGTTGCGTCATTTGAGGACTGCTGTGAACTCGCAAGTGGTAAAAATAGTAAATGCAGGGCAGTAGGGATAAAATTGCACAGTTTGATCCATTTGCACCAATTCATAGAGTTTTAAACTTCTAAACTGGTAGTTTGTGGCCACAGAATTTCTTTACCTGGTGTTTCTTTTTACCGGTTTATAAAATCCCTTTCCTTTGTGATCCAGATGTCTGACATTCTTTTTCTGCTTACTGGGGTTTTGCTCTGGCTTATGGAGTTTTGTTCATCTGTCTTCTGCTATTATTTAGCTAATGTCATTTGTGTGAGGATTTACTATTGTAAACTGCTGAATGCCATTTGTGGTCCCTTTTTATTTTGCATTTCCAGACTTCCCCCAGGTAACATTATTCATATGCATTGTTTGTGGTGTCATTGCTATGCAGAAATGCTCAAATACGCTTTACAGCCTTCACAGATCTTGAGAAGCCATTGATGTTTTTCATAATTATCTAAGGGATACTTAGTAATAGATGGCTTCAAATTCCTTTATACCTACTGGGTAAAGTACAGTCAAGCTGTTACTGAATTTCTGGATTTCCAAGAGTATTTAGGGTGAGAATGGCAGCTTTCTCCACCTTTTTTTTTTTTTTCTCTCTCTCTTTTAAATACTGTACTTGTTACTAACAGTATCTTCAGGTAATCTGGACTTTTTAGCCTGATCTTATATCTCAATGTACAAGAACCTTGTTTATATTTTTTGTATAATCTTTTTTAATAAGAAAATTCTCCTGCTTTGTATGTGTGTGTGTTTTTTATATATGTATATATGTATAATATATGTCTTTATATGTTTGTGTATATATATTTATGTGTGTGTGTATACATTTATATATAGAAAGCAGAAGGAGAATTTATATATGAATGAAATCCCTAGGAAATGTCTGAATTCTTGTATGATTGATGTAGTCTGTTCATGATTACTTTGGTTTAGTGCTGAGCTATTTCCAGGTTGTTTTTCCATTGTTTCTACTTCTCAGAGGATTGGAGATCCACAAAGAACAGGAGAAATTAAACAAGCTTATCATTAATAAAGCTTTTCAAACGCTAAAGCTGCTCTCAGCAGTACAGCTCAACATACAGAGGCAGAGAGTAAGAGATGGTGTCCCACAGACATCTCCCATGCCTCTTTTAAAGAACCAGTGCCTTCACAAGCTTCTGAAAAATCATCTGCAAAGCAGGAGGAATTTGGAGACAACATTAGTAGTGTATTTCCTTACTACTGGCTTTGATGGGGAGGAAGTGGTTGTGCCATCTCGGATCCGCTCTTCCAGTGGCAGCTAGGTAGAGAAGAGCAGGAGTTTTCAGGCAGTAATTAGTACTCAAGCACTGGGGTGTAGCGGTACCTTTTATGGAGGAGAAAAAGGACTGATGAATTTACAAGGAATTTGAGCTCATGCTGCCAATACTTGTGATTGATGCTACACTTGTGATCGTGTACACGATGCGCTCAGCACTGGGGTATATTGGCCAGGAGGACATGGGAGCTCCAGCATCGGAGGTTTCCAAGAACAGGTGAGACAGGAACTTGCCAGTGGTTGTTTATTTAGGTCAAATGCATCTTGCCTTCCAGATGCAGCTGAGATAGGTGACCTCAGAAAGTCATTTCTAGCACCACCTTCTGAATTCCTATGGCTGTGTTTGTTAAAGTATGAAACTGGCTTTGAGGATCAGGAGGGATTATCGTTGCATTTCCTATCAGTTAGAGATGCTGTACTTTCACGATAGGAGAGTTCTTCTTAATCCAAAACTCAGCTGTATCTTTTGCTACCTAGTTTATAAAATCTGCTGTTTCACCTGTGTGAGCACCATGAAAGGTTTTCCAGGCTACTCAGGACAGCATCTAGGAATATCTCAAATTAGCTAGCCCCTTACATTTTAATTATTTTTAGTGATGTGCCAGGTAATTGCATTCATGGTTGAAGTGTGTATAAGGACAGTGAATGATTTATACTGTCAGAGTAATGGCATTGAAACATTAGCAAGGATAATGTATGATGTTGTAGGTCACTTATTTTAACTCTCATAAAAAAAAAAAAGGGAGAATCTGATACGACTGTCTGACAAACCCTCCTTCACTGTGTCTGTACCTTTCCTTGGAACCGTTCAAGGATACCTAAGTCTTATTTTAGGCTCTTCATTTAATATCATGTTGTCATCTTCAAAAACATTGGATAAGACTTCAACTGCCTGCCTTCCCATTGCCTTCTCTTTTTCCTTCTCTTTCCTGGGAGGTCAAAGCTCTCCATGTTTCCATTAAAAAGAACATTTAAGTACAGAGGAAAGAGGGTCTTATATTTATTTTAAAGACACAATTTTCTTTAGAAAGCTAACCCAAAAGCATTTGGCATGGGTAAGGGCCGATCAGATGTGCTTTAATGAGGAATATCTAAGAACAGAAAGGGAGGGCCAGATAATTACATCAAGTCAGTTATAGATATCTAAACTGCATGTACTGCCTGAAAGAACTTCAGACTAATTTTCCCAGTTTTAAAAGGATGAATGTCCGTGTCTGTCCATGTCTCTCTTCTCATGTGTGAAACAGAAGTAATAGTATTTTCTTTCCCAACATGGTGTTGCGAATCCCAATTAAATGCTTTGATTGTATCAGCATTCATGTTCCGTTCTGCTGGTCTAGTTCCAGTGTAAAATCGACACTTCTGCAACAGCAGATTTGGACTCCGTGGCGTTATGAGACTCCTAATAGCCATAAGTCAAATCATAGTTAATCTCGCTTAGGGATTTGTGCTTAGAAAATGTGACTTTGTGCGGCTTCTGAGATCTAAAGCCACTGTTGTCCACAGTCTAAGATGGGAGACATGTGAGACTAAACACCTGCTGAATTATTGTTGATTAACAAGTGCAAACTCTGTTGTGCTGACAAAGCATTAGAATAGCCTGGAACTGAAAATGGTTTATAGACGGACAAAAAAGGCTTTTGTGGGTTGATGCAAGGGAGTCTTATGCTGCCCTTTTTAAGCTAGACACAGTAAGTCTGCAGTAAGGAGTGTTGTTATGAGTCTTGTACTGTAAAATATGTCTTTTTGATTCAGGGCACATATTCAATGTTTTGTTCATATATTTCTTCAACTACTTTGGTTTAAATCATTCTTACCTGAATGGAACACATCCTACAAACCAGAACACAATGGGTGTTAAATATTGACTTTTCAATGAGAAAGACATATTCATTATCCAACTGCAATTACTCCATCTTAAATGTACATAAGGAAACAGAATCTAAATGCTAGAGAATTCCTCTAGAAAAGTAAGTTTTATAGATCAGTAAGATGAGTAATGCTCTTCTGACTCTGCTTGCTCTTGCTTCTGCTGCTGTCAATTATCTGAAGTTAGTTACCACCTTTCCATTATAGCTTAAATAACTTTATAATCTAATTTATAATTGTTGTGCACAACAAACTGTTCTAAAAGCCACTATTACAGGTTTTCTAGAGCTGGCATTACATTTTCTAATTTCCTTATACCAGGTGAAGTCATCAAATAAATAGTAAAAGCGGGCCTTGAAAAGAATTTTTCCTCCTCTTTATTTAGAAGTTCAGAAATTACATGGAACATGTATTACTTCAGTACTGAAAGTGCTGATTTATATTTCTTCCTTTTTAAGGGAAATTTTAATATAGGACAATTTCAAAACTTGTTGGGCTAATTCTTTATTAAATTCCCACTAGGCAAATCAGCCTGGAGAGCAGACAACCTCTAAGCCAGTGTTAGGACTCCTCACATCCTGAGCTGTCTGAAGCCTAAAGTAGGACAAAAGCCACAGACCTAATTTATAGCAGCAGAAATATCCTGCTAGGCTGAACTGAGGTCTCCGAGGTACCGCGTGTGCTGCCGCCCTCGCTGCCGCCCGGTGCCCATTTGTGGGTGCTGAACTCGGCTATCGCAGCTTCACGTGGCCAGCTGAGTCTGCAGCTGGCACAGGGGACTCCCCCAAGACCGAGCATCGTGTCAGTTCCATATATTCTGAGCCAAATCTGGACGTGTTTTAGTTTAGCTTCAGTTATGGTTCATCTCCAACTGGAGCTGTTCTGTTTCAACATCATGGTTCAGATGTAGTCCTGACTAGAGAAAGAAGTAATCATTGAGACCAGTTTTGGCTTGGGCTTGGTTTGATTCTCACACTCACACAGATCTGCTCTAGCTCCCAAATGTTTGTGTCCATCCTGCCTTCTTGCAACTAATAAATATTCATTGCATCATGTCCCATGCTTCTGGCTAGGGCATTTACCTGGAATATTGCCCCTGTTCTGCCTAATCCAAAGCAGAGACATCGCCTGGGTCTCATCTGAGTATCTCGGCCACTGACCAGTTGACTACTCAGATGTTTCCTGCTGGTTTTTTCTGGAACAGATGGTCCACACCCAACTTTAGAAACCTTTCAAATGACAAAATAACCTAGCAAATATCCTTTACCATGTTAAACCTTCAGCCACACCAGTGACTCGATATTCAGAACCCCCTCTACCCTTGCAGACCGCTGAGAGGAGGACAAGCGTGTCTCGCATCACGAGAATAATTGCTACCCTTGGATCCCTCCAGAAGCGCTTTCCTTAAGATCATTATTTCCACCCTATTTTAAGTGGGCCTGAGGCTGTGACCTTCTGTTGAGAATCCTTTCTGGGATAAATTAGCAACGGAAAAATCTAGGTTTGATTAAAAGATACAGAGCTGAGTCACTTCAGGAAAGTGGCAATGCTCGTGTTTTGCAGTCGTCTCCTTTGGCATCCTACCGGCAGTAGTCAAGTTGGTGGGGGGGAAAGGGAGAAGAGGCCTTTGGGAGGATGAGCTTTTTAGTTATGTGAAGCAGCAGTTATATTTCTGATGCTTTAGATACCAGTTTTCAGCTTAGTGGAGCTGAAAGTTTTTATTTTTACAGCTTTCCACTCTACTTAGCCTCTTGCCAAGTCATAAAACCTAAGGTACTGCAATATTTAGCCTACTCATGTCTATACACAGGGCTTACATCTGCAATATCCAATATGAAGGTGGCTTTGCCTGACTCCTACTTAAGCAGACACTTGAAGATCCCTGCAATAAGGGAATATAAGGAGAATCAGTCATTGTGTAGCTGCTTGAGAAGCTGTAACACATTTCTGCTACATCCAGGCATCCTTAAATGCTGATTATTCCTGACTGCCAGCGTGGCCTTTTGTAGCCACAGGTATCAGATATAATTGAGAACATCCATCAGAGATCTCTGAATTCTGCCACAGCACTAAGCCACGCAGATCCATATTAACCCTGATAGAAAAGAAAAAAGTGATGGAACAGTTTTCTACTGGAAAATGCAGATTTAATTTAATCAAAACCTTTCAGAGGAATTTATTTGCTTTATCAATATTTTTTTGTGATAGTACAATTTGGACTGAAACAGGAGGCAAGCCATTTCATTTTGATTTCATGTAATAGCATATAGTCATTTAAAAGTAAGAACAAAATGGTATTGAAATTAAATGAAAGGTATTACTGAGACAAACTGTTTTGCCAAAGTTATTTGATGTTTTTCTAAAACATTCCTTCAGAAATTTTAATTCATAGGAAGATCCACATTTTTGCCATGTCATTTTGATTCAGGACGAAAGAAAATTTCAGAGTGGTGCTAGGTGTTTGCAGAAGTTCTACATTTTAAAATTGGTAGTAAAGAGCTCTGTAATATATTCTGAATTTCAGTGAAAATTGTGACAAAACTATCCCCAAAGAGTCAAGCTTTTCAGCGTGTTTGATGTGTTTTTTTAGTGCGAGTGCCGCACATTACGGACGGGCTCGCTTTCCGCAGGGATTCCGCAGCTCGGGCGGTAGGTGCAGGTTAGCGGCAGCAACGGCCGGGCCGCGCCAGGCCGAGGCAGGGGCCGCGGCGGCTCCCAGGAGCCCTCATTCTGCCGCCGTCGGGACATGGGCGCTGTGGGCGCTGTGGGAGCTGCCGTGGCCAGAGCCAGGAGGCTCCTGCACGGCGACAGGCTCCGCGTTCGCTCCCCGCTCCCAGGACGTCCCTGCAGCGGAGCGGGAGCCTGCAGGGGCAAAGGCGGCCCCGGGCTTGGTGGTGTGCTGTAGCAGTCGTGTATCTAAAAGACCCCTCGGTGGCATTAACCGTAGGTGGCATTAAATGCTTTTTCACCTCATGGATCACCAAAAAAAATGGACATTGGGTCAACCTTGGAAGTCTCAATTCAATTTCCCTCTGATTATATGGCTGCTCTCCTTGTTATGCTGCAAGTGAAGAGAGTATCAGCTGGTACTTGAAATCAGGAAGATAATGATTAACATGTCAATATTTTTTTCTACAGTATGGATTTTAATATGGGCATATTAACCAACATACAGGCAGAGGCTTTGCTCGCATATGCTATTCTGATCAGACACAACATCTAAGAACAACAAAGCAAGGGTTTTCAGTCCAAGAATGGAGTCGGTCAGAAGAGGCAAGCTCTATTTTACAGCAATCACTACATCTCAATAATAGTAAAGGTCAGCTCTATAAAAGTCCATCCAATCCAAGCCTTGCAAAAATGTATCAGTCACGACCATAACTGTTCCGTTGTAAATAAAGCTAAAATAAAATTTGTATATTCACCATATAGACTTTCAGTTTTAAAAACTGAATAATAATTCTCATGTCTCTTATGTCTGCATTTTTAAGCTAGCACCTCTAAATCTAGGGAGGTGCTAATCCACCTGATTTAACTTATGGAAAATTAGGTCTTTTTATTCTTTTGCTGCAAGTGAATCACTAGCCACTTTTTAGGAAATGTCCTTGCATTACAAGCTGTGATACACAGGAAATAAATCAAGGGAGCAGTAGGCAAAGTTCCTGCGTTATGCTGTTCTTGATCGCTGAGAGGAAGGGGACGAGTTTCAATTCCAGCAGTAGCGAAATATGCTGGAAATAAATTTTAAATAATACTGTGGTCAGCAGCAGCATTAAAAAGCCCTGAAAGGTGAATGTCACCTGCACCAAAAAGCACCATTAAAAAAGCAATAATTTCCGTTTGTGAATATCACAAATGCAAGCAGCAAGGGAAGGAGTGGTTCAAGATAAGCGCATCCCTCCAAATACTTGGAAAATGGCAAAAGACTGTCCCAAAACTATTCATTTTTGAGGATTCTGTGTCTTTCCAAGATTCAAAGGGTTTAAAAGGTCAGGAAAAGATAGTCATTAATGTGAACTGCTTTGTTTAGGTTTCTATATTTTTACTGATATTTCTCCCTAAATGCTTGGGTGCTATTGCTAAAATAAACAGGACTTCGAAAAGATATCATCTCTCTGCATCCCACCAGTCACAGAGCTCCGAACAGAATTACAGCACATTTTAGTTCAGATCAGATTATATGTGGAACTGCATAACCCAGGTTATATCTTCCTTCCCTGGAGCACTCACATCTGCACAGCTGGAAAGGGGACATCTACGGGAAAAAAAAAGGCTGCATTTCAGTCCCTGCAAAGCAGCAGACTTTTTATTCAAAGTAGTTGCTGAAACTTTAATCTTGACTTGATTGTGTCAAGGTATCTTTTATTTGTGAATATTCCAACATTCAGCCTTTGATGTTACCTTTGAGCAAAGCCTTATCAGTTCCTGAAAATAGCTTCAGAGAATATATTTTTTCTATTGTATTAGCCCTGCTTGAAAAGAAACTAATTGACCTACTGTAATAATAGGTTTGACTTTAAAGTTTGATCCTAACTTACAGGGATTTGCATCTCTTAGTTCTGTCTTTTGAACACTTAATCAAGGTATATTTTTCAACCTCTAAAAAGCTTTTAGCTCGTGTGTGTGTGTGTGTGGACAGTCCTAATGCACCCTGTCATTTTATTCACTAGGCTCCACAGCTGTGAAATGTGATTCCTTCATGTTTTACAACCTCAAAATGCTTTCTATTTTTAGGTGAAAATGAAAAATCCATTTGTCTTATTTAGCTTTTAAAATATTTATTTTATAGTATTTTGTATTCTTTGTGCTTTTGCCCTGGGGCATTTGTACAAAACATGCTTTAAAATGTGCACGTGATTGATTTAATTTTTGAGGCTCCCTCTTAAACAGCAGGGAAGCGATAGGGCTGTATTAGAGAAATAAAATATTTGCCTTGCAAAGAAGAAGAAAGGTGATATTGAAAAGAAGAACATGATGGGACTTCAAAAAGGACGTGTAAGATTCTTGTCTGGAGCTCGGCCAGCTCTTCCAGGGGAGAATCTCATCCAATATTTTTCTGTATTCTGTAACCTGCATGAGCTATAAAAAGTCAGGCCAACAGCATTTTATTGCCCATACATCTGACTGCCTAACTGGAGAAATATGATGATTTATATGACCAGGATGCAGAAACAGATTCTCTATTTGCAGTATCTCCCAGACTTCCACTCTATAGGCCAGCGTAGTGCAACATGTCAAGTCAAAGGATGGAAAACTTCCCTCCCAGAGGAAGACGCTGGCTGCGCTTTTGAAGGCTGGTTGGGCTCCTCGGGCTCCCGCTCACACGAGCAGGTCTCACGCGGGAATGGGAGCGCTGCGCTCTGCAGCCGCAGGCCAGAGCAACCTCGCTCCGTTTTTGCACAGTCAAAATTCTCCCTTCAGTTAAGGGGCCTTGTGTGTGAACAGCGTCTGAGCCAGCAGCGAGGATGGCTGGATTTGGAGCTCTCCCAGGCGCCTTCCTGCCCTTTCTGTTAGAAGTTGGGTGTTGTGAAGCAGCCAGCGATGCCAAGAGGGTTGGCAAGTGAGCAAGACCAAAATAATAGAATTAAAGGGGGGAAGGACTTTTTGCAAATGAAATTGCATGTCCTGGCATTTCTAGTGTGTGGCAGAGATCCTGCACATTTTACTCCTGAGGAACAAAGCACAGAGCTGTGTATGTCACCATGGAAATGTAAATGGAGCTCCTGTGACAAACGGGGAAATGTGCGCGGCTCCTGTGTGCTCAGCTGAGCTCCTTGTAGTGGGATGTGAGGGAAGAAGGGGGTGCCTGTTACGGAAGGGATATGAGCAAGTGACTGCAGTACGTTATTCTTAGTTCCGTGTTATATTTTTAAAGGGAATTTGCAAAATGCAGGACAAAACAAAGTGTTTTTTTGTTTGTTTGTTTGGTAATTCATTAATCAGTATTTATAGCAACCAGTATAAAAAAACAGTGATCAAGCATAAGGGAAAGGGTCTGGAGGAAAACTCATGGCAGTGCATGCAGTGCTGCTCGTACCTGGGCTCTCCACCTGCCCACCTCCTGGAGTGGGAGCAGCGGGAAGGGTGAATGGACATTTCAGGAAGGAATGGACTGCTGGGTTACAGCATTAGCAAGTTAATTGGAGGGATTGTTTGTTTAGTTGTTGTAATCAACAGATGTTTAGTGATTTCTGCTCTAATCCTGACTGCATTGCTTTTTGCTTTCTTGGGGCATGCTTGTGCATTGAATACGTGGAGAAAATGATCAACAGCAACTTCTGTCGAGACCTCAAGAATTTGTAACTTTTCTAATATTCTGCAGAAAGCTGTTCAGATTTCACTGCATGACTTTTGGGACAAAGAGTTAGGTAAATAGCATCAAGTATTTTCTGTTTTCTGTATTGCTGCTTTAACGTAGGTTTGTGTTTTCCATGTGTTTGATCCCAGCAAATACTCCCAGGTTCTGCTCCCTCGGTGACAGTGAGAAGTGAGTGTCCAGCGTGAGTGTTTGCGTGTTTGAACTGGAAGCGTTTGGGGAGAAAAGCAAGAGAGAAGAGTTGCCAAGTCATTTGCTGTAGCATTAAAGCACAAAGACAGTAAAAACAGAAAAAGATTTAAGTCCAAAGTCTGCATTTACCCTTTTTACCCCATGGAGTTATGTTTTATGATTGTCATAAGATGAAATAAGTTTAAACTCTCCACCAAGCCAATAAACTTTACAGTATCCTATTTTCCTGTTAGAAACAAGGCCTTGGAAAAGGTTTCTGCAGCACAGAAAGGAAAAGCCTTAGGTTACCTGTTATTCACTTAATCTTGCATATTTTCTTTATAACAGAAGCAGCCCAGTAGCTTCTTCAAGCCATCGGCCTGATTTATTCAAACCCATTCAGGAAGCAGCAATGATGCTCCACCCAGCTCATGTTTTGAATATCAAATCTTAGATTTTTCTCATCAGGAGGTTTCTCATCAAGATAGAGGGTGCGTTTTGTAACTTGCAGAAGTGATTTTTTGAGTAAAGCTGATAGACAAATCAATGGAAATCATGAGCTATGTGAAGATTTTCTAATAACAGAAAATGGTACTAAATTAGTAACTGCCCCTCAAGTATAACCATGAAGACTACCTAGTCACTAAACTGACTTAGTAAAATGTGCTCAGGAGTGACCATTACTATATTCTTTATACTTTATGAATTCTTTTTTTTTTTTTTTTTTTTTTTTTTTTACTTTGGAAGAAACTTAGATTTAAGAAGATTCAGGAAAATATAGTAATGCAAGCATAATGATAATGACATAATTTGTGTAGATTTTTTTCCCCACACAGACTGAGTTAAATTTGTTTCTTTGGCGCTAAAATGCGGCTGATTTTGGTATGAAATATGGCAAGTGTTTGATACCAGACTGCAACACTTTGCCATAACTGGGGACAGTGAGTACCCCACTGCCAGCACAGCCTCCCTTTAGGGAAACAAAACATCATATGGGCAGTGCAGAAAGGGCTGGGAAGAGAGTCATGACAGCTGGTGTCATCACATTTCACACAGAATCTATTTCTTTATTTCTTTTAATAGTTGGCACTCCACAGCGAGGATAGCAGTTCTTTGGGATAATTTCAAGGTAGTTGTTCCCTAAGTACCTTCTGATGGATGCAGTGCTACTGCCTAGTCACCGTATCTCAGAACCCAGATTTTGCCTTGCGCCCTTGTACGTAGCAGGTTTTGGTACAGCTTGATGTGACGACAGGTTGCAGCATCCCCTTCCCCCTGCTCTGCCATATTTATGTACTTCCTACTGCTTGGTGTTCTCCTATGGCCTTGCCTTGATGGAGAAGGCAAACGAGGTTGCTCTGATACCTCTCCATGCAGTGCTTAGCTCTACAGGAGCCGACATCCCATGCCTCCTTATCCGACTTAATTAGCTTTATTGCTCATTGGTGCAAAGTTCTGCGCTTGCTCTTGGTGCCCGGGAAGTGTCTCACGATCATCCAGCATTTTGCTGCTCTGCTCCATGTCCTGTATTCTGGGGCAGGGGTGGTTTCTGACAGGACATACTGGCGTATGCTTGTGAGGAAGAAGAGAAATTCTAGGGTGGAGTGGAGCTAACAAGCGGTTTCCTTCGTGACATTCAGAGGAGTTTTCGCTGCTGGCTGCGAGCAGCACCACGACCACGATCGTGAGAACGGCGCTCAGAGCAGCTGTGGGCTGGGCTGCAACTTTGTAGGGATTAGGATGCTGGGGATGTGGCTATAGCAGGAAAAGGAAGAGCAGGTAAATAAATTTGAAGAGATGCAATTGCAGGCCGCTATCTGAAGCAGTTATAATCAGCTTTTAGAGTAAGTACACCCCAGTTATCCTGGCATCCCAAGGGAGCTGCTTTGCCTTGCAGAATGCGTGCCAAAGTAAAGTAAGCTCTTCGTCTCGGGTTCTCTTTTATGACACCTACAGTTCAGCATAAAGCGTGCTACAAAATTAATAGCATTCTGCAGTAATTGTTCTGAGCCCGAGGGGTTCAAGCAACCCGGAATGCATATATAACACCTTAAAATCTCCATGCATTTTGAAATGTCTCTGTAGCCTAATTTGGGCTACTTACCTCATAAAACCTCATCTTCACCCAAAGCTGAGCAAATTAGTGAAACTGAAAGCCAGTTTTACAGTTGCTTTTCCTATATTCACAGCTGCAGTAAACATTTGTTTTGCAGTATTGTTGAATTTTTCACCCATCTTCCCTCTCAGGAGGAAGGGGCATGAACAGGGACCAGGCTTGGGAAGCAGCTCAGGAGGGCCGTATAGGCAGCAAGGATGCCCGGTGCTTTGGGGATTTGTTATTGCAGGGGCATAAAACTTCATAGCATTAGGTTTACGACACTTTTATGCTATATTGACTTAAGAAGGAGAGGATTAAAAGACAACAAGCAGAAAGAGAGCTTTAGCTTCTAATTCTTCCCAAAATGGTAATGAAGAACCAGACTCAGAGAAATTAGATTTAAAGCCCTCCCTGTACAGGTTATCAGATAATGCAGTTCATTATATTTAATAGTACATCTCCTTCTGTTCTATAGATTTTCACACAAGGATTGATGAAACACGTGAACCTGCTGTATTGTACAGTGCCTGAGGGCGAGAAAGGCCTCCTCTTTGCCCGGCCCGGGGCGCAGGAGCTGCAGGGTGTCCCGGGGCGGCCGTCCCCTCCGCAGGCAGCTCCCATGCGGGTGGTGGTCGGCCAGGGCTCTCCTGTCCTCTGCTGCTGGTGGCTCAGGCTGCCACTTCCAAGCGGTTTCCTGTGGTGAGGAGCAGTTTTAGCTCAGTTGCTCTTGTCTTCAGCTGTTTTTTGCCAGAGCTCTTCTGCATTGGCTCACTGCTAAGGTCAGGTCTTGAGAGACTGAATTTCATTTAAGTCTACTGAATCTCATAGGTGCCTTTACTCTTTGGCAAGGGCTTGTTGTTTAGTTCACCAAAGAGATAAATCAAATGAAGGGCCTTTAGCACACACAGGTACCATAAAAACACCGGTTTTGAAGAGGATGTGATGCTTGTTGTGTGAGCACAATTCTGCCTGGAGTCTGAAAAGGGCTTTGAGAGCCTGATAGCCTTTGAGGAGAGACAGGATAGTGGGTCCACACAAGTCCACGAGTGCTGTGGGTGCCCAGAGGCAGATTTCAGTGCAATGTAGTGAGGGGATCATCAGGAATACTGTAGGAATGTGTGTGCTCGATCCCTAGGACAAAGAAGTGTTAAACGATGTTCCTCCTGTTCCAGGAGAGCCACTGGTTGAGATAAAAGATGCCAAAGATAGGACTTTGATCAAAGAGTTTTAAGGACAGCAAAGAAAGATCCATCCCAAGTTGATGTGAAATAAACATACAGTTACAATATAGTTCTTCAAATTTTGGAGACACATAGCAAAAAAAAGAATGGAATTCATACTTATTGGGCTTCAGTTGCCAGATTCACGAGCGCTCGAGTCACACGCAGGCTCCTTGAGTGCCTGATGTGACGTGGGGAGCTCTGCTGAGCCCGTGTGGGCATCGTGCACAGGGCTCTTCGGGCAATCTCGTGCCGCAGACTTTGGCTGTGAATTTGCTCTCTGTACAAAGAAACACGGAGCTTTTGAGGCTGTCAGTCAGGCACCACTCACAAGGAAAGACTTCATTTCAGCAAACAAAAAAAAGAACCCGTGCAGAAAAGACGGGTTTGGAGAGACAAGAAGAGCCGCCAGTTTTGTACATTGTCTGGCAGGAAAGGATGTAATGAATGAATGAGCGGCTTGGCTTTCTGTTAATTGTGGGGAAGGCAGCGCTGTGACATGTGTCTTAGCACGTCTTTTTTGGAAGTGAATTCCAGTAATGATGGAATTCAAAAGAAAGAGCAAAATCATTTCCTATATTTGAAAACACCTTTTTTGTTTTTTTAAACACGATTCTCCTCTGTGCAGTGTAGGAAGGGACACAGTGGAAATTAGAGAGATAGAAGAACTCGAGCTGGCTCAAAAACCTTACATAGTGAGTATCAAAATGGGAAAGGTGTCTGTGTTGTTTTTGGTTACATGGCTGTCATGGACCTCTGAATCTCACAGCAGGAGACAGTATCAAATGTATAAGCTGGTTCCAGTGTATAGGCAGAGACAGCCCAAATATATGAAATATATGAGGTTCCAGAAGAGTGATATCCAGGAGAAAAACTACACAGATTATTTCCTTAGCAAAAAAAATAAATTAAAAAAAAGGGAAAATTCTCACATTTTTTCTAACTTTGTAAAGATTACAGTTTTCGCCATCTTGGTAAACTGAGGAGCTATATTTACAAGAGACCTGCTGTGTTGCTCTACTTACTATTATCATTAATAGGTACTAGGCATCAGTTACAGATATGAATTAACATTGCTACTGAAACTAGACCAAAAAGAAGCTATATTACAATGAACAATGTTTTATCTCATATTTTCTATAATCTTAGAACAGGCTCTTGGGTGAGATAAAAGATGTAAATTTTCAAAATATCTTGTTCCTTAAAAAATGGTGCACAAGCAATTTTCTCTTTGGTCTGTTTTCCTTATGGGAATGCCCTGCATACATTGAGTGCCCATCAGCAAGAAAACACGCAGGACAGAGCACAAGGCTCATTTCCCAACTTATTCTTTCTTGGTGTCAAAAACATAATGTTGTGTGCAAGGTTTGCAGGTGTGGACACATCTGTGAATGACGAGCTGGCCTACATTAGGAAGGCTGGAAAATGCGCGGTGAGATAGACAGCTAGAGAGCTTTTCAAAGAATAGTTTTATGAACAGGTCCCAATTCACTGAATCTTTTCTCCCATATGCTTGCACATCTGGAATAAGAAGAATCTTTCCATATACATACATATGTAGATAGAACGACACTACTGACTTCTACCTCTCAGAAGCTGGTATCTCATTTTTTCGATTGGAATGACCTAGAGATACGCTGCAGCCTGAAGCAGACAGATACCTACCAAGTTTTGGAGACAGGAGTTGAACAAATGCTTGAGAATAGTGGAACGAGAGAGAGATAAGAACAAACTTGGAAGAGCTGCATTGTTCCCATGAAGCCAAGTTAAGAGACATTGCATTGGGAGTATTTTGTTCTACTAATGAGAAATAATAAGGTCTAGTTTACATTGGTGTGTATTTGGGGTAATTGCATGGTAAACTCAGCACCTTTAACCAGAATCTTTTTTTTCATTTATTTTTAACTAACCTTCTGGTCTAAAAAGACTAGTGCACTGTTTCATAAAAATCAGTAATAAAATAAAAAATACAGCACAGTTATACTAGTTATACAGTTATACTACTATACTTTCAGAAAAGTCTATTACCATTTTTGGTGCCACAAGTGCATAGCACTGCTCTTCACAAGAAGGTGTTCTTACCTGATAAAAGATTCCACGACAAAATTCATTCATAAAATGAAGATAAAGCAGTTTTCTTGTTATCTTCTTTCTGGAAGGTGGATCATGAAAGCACTAATGAAGGTTAAGTAGAGTGGGGAAAGCTCTGTAGAATAACTGTGGGGGATCTCAGATAGATGTATCTTACAGAAAAAGCACTGTAGCACCTACCACGTCATGTGTCATGTCAAATGAGAAAAGCCTTTCTTCAGTTCCCCAGGCATTTGAAACATAATTGCTCTAAATACAATGGGTGAAGGATCATCTTAGTTATGAGTCAAGTGTTCCAGCTCAGCTTTTTCTTTCCCTCTGTTTCATTACCCATGGCTGTCTTTTTCCTCATCACTTCAAGCATTACAATTATTTTGAAGACTCTGTTCAAATACTTCCTGAAACCAAAGCCATAGGAAAATGTGAGAGACTCAACAGTACAACAAGTCAGGAGGACAGCGGGCAAGGAGCCTTCTCTGCAAGGCTCGTGATCCGGGCCCTATCTGCATCCTTCTGTGCCAAGTTCAAGGCAGTTCCAGGGCTCTGTTAGCAGATAAAGGCAAGGAGAATAAAGCTTTGGGTTACCTCTGTATCCAGTGGTGGACTTGTCCAAACGTGGGGCTGGGAAAGCACATACAGGGTTGGTTGTTTTATGAGTGTAGTTTTTGTAGTGTGTGCTAAGACCTCGTCTTGAGGTTGTGTCTTCAACCGCAAAATGGTAAGGGTTGGCTAGTTCTGCTATTCATTAAATTTCATTCAAATTAAAGAAAAACAAATGCTCTTTTGGTCCAAACTAGGACTGTTTTAGCAGTGGGCCCAAACGTGTAAGAGGCTGATTCATTTCTGTTCTTTTCACGTTTGGAAGGAAAGCTTGCAATGATAGAGCCTACTGCAACTGATGTAGCCTACAAGTAATAGACACTATACAAGTATCACCCATTAGATCCGTTTTGTCAGTGGACAAAACCTGGCAAAAACAGGAGTCCAGCAAGCCAAAATCACTGATGCTAAAGCAAAGTCCTTCATGCCCAGATGCCAGGCAAAATCATCACATTAGAAGGCAGTGTACCTCAATAAGATCATAAAGCACTCCTAGCCAACACACAATTCAAGAAAGGATTGTATTAAAAATAAGAAAGATATTTGTGGCAGAAAATAGGAATGTAGCAGAATATAGAAATGAAAGCCATGTAGTACCGGAACAAAAGTGTGAGTTTTAAACGCAAATGCAGTCTCTATGCTAACATATGGCTGAGAACTGGAGCTACCCCAAGTGTAAAATCAGACACCCTCAAAAACAAACGTCTATAAAAGATTGTGATCCTGGATAAAAATACCTATAACTGACATGGAGAGATGAGAAATCCCAGTCACCAGGCAGCCGTTACCCCCATGGGGATGCGGAGCGCGAGGAGCCCGTGCGGAGCGTGTACGTCAGGCGCCAGCGCCCGCACCCCAGGGCTGTCAGGCCCAAGGGGGCTGCTGTGAGGGGGGCAGGGGGCCAAGAAAAGGCCTTGAGGGAGCCATCAGCAAGCAGGACACACGACCAAGACAGCCACAGCGCTGCGGAGCAGCAGCGAACCGCACAGTGAAGGGGGGAAGGCGAGTTTCTGATCTAGTCAGCTGTGTTGGCCAGCAGTTGGTAAGCCAAATAATGCTATTACTAAAAGTGACCACATCCTTAGTTCAAGAGAGTCCTATTTTTGTTTTTATTCAGGCAAGCACAGTCTTTTGCTAAAACTTTGAATTCTCTAGCTCTGTCAGCTAATCAAGAATATCTAATTAAACATTTGCATCATTTGACTAATTACTTTTGCACAGAAAATAGAGCATGGTTTAGCAGTCTGTTTACTGCATGTGCTGTGAAATGCATCCTCCCTAGGGCTCTGAGGGACCAAGCAATCCATATCAAAAATAAGAGACCCAGTCGTCCCCTTTCCTGCTTGGCAGTCAGCATGAGAAGTCTATAAAGGTACCAGTGCCAGACTGTTGTTTTTAGAGCTGTGCAGTTCTGCTTTGGAAGAATTTATTCCGTGCAGTAAATAAATAAATAAACCCAACAAACTTCTTTTTCAAAACTCCGCAGAACTGCGCAGCGCCTGCTGGCCCTGCTGAATTTAGAGTGCTGCATATCGAATTGTTTCTGCTCTCCTGTATTTTGCTTCCCTTTCAAAAGCTTTTCTACTGCAATTTGTAAAACATCTTGTGGGCAATTCCTCTGCTTGCAGCCCTGCCTGTCACATTGCTTTTCCTTCACAAACAGCAGAAAGAAATAGAGCCTGACTCTTCGGGATGATATAGGTTCTTTTGTTGCTATTACATATGGACGGGCTTGTGTTGGAAAATGGGTACCACCTGTTTTCTTCAGAAAATAGGAAAAGCAGTTTTCTTCCTTGTTATGAAATACATGAAACACCTCATTAATTTTGCTCATATCCTCTCATTTGCATAATAAATCCTCCTAGGACCACATGCTGAAATCTTAGGCAAAATTCTCAGTAATCTATTAAGACTTTGCATGTGCTTAATAGCAACACCTGATGATTTGGCCAGTTGTAGGAGGGGCAGAGGGGAGCGGGTTCAGCTGAGGATTCGGCTTCTGTCAGCGAAGCTGAGAACCCCGCGCAGTTTTGGCGCTCCCTCTCTGAGCGCCACCGCCGCGGTGTGTTAACGCGGTGTGTGTTCCCGCTCTCACAAATCTGGCTTGCTTGGCATTGCCGAGCTGATGCCCTCGCCGTGCTGCCCCGTGGCAGTTCCTGAGCCCTGGCTCCGCATGCGGCACCTAAGAAGTTGGGACTTTTAATTAAGACCTTTTAAAACTTCCATTCCAGCCCAAATCCTTGGCTTTTCCTTCAGCCCTATCAGGCAGGCAGCGCTTTGGCAGGTGCGTTCGATTGCCCAGCGTCTTGTCATTTAGATAATAAAATACACAGTCTCAAAGCTGCCTGGAGGAGGTTTGAAATAAATCTCGGCACGTTTATAAATTCAGATGAATGTGTAATTGTTAAAATCCTGCATGTTTACGTGATAAATAGTTGTCATTTACTCCCCTCATTTTTTATTTCAGTGACAAAAAACTTGTTGCCAAACATCTGAATAACAGAAAGAAATATAAGGCACAGCAGAATACAGGGGTTTTTGAATATTGAATATGGAATAAATTTTTATAGCTTTGCTAAGAGCTTTTCTCCATGGACTGTTTAAGGGGAAAATGAGCTATAATTGTGTAAATCGTGGGGTTTAATTATTCTGTGTGGCCGTGGGTGTGCTGGGAACGTGGGTCTGAGGAGCGGGGGGCAGGTCGCGCTGCCGGAGGGAGCTCCGAGGAGCGGGGCCGTCCCCAGCGGCCGGCCCTGCCCTCGCTCCCGCCGGGCTCCTGGGGCGGGAAGGGGCCTCCCCGGAACGGCAGCGCTGCCGAGGGAGCGGCAGGGCCTGGCGCCTGACGGACCGCGCGGAACCCTGCCAGGGGAGGCAGGGTGGGGGCTCCTGGTCATAAGTAGGGAAAGAAACACGGCAGAAAAGCAGCGTGGTATTCAGGCCGAGCACGGTACGTGGAGCTCACCCGTTTGACGCTTTGTGGTGCTCTATGTGGCTATTGAGTTGACTTCAGCAAACCAAAATTATCTGCAGCAGAATGCGACTTTTAGTTGAAAATTAGTTTGTTTTAACCTAAAGCATTCAAAAATTTTCAGATAAAGCAAGTGGGAAAAGAACTGTCAGTTTTAGAACAAAAAGCTGCTTTTTTCACAGAAAGTTACCACCTCCTGCATTATTCTCCAATTAAAAGGATGGTTAAAAATAAAAAAGCAGTATAATCTAAGTATTATGCCAACGTTTCCTGCTCATTTGAGCTGTGAGTGCTGCAGTACTGTGATGACTGGGAGCGAGTTGAACCTCTTCAAAAAACTGCTTTGCAAAGAGCCGATAGAAGTAGCTTGGTAAGAGCTTGGTGCTTGGCAAGTGGATGTTGTTTTCACCCAACGTTACCCCTTTCTGGGGATAAAAGCGATTGTGGATTTTAGCATTTCCAGCTCTAATGACTAATTCTGTGGGTTCTTCCCCTTGGAGAGATGCTGTGTGTCTCAGCGTTCACTGGAGTGAGTTAATATTATTTATACTGATATTACTAATATCGAATGCAACTCTGAAGAGGAATCAGGGCTGCCGCCCCCTCTCAGACCACACTGACTTCACACATGGACGAATTGCTGCCCTGCACCCCGGGCGCTCTGCGTCCTGCCAAGAGGCTCCGCGCAGATAATGATTTTGGCCGACATCTTCTAAATTAGTAAGAAAATTATGAAACGGATGTTATCTGTGGTGTCTGAGTGCAAGGAAGGGCATTAATACCCCATGATAGGTAGCTATCCTAAATTAATTCCAGCAAGGTAACTGGTTAATTACATATTTCTAACTAAATACTTGTGTAATTTTAAAGGAGTATTTTTCCCAAGGTGGTCATAAATTGGAAAGATAGATTGCACCAGGCAATTACCATTTTGAAGAATAGATGTTGTCACCATTAAAAGTGGGTACTTAGGACATATAATAGCAGTGTCACATTCGTCACAGCGTCTAAGAGACAGGATGCTTAAATGCAGTGAGAAGGCTATTAATGCAGAAAGGCTTTAAAACTGCCATCAGGCCTCCTGTAGTCAATACTGGTACTTTACATAAAAATTGCCTGCGCTGATGATAAGGTAACTTGCCGGAGCTGGAATCATTGGAGAACAATCAGATATGATAAATGATTGCCAGGTGCTGCCATTTCCAAAGCGGAGACACAAACTTAGGATAATAGAGCTGAGACAAATCACGGCAACTTCCGGGGGGTGACCCCTCGAGCAGCGTGTGGTTCCTGGCACTCAGGCTGTGTAGATGACGCCTGATTTTTGGGGACAATCACAGGTGGGTTTTCAGTACGTGCGCAAACATCTAGCTACGTGCACAACGCACTGGCTACGCTGAACAGAAGCACTATATATCAAATTGCTCACTTTTTGTTATTGAAAATTGCTATACTGGCATTATAGAGACTCATATAAAGTGCTATCAGACCATGTGAGGAGATTTTTCTGACAGGTTGAGCAATTGTGGTGGTTGTTAACTTTGTTCACAGTTGAGAGTGTGCAGCACAGCCAAAAATGAGGCCTAAATGCAGCTCAAATTCAATGCATCAGCAGAGTAGGCATTTTAAGTGAAGTATCATTTTGATTTTATAATACAAAATTGTTATAAATATTGTATACTTTTATGTTTAGCAAAATTCCCAGCAATCACGTGCAGCAGGGTGAAAATGTACCTAATTTTTTCAAAAAGAAAGGAAACACCTGTTTGGGGACCAATTATGAACTTCACAGAACTATCAGCCCTAATTGCTAAATAGCTACAGGATTCTCATTTAAGCAAAATCAACCATACTTGAAAACTAAACTTAGAATGTAAATGATGCAATCATTCATAATTCACTCTGCCACGGTTCACAAAAGCAGAGCTACAGTAGGCTCTTTTAAATTTTTTTGTGCATACATTTTAAAAAATGTTAAGGAGAGACATACCTTTTAAGGATAGTATTTCTTGCCACCGTTTGAAAACTGATCTTAAATTCAGATGTATGTGCTTTAAAAACAGATTTATAAAGGAGTAGATTGTATTTTTTTTCTTTGAGGAAAGCGATCTCTGTTTGCTTTTCCACAGAAATACTAGCTGCTCATGAAAGAATGTGGTTCCATTACTATTTGCAAGACTCAGACTTACTTGCAGCTGGTAAGTAAGTTAAATCTGGCAGTAGATTTTATACTGCCCATACATTAGTGGAATCAATGATCCAAGGTGTTCCAAGGATAATATCTCAGGCAAAATAACTGAAGGCGAGACCTCAAGATCTCAAATGTGGCTACAGCTCTCCTGGGGAATGAGAGAGGACTCTCAGCATCAGTCCTTGATTTGCAGGTCTCAGCCTCTTTGCAGGCTAGAACAAGTGTGGAAATTCGTTGTCCAACAGCTTGCTGCTGTTATCGTTATCCATGGAAACTCATTATAACAACTGAATTCATGTTATTTGTCATTTTAATGCAGAATTGCTTTCTACATTCAGATAAATACTACCCTATGCACACACAAATATTAACCCCACTGAAAATTGATTATTTAGTGCAAAGCAGCATTTCTGTGGTTTATAGTGTTATTTACTTATGTTGTGCAAAGTTTAGCTTGGAGCTGAGCAGTTTAATGTCTACAGCATTTCTGTGTACCAGTACTAAATACTGCGTAAGCCGTTATTAATCCTGTGAACAGCTTGGGAAAGAATTTGCAGGAAAAATAGATGAATCAAATTTACTCTCTTTTCCTGTTTGCAAATTGCTCGAACAGATTATGAGATCTACTTATTTGTTTGCTATCAGTTATTCTTTACCAAATATTTTAGTGAGAAAAATTAAGTCTGCTGGTTGATCAGGATTTGTTTGCTGTAAATATCCTACCTATATAATGAATTCTTATATATATGTAATGATATGCCATCTGTGTGATTAGTCACTTCAGAAGATGTTTTTCTATTCTATGTGGCTTAACCTTTTTTCAGTACAAAATGATGCATTTCTCCAAAAGCACTTTCCACCACCATGTAACTAGCAATGTAACTGTGTCTCGTGTGGCCTCTCCACTACCTGACCCGGGAGGTCTGCCCAGCTATTTTGTAATCTAGTGCCCATGTGTCCCATGCAGGATTGTCCGTATGGCATTAACAAGGATGAGCAATAATGGAGTCCCAGCAAAGGTGCTCAGACTTCCTTCCCCAGCAGTGACTGGAGAAACACCTGCTCTGCTGGAGCTCCTTGTCAGGCAAGCTGAACTAGCAGCTTCTTACAGAGGAGCCTCCTAGGTTGAACCAGGATTTGTTTTGCTGTGAACGGAAGCGATGGCATCGTCTTTTGGTTGTCGTTCTATTTTAAAAAAGACACAGAATTGAATTAAAGGTTATGGAATTTGTTCTTGGAATTCCTAAAGTGCATTAAATCTCATGGGTCTCTTGACTTCAGTTTTTATCAAGTCTTTGCTTTTAGGACGTAAAGCCTTATAGAGGTAGTGCCCTTGTATCCTCAGTGCAGTGGGCACTTAAAGGCACCATGGGCTAGTGTGTAAGAAGCGTGTGAACTGTTTGCTTCTGTTTGCTCCCGGCTGCACCACAGCAATCCTGGCCATACCAGCTATTGCCTCGTTTTAATCTCACAGACAAATCGGAGAAAATGGACCTCCTTGCAGACCTCCCTGTATGAGCACATCTTTGGATGAGGACAGGAAGCTGGGGGTGCCTGCCCTTCCTCAGATGCAGAATGCCTATATATGCACCCGAGCTTTTGAAATAAGGTGTGGGAAGAGTTAAATTCCCTCAAGGATCTGATCAGATTTTTAAATTAATTCTGATTAATTGAACAAGTACAACGCATTTGTATTTTTGCATGCATGTAGTAGGGCAGAAAAATAAATGAAATTGAAATTTAACCCTGTATTTTGAAAGTCTTCAATCGATTTCAAATCTGATACTGCTCACTTTAGATTATGTTAAAGATTAATTATATGAAAAATAGCAAGCCAGAGCATTTCTTCATAGTATATCTTCAAACAGAGTATTTCTTCCTTATATACTATATATACTATGTGGAAAAATCATAGTATTTCTTGAAATATCGCATTACTAATAATTGAATGTTAATTGGCTAGAGGTCCAAGCAAGTGTTCTATATAGGATAATTTACATAGGCAAAAAGCAAACCCTATTGTCCTCTCAGTAGGATGTTAAAGGTGTGGAAGTGGGAACATGCAGTCTGCTGTGCAGTCTGACACGGGGCGTACTGGCATTTGTATGTGTTTTGAGCAAAAAGCACATAAAATGATGTGCTTTAAAGGTAGTATTTGCTTTAAAGAAATGTTCTTTCTGCACATGCATTAATAAATGCAAAAGGAAAATGTAAAAAGAAAATGTAAAAGTTCTGTCGCTCAGTATGTTTAACCATTTATGAGCTATTTATTAATATTTTATTAACCAGTGCTTAAGAGAACAGGAAAAATGTTGCTCACAATTTAGAGAAAGTAAATGATCTTTAGCTTAATGATTCAACAGATAAGGTTTATGAAATTATGAAACATGATTGTTGCTGTGTTACACATGCATTTCTCTGACAGAAGGTAGAGAAAGGTAACACCATACACATTGCTTTCGCTTGTGTAGGGATACCCTGCTCCTTTACCCTGCTCCTTTTATGTCTGTCTGATTTCTTTCCTCCTGCAGATCTCATGACCTGTCTTTACTCTTTCTTACTGTACAGCAGTCCTTGCTCGTGGTAAGAATGTCCCCGGCCATTGAATTACCCATTTTGTACTCATAATTTTGTAGATACGACTCGGTATCTGCCAGAGATGCCTGGTGAATGATGGATTCTTTCTGTTTGCTTATTAGGCTTCCTTAAGGTTCTGCAGCAGCTCATCTCTTGCTCTAGGCATGAAACACCATTTTCATCTGCAGAAAACTTTGCATAAGGCCTGCAATTTGTAGTAGGACTGTGGCTAATTACTGTTTTCTCTGTGTATTTATCCCTTTCCTTTATACATAAAAACAAGTCTGCATGCAGGTACAGAAAAGGCTAACTTTTATCCATGTAGCCTGAAATATCTTTGCTCCTGTGTCCCCAAGCCATGCATGTGCTTGGAGTAGGGCTGTGGCCTTCATTGCAAATGCTGGCACCCAGGGTCCCCCCGGGGCTCCTGTCCCCCGACTTGTCAAGTCGCTTCTAGCCTGGGGCGTCTCTTTGTTCCCAGTTCTTCACTGCCCCTTCTTTGGTGGTTTTCAGCAGATAATATTAATGCTTTGTGGCTTTATTCAGATCGCATGGATCAGTTCTTATCTGTGCTTATTTGGATTTGCAATTGCACTCATAGAATGAAACCTGCCCGTTGGCCAGTTTGCTCTTTACGTAGCTCACAGTTCTTCTGTTTATCAAATTCTTTTTGAAATCTATTTCCTAAGGATTTTTTAAAATGGCATCTAGTCCACTAGAGTTACTGATTCATGTTATGGAAATGGAGTATTATCCTTTAAAAGGTTTGAGACTAGAAAAAGTTTGAAGTTCCTCTTAACTCTGTACATTTTGCACTATCCTTTGGAAATTTAGTAAGCACCTTTTTAGAACTAACTTCATGTCTAGGCAGGTTTTATCAAAAAACTGGACATATAACAATTTACTTTTTGGAATATTATGAAGTGACATGGAAATTGAAAACAAGACATAAAAGTTGCTTGTCCTTTTACTGGTATTTTATGCCCTGAATATGAAATAAGTTTTGACTTCCTCTTTAATACCCTTTTAATCGGAAATGTTAGCACCAGGATAACACGCCATTGTGTCATTATGGGCTTTGGAACAATTGTGCTGTTAACGTCTGGTTGTGCTCTGCAGGCTAAAGCAATTTGCTGTGCATTCTTGGGGCCTCGTTCTGCAAGAGCTCGAGCTCGGTGTCATCAGGACAGTATTCCGTATGAGCTTCGCGTAAGGGTAAATGATGATAATTAAAGGTAAATAAAATATACATTAGGAAAGATCAGACCTTTCTGCTTTGCAATTTGCTTCACAAAAATGTGCTATGTGCCCTTTTGAAGAGACATTCCGTCTTGCTTCACATATTTGGGCTAACATTGCAGCTTGAAGAGTGGAACAGTTGGAATTCTTTATATGAAAGCTGAAATTCCCAAGCGTTATTCTGTAACAAGAGTCAAATTCTTTTGGATTCCAGGATATCTGAGCATGGAGAAATTAGATTCACTTACATGTTGCCCATTCTAGATTAGCATGTTTTAAACACGTATTATGTCTGATCATGACAAAGAATGATATTAGAAACACTGAAATGGCTAATGTATTTAGAAAATTTGAGAGAATATTGTTTCCTGACACCAAGAAGCAAAACTAATAAAGGAATAAATATTAAATTACAGACATAGGAATTCTGCCACCCCCACTTAAAACTTTGGAGATTTTCTTCTTAAAGATGAGATATCTGTGAGATGCCTGATTGCAGGTTGAAGAAGAGGAGATTTTAGTTGGTTTGTCTTGTTTGGGAGAGGAATACGTAGATTCTAGCATAATGAGGCAAAGAATCACATCAGAAACAACCACCACACAGAAAAAATACAGGGCCATGCAAAGCAATTCAGATAGCAGTTCAGGGACAGGCTGAAACTTAAGCCTATGCATTTGCAATTGAAGGAAGAAAAAAAATGGTTATAAGAGATGAAGAGTTGGGGGGCAAAATAACCACCTCGTGTTGTGCTGCAATAGCTATCCAGAAGAGGAAGGCACCTCCCGCCTTTGAGGATATTGTGAATTCCTGGGAGCAAGAGGATGTCTGTGATATGACCTCAGCTGCTCTACAAACTCTTGATTTAAATGCTCTATAGAAAAAAGGCTGCTATATTTGCAATTGAGCTATTAGATCAGCAACGAATTCAATTCCAGCTGAATCATGGGACCAGCTGCAATATGAGCCTCAGAAATATTGATAATATCACAAATATTACACAAGAGTAATGTAGTTGAGTGCTGCTGATATACCGTATGTGTACACGGAGTCCTGTAAGCAAAAACAAGCTGTTAATAAGAAATCTGTGAAACAAGCAACATTATCTGGTGGAGTCTGTAACAGCTGACAGGCAGGAATACCTTGCCGAGCAACAGCCTAGCATGAAAAAGAGCAATTTGCTCACCAAGCACCATCAAAAATACTGCTAACTGAGGGAGGGAGGACAACAGCATCCTGGAGGATGGAGCCCCTCCACTGCTTCAGCAGCCCTTAAAAAACAGCTGAAAAAGGACTTGGCAAGTCTCCAAAGAAAAGGTGTCATCACCTCTTCTGAAACGAGCACAGTGTGGATCTGCCCCCAAGCACTGGGGACAGGGGCTTTGGGAAACCAGAAATCAGCATCGACTCAGAAGCTCTTCATCGCAAGGAGCGGCTTTCCCTGTAGCAGCCCCCGAGGAGCTCCTGCCTGCTGCACTGCTGTTCAGGAGCCACAGGTTCGTGATCAACTAGACAAGCCCTCGACTGAGCCAGCAAAGTTTTCCTTGTCTGTGGTAAGTACCTCCCAAAACACATACCCGCCGATGGACTGGCCCTCTCAGAAGTATTCTCATTTGAACTTTAGTGTAAACTGAAAGAGGTAACACCTCCCAAGTGTTACGATTAGAGCATATGACAGTTTTATGATATGGAAAGGGCAAAGAAGAAGTAATTCTGGCTCTCATACCACATATATTGACTCCTAATCAGTAACAAAAAGAAGAAATTGGGCTGAGTGGATGGCTGACAGTACAGCACTCTGCTTTGTCCAGCTGTTCATTTCTCTGTAAGTCCATCCAATTCCTAAGAAACCGGGAGTAAGTACTACCACAGAAGTGAAAAGAATTTAGAATTTGACATAACCTGGAAAATCTTCCTGGTTTCTACGCATCCACTGAAAAAGTAACTGGTTTCCACGTGTCCACTGAAAAAGTAACAGCCAACGATGTAATTCTTTATGGTCACATCTCTAGGAGAAAGCTCCATAGTGTACTCCCGACTACGAGTTTGGTGTGCAGACCAAGAGCTAATTGGTACTGATTTTACAGATCGTTCTTTTGGGGTGTTTTCTGGTTAACATCAGGTGTCCCAGAACATTATTCCACACTCAGCAAGAGATGTCATTTGATTGGCAAGTCAGTATTTCACTTGATAGGCACCTGTAAAAAAAAAAAAAAAAAAAGAAATGGAGGGTGAAATTCAGGAAGGAGCAAGTAGTGCTCCCAGCTTGAACAGGAGCTGTGCTGTTCGAATGCTTGTCGAGGGTGGCTGAATGCTCTGGTGCAGCTCAGCGGCCTCTGAGCGATTTCCATGGCCAGTGTCACCCACCTGCGGCTGCGAGGAGGGTTTCTCCAGGTCTCCCTGCTGGAGCCCTGCTGGCCTCCACGTGGAATAAATGCTGAAAGATGAGCAGGGCTCTGTGATGTCCTGCTGCTCACCAGAGACTGAAGAATCTGATCTCATTCCTGCTCCAGTTAATGTTATTTGTACATATTCGTACATCCCTGGGTAACTGATAACTTAGCAGATTCACTCAGGCAGAGAACAGAGCTCGACCTGGATCTCCTACATGCTTGAGAAGTGCCCAAGCCCCTAAGATACTGTAAAAGAGATGATTGATGAAGACCATTCTGCCATGTTTGTAAATATTGTCATGAAAATACAGTATTTTTCCCCCACTAAAACTATTCAGCACAGATAATCCAAATCTGGAAGTAGGCTAAGTGAAACTGCATTTTTGTTGAATATACTATTTCAAAAGTAAAAAAAAAAAAAAAAAAAAAGAACTCAGCAAGCTTTTTTTCCCACAATTTTGTTTAAAGGAAGCTCAGCAGAAATCCTGGGTAATTTAATCTCTAATTTTATTAGACAGACACATGCTTCACAACTTGAAAGAGAGGCATTATTAAGAAGAAGCTGAGGGGGTGCATTATTTTTTCCAGTAATGTGTGTGCAACTGTGATCATTTATTGGACACTAAGGGAAGTGCAGAGGCGATAGCCATTCACCGTGAAAGGAGATTTCTGCCCCATGTGCTCACAGTGTAATTCTGTAAAAAGGACTGTAGGACAAAGCTGCCCTGACTGTGGGACATTCAGACAAAAATTATAATTGGCAAACTAAAGGTCTATAGCCTCCTGCAATGCTCTGTTCAGACAGTGGTACACTGCACTGAAATGCCAAGAATTCCTTGCCAAATGGGAATTTGAGCGACAGGTACTTCCCGTAGGTCCCTGCCAAGCCCCGGCAGCGCCAGCGGGAACGGCGGCCGTGAGTCCCGCGCCCACGGGTGCTCTGGGCTCCAGTCAGCCCCGAGCACCAACCGAGTGGGGCCACTGCCCGGCCGTGGAACCGCATGGTCACCAGCTGGGTCTTGTTTCACGACAGCAGCGACAAACCAGCAAATGTGATTGCAAAACAGTGGAAATGGTGAGCCCATCCTCAATCCTGAAACAGAACAGGGGCTCCTAAAGACCTGTGGAAGAGCAGGAAGAAGTGGGGTTTGGAAACATGTGAGATGCGGCTCAACAAGGCAGCAGCAGCATTGAAGCAAGTCTCCCGCTGCAGCAGTGACTGAGCAGCAGGTTCAATGAGCGCACGCGGATGCCAAGGGCTGTGGAGAGACTGCCCGTCCGGAGGGCTCCGGGCCAGCCCGCAGCTCACGGGACCGCTAGCAAAGGACACGGCAGGGGCCCTGTGTGAAGCCTGGGTGGGAATGGAAGGAGAGATGGCTTTGGAGGAGATGGGAGCAAGTCAGTCCCACGGCGCATGGCTTGAGCCAAGCTGCAGTTGCAGAACCTGAGGAACATTTGCTTGTTACCAGCAAACTTTCAGGAGAAGGCGTTGCCTATTCGTTTGCGTTTGCATACTCATCCCTGTGCAAGTGGTACTTTTTCTCACCAGCAACCCCTGTCCATGTTTACAGTGGGATTGTACCTGCAGAAGGGTCTGATTATGGCTTTAATAGCTTATGATTAATGTAAGTAAACTACAAAATAATTTCCCTTACATGCTTCTTTAGCTCCCATTGTTTCTGAAGAAAACACATCTTAATTCAAGTTCAAACCTTCCAAATAATCAATTTTGTGGTTTTTTTATCCAGTAGAAACAATAAAACAAGGACATCCAGATTAGGCATTATGCTGTGATCCCCCAAAGGTGACATTTTAATGAACAAGAGCAACAGATCAGAAGCTGTAAAGAACGAGCTTGCATTTGTATTTCAAGCTTAAAGTTTAAAGCCACTCATTGCTGATGTATAGCTGAGTATTTGTTTGGAAAGTCATGTGGCAAAATCGGCCGTGCTACGAGGAAACATTGATTCCTGTCTTGGTGTAGGGGCAGGACGGACTCCCGTGGGTGGACGTGGCCCCCCGGAGAGCCAGGCTGGTTGGGTTGCTGCAAGTCTATTGTGGGCCTTGGAAAAGGTGCGGCAGCCCCTTCCAACTGGGCTTGCTCCAGCGGCACCAGCGCGGCGTTCTCCGGGATTGGGGCGAGCCCCGGGAAGCGGCGCGGTTCCACAGGAGCCGGGAAGTTCAGCGGGAGGCCGAGCGGGAGGAGTGGAGCGCTTCCCTCCTCGGGGGAGAGCCGCTGCCGGCAGCCTCCGCGCGCAGCCCGGGCGGGCGACTCGCTGATCGATCGCGGAGGGCGTCGCGAGGCGGGGGCGGCTGCCGGCCCCGCGCCGCGCGTGGATAAAACCCGCGCCCAGGGCGGCCGGCGGCGACACACAAAGGAAGGGGCAGCGCCTCGGGGCAGCGCGGCGGGAGGCGGCGGACACGGTACCGGGCGGGCGGCGACGCGGACAATGGCGCGGGGGGCGCAGGTGCGGGGCGGGCCGGGCCGGGGCGGGCGGCGCGCGGGGCGGGCTGGGCCGGGCCGGGCCGGGCCGGCGGGTGTGAAGCGCGGCCGCGCGGGGCGGGCCGGGCCGCCAGCCGAGCAGAGCCGCGGAGTTTGCGGCGCCGCGAGCCGAGCCCGGAGCCGCAGAGCCCAGTAAGTGCGACCTTCCTCGCGCTCCTCTTCCTCCCGCCGCCGCCCTGGCCCTGGCCGCGGCGAGGCGGCCGCGGGCGCGGTACGTGTCTCCCGGCGGGGCTCCGCGCGGCTGCTGGAGCTTTGAAGCTCCACTTTCCAATTATCCTCGCAGCTGGAGGCGCCGCAGCCGCTCCGCGGTGGGCTGAGGAAATCATTTATATATATAGGTGTGTGTGTGTGTTTGTGCGTGTATAGATATATATTAACGTATATATGTTTTTAAGTGGCACCGCACGTCTCGGAGCCGCGCCGCCCCCGGCTCCGCTCCTCGCCCGGGCCCCGCGCGGAGCAGCGCGGAGCGGCGCCGCTCGAGGCCGCGTGCGGGGCGCTCCGGGGCTCCGCGCCGCTCCGCGGGGCGGGCTCGTTCCCCGGCGCCTCCCGACGCGGCCGGGCCGGGGTCGGGAGCGGTGCTGGTGCCGGTACCGGGCTGCCTGCACCGCCCCGCTGCTCAGCGGGGCCTCGCGGGCTTCCCGAGCGCCCCCGGCCGCTGCAGCCCGAGGAGAAACGCGCCCGGGAGCGCTCCGGTTTCGCGTGGAGTTTGGCTTCAAAGGGAAAACGCGTCCACGGACCTGCGGGTGCGACTGTGAGGAGTGAGGTGTAATTTAATGGAAAAAGAGGAAATTCAGGAGTGACTTACAAAATGCCTTTTAATAATGAACTTTTATAGTAAGCTCTTCTCTCTCTCTCTCTCTCTTTTTTTTTCCTGTATGTGTGTTTGCGTTATCTATCATCAGTATAGTCATCTGCTCCCTTTCTGCGCTTGTAGCAATTTGTTTTCATTTTCCATTTTTATTGCCCTTTCCACATTGATTTTTCTACTGACTAAATTCCTTTTCTTTCCTATTGCTGTAGATGCTGGTCACTAATCCAACCTCTAACAGCATTTGTAACTAAGGTTTATAGCCACGTTCTGAGGAAAAAGGCATAAAAAGCTGCACCCGCCTTAATTTCGCGGCTCTGGATTTATAGGATTGCGCTCAGTATTGATCCCTTTATTGTCCATTTGTGTTGTCTTTCAAATGTTAATATAACTTGGCCCATTTCAGGCAGGCTTGATTAAGAGAGAAGGTAAAATATAAATGAAATTGGCTACCTCTAATGACCCTTTTAGCTAATTCCATTGTCTCTTCTCCAGTTATGAGATGAAGGGAGTCGAAAGTCTGTGTATCTCAAGGCATTTTTCTTCCTTTGGTTGTATTTCTTTTTTCTTTTCCCCCTTGTGAAAAATGTTTAGTAGTCAGCAAGCCTGTGTTGCACAAAATCAAAATGTAGTTAAACATGGTGCTAAAATATGCAGGACTTGCATGATATTTTTTCCCCCTTCCTTAAGAAAAAAGGGATGAGTTTAGATGGATATAAGTAGATTTAATAGACTGTGGAGAAGCAGAGATTTCTTTCTTTTGCAGAAGAACCCTTACCAATGTTTATTGAATTTGCTGCTCTGCATGAAGAAAAGAACTGTTGTTTTGTTATCTAGCAGCTGTAGGAAGATTGACAGCTACAAATTGCAAATCTATGAAGGATCTGTCCGTGACACAATTTTTAGTTCATTTAGATAGTTACCCTACACATCTTGTCATTTGCAAAATTATATAAACAAGATCAGTAAGTTTGTGCAGATGACATAAATGCAATGAATATACTGTAAAGATTTTGCAGCTCTTTTGAGATAATTAGCAGAGCTTGGTCTTGCTAAAATAAGCGATTAATACATCTAAAATATGAACACACCATTGTAAACACTGTACTGTAGAAAAGAAATACATGTTTTTAAACATGCTGGCTTTGTTAGAAGAACATTAAGTGTAATAGTCTTTTTGTTAAGATAAAGAGAACATCACTGATGTCAAGGCGTGCTTTGCATTTTTAAACAGAATCTAATGAATTGCAAACATTCATTATGCTGGAAGCAGTTGCTGAAACTTCTCAGGACCCCAATATAGGGATTTATTTGTATACAGATACTTGCATGTTTTCAGATTATGATTTGACTGTAAAAACAGAAATCAATTTCAAAAAAGCCATTGTTCTGAAATAAACTTACAAAATAGAAGTAGACTGACAAAAGATTTGGACCTAGCAGGAAATGGACATTGGAATATGTTGTTGGGTTCAGGTTATAGATATTCGCCCGGGAAGTCTCGGAAACCTGCGGGAGCAGCCTTGATGGAGCTTGTAAGAGTTAAGAGCATAAAGGGCACCAAAGAAGGTCGGGTGTATTAAATGTCTGAGGACGCAGGTAGCTGAAACTTCCAAAGGTCAAAAGGAGCCATGTGCTAGTATTAAAGGACATCTCGTATAAATTGTGCTTGTATTCACGTGTCAGGATGTGAAAAATAGAGCTGTGATATTTTGGGGGCTGTGTTTTGATCTAAATGTTCAGTTCACTTATTTGCGTACAGGTGTCTGTAACACCGTCACCGTTCTGGTAATGCCATTTTGTTTGCTCTGCACCTCCAGACTAAGTTGGTGAGTGAGCTGTGTTTTTCCTAAACCTAAAACTTTTGAATATCTCAGTTCTGACCGTTCTTGGTCCCCCATACCATCGCTTTCCAAAAATGAACTGCTTTGAAGTATGTGGCTCAGATTCATTTTCCCTTCTAGTGAGTCCCTGGCATGGAGAGGAGGCAGGTGACAGGGAGCTCGTCACATTCTCTGCCTTGACCACCAGTGCTGCAAGTTGACAGGTTGACGGTCCAAAAAATTGTGTGGCTGGATAGCAGCCTTGGTCAGCATGGGCAAAATGAGGTGGTTGTCTCCTTAGGAAGTGTGCAGGATAGGAGGCTGACATCCTTCCCGTTCATTGCCCATGACCTTGGCAGATTGTTACTGTATTTTGCAACAATTTACAACTCATGTTTGAATTTAACTGTTGTCTTAATCCTTTGTCTTCAGACTGAATTCCTGTTCTGGCACTATACTCCAAAATTAACTCAAACTTGAGTGGCTTCATAATGCAGAAGACCGTTTTGTCAGTGATTCTCAGTGTTGATGGTAGATCACAAACTGCAGCGTTTGGAGGACGTGCGCTAGTTTAGCCATTGGCTTGTAAGGGAAGTATAAGACTTACAAAGACTGTAACTTGTGAGGTTCCCAGTGGCATGGGGTCTGACTGATGTTCTCCCCATGCCATCCTGCAGCTACAGCAGGTGGTTCTCCTTGGCTGAATGCAGTGGGTCCTGCAACAGAGGGTACACCTGTAGAAGCAAGCTCTAAACCGAGTTCCTGGATCACTTCAGATGAAACAGTATTGTCGGTCTCGAGGACACTCCCTAATGCCCGTGTCTGTATTTTCCAGGAGAGAGAGCATCATTACGAATGAACGTCTGATACACAGGGAGTGAGGTTTTGTTGGAGAACAGTCTGTGTTTTGAATTAAGATGGATTTTTTTGTAGATGATTTAATTGTGAAGTAATGTAAGTGGTGTCTAGAAATGCAGACAGATTTTCAAAACGCAGTTATAAATAAAAAGAAAGATGCAGCATTTTTGGAGGTTGATAACCTGGCAGTGTTTCAGGACAAGGAGCAAGTGTGGCTGCATGAGAGCACCAAGGAGCTCTTTTTTTCAAACGCTGTAAACCCCTGTTTCTTTCTATGTGTAGTAAGTGACCTTCAGGCTGCAGTTCATATGCTTGAGACAGACTTTCTTTGTCACGGAGCAGTCGTTGTACCTCTGGCTGTGTTCTGCTCCAGGGCTGGCCTGCACGTAGAGCAGTGCTAAGGGATTGTACCTTTAGCTCAAGTAGGAACCATCTCCGCTTGGAAAAAGGGGCTTAAAACCCATCTTTCCAGAGTGGGAGAACTGTCTTACCAGTTTTGCTCATTAAAAACCTTCCATTACATATTCTTCACTCTATTTTACTGATGGGAGCTCTCCGTTTATCTCTGATGTTTCTCTGGCAACTTAAGTTTCCACTGAAGCTCTCCTGCCTGTTCTGTTATAGCTGTAAATCCCCTTACACAGTCAACTCTTGCCTTTCTCTACTCTGTCACTTCTGTCTCGTTCATCATCCTTCTTCTGTTCTCAGAAATATTTCAGATTTATTAATTCTGAGTTTCTCCTACTGTTGGGCTGTTTCTGTATTCCTTATTATATCTAAGGAAGCTCCCAATTTTTTCTACTTGTCCAACAGGTTTGCTCACCATCTCTGAAAAGATCCATTCTACCTACAATTTCTTCTCCCATTTTAAGGCTTGTTATGACAGTGTGACAGAACACTTTCTTTAACTGTCGCATTTCTCTATAATTTTAATTTTTTGAATTTGTATTTGCATACTGCTGGCACTGCACACCATATGTTGTTCACGGTGAGAAGAGTTCACCCCAATAGATAGGATTATAGTGGAATCCGTCTGTCTTGAAAGCCTGCAGGCTTGCTGCTAAGGACTTGCGTTGTGTGTATGAAAGAGCAGAACCATAACACAGATCATCTAAGAGAAGTATGCAAGACTGAATTTCTTTGTCAGTTAAATATTTAACATAAACTACTGGAGTCTGTCTGCTCCTAGAACAGCAACAACAACAAAAAGCAGCGTTCCTAGGTTAACAGCCTGTGCTCTTCTTTGCTAGCCTTTGAAGGCCAAGAGCTCAACTCTTGAACAACCCCCTTCTACAGGGGTTAATTTCTTCTACAGAATGTGCTCTAAGCTCTTTGAGCCTAAAGGGCAGAATTCCATTTTACTGAGACTGCCCTAGAAAGGAGGCAGCACTGAATTTGCTTTCTGGGTGGCAGCTGCTTGCTGGGTCATCCCAGGAAATACTGTGGTAGTTCCAACGTTAGCCAAAGTTATAAAATCAGCTAAGGTCTAATACTTTTTGGAGTAATTTATTTGGGGATGGAGGAGAGAGTTCTTTGTATCTAATGGAAGTGCCCACTGCTGGATCAGACTTAGCCAACCTGAAAATGTCAGATCGTAAAGTTCAGCATTTTTGAATTGGGGTTGAGGTGGGGAAGACCTTATACCTGCTTGGAATGACAAAACTATTACTTTTTCACTCTCCCGTATTTCAAAGAACCAGGTGATTGAACTGGTCACAGGTTGTAAAATTGAAAAGTCATCTTTAGAAGGAAAGGAAACCAAGCCTTTTGCAATGCAAAAGATCAAGATGAGGCGTTTAGTCTGTAAATAAAAATTTTCACAAACATTAGCTTGAGAATGAGGATTTATACTCCAAAGCCTAATGAAGAGGTAAGTACATTCTTACTGTTCTGTACACCATATAAAAAAGGAAAAATCCTAGGATATTAACATTAAAGTCACAAATTCAGTATCCAGAATTCCCAGAACAGAAATGAGTGGAACTCAAGTTTTCTAGGAAGTCTTCACCTGTGTCTCTGAGTTACATGGGGACAGTTGTTTTTCCCCTAAGCTCGTTATTAAGTGCTCAGACTGCAAGACATGAGTCTTCCAATATCCTGTTCAGCACATGGCTCTATTTACTGCATATTAGGAAGTCAAGAGTATTATTAATCAAATTTGTGTTCCTGTTGCCCTTCACAGCTACTAATGATTTTTTTTTCAGAGTAGCAGCACTGTCTGGACTGCCACTGTTACCCTGTTTGCGGGTACAAGTATAAAAATTTTTGCAAATTGGATTCTGGACTGCTCACTGAACACATGAGAAATATGCAATTACAACTGCTAAGGTAGAAAGAAGAGCTGCTCTTTGCATCTCCTTTGTAGGGTTATGAATCGCATTCTCCAGGGCAGCTTCTAGTTACATGCATTTACTGATGGAAATGGATGAAGATTTACTGTCTTCTCCCTCATTCAGTGCAAACCCAAATTTTACTACAGTAGCATAAGGATCATCTGTAAAAACTCCCTGTGTGTTCGGTGCGTTGCTGTGTGGCTCCTGGTTATGTTCAGACAAGAGGAAGGTGCCTCAAACTCTCAGCAGACTGGTCACAGTTGTGAATGCAGAACATTACCCTGCTGTAATGTTGCTTTATGTTGCTTTGTGTTTGTGCCTTCCTGTTGAGAGGAAGAGGGAGAGAAAATAAGCTGCCTGCTTCCTTGGGATGTGAGGAGGGTTTGACCCTTTGGATCACTGGGCAGGTCTGACCAACCTAAGGTAAGGAAGTGTTAAGTAAAACAGCTGATTCTGTTTGAGCTAAGCTAGTGGAGAACATGGCACAGGCTTTGCCAGACCTACCATTATTCTACCGTTTATCCCAGTGCTCTTGGATCTAGTTCAGATTTAGAAGAAAACTTCAATTCATTCATCTGGATTCACATCCTGGCAATTGGGCATCTCTTTATCCACAGCCACGTGTTCCGGTCTCCAGTGCCCCATATAAACCTGACCTGGTTTCTCATTCCAGATTTTCCCACTGCTCACCCTCATCCTCACAATTTAGTTTTCCATTCCCAGGCAGCTTTTTCAGATATCTTGCCCAGTCACTAGTTCTCCCCCTCCCCATTCCCACTTCCCTACTGGTGCACTCGTTGCAGTTTCTCTTTCTTTAGTACCCTCGTTTTTGCTTCCCACGCACTCCCAGTTGTTGTCTGCTCTGTAGCTTCCTTATTCTGATCCTATTCCGGTAATGAGTCAGCTCCTATTCCCATTTCAAACAAACAAAGTCTTCCTCCAAATTGCTTGGGAGGAAAGATGCTCGAGCTGCTCCTTGCCTGGCTCGCTAAGTCTATGCTGGCTCCAGCAGAAGAGGATGAGCTTCGGGGTGGGTTTGGCCATCCCTCCAAACCTTGGAGTTAAATTATGTGGAAAATGTGCTGGATTTCAAGATAAGGTGGCTGTTATTCTCTGCAGAGATCCAGAGTTTTTCATACACTTGTGAAACAAACGTCCCTTCTTCAAGATGAGGAATTAAACTCTGTCATTAGGGTAGTCCATCTGTTGCATGGCAGGTCTCTCCACCAGTGCAGAAAAGTCTGAGTTCATCAGTAAAACCCTTTGTCTGTGTTACAGCAAGGTGGCTTTTGATGAAGCTCCTACTGAAAAAGGAAAAGAAATCACAGAATCACAGAATGGTTGAGGTTGGAAGGGACCAAAAGAAAGAGTGTGTTCCCTTTCCTCCCCCTCGCTAAACCTTCAGCAAAATGTTGTTATGAGGCAGCTGTACCCGGCGGTACCCGCCATGCCCACGGGAGCAGCTTCCAGCCTCTCTGCCACACAGTGGGGAATCCTCTCCTGGGACAAGCAACTGGTTTGTGTGTAGGTGTTGATCTGCTTGGGAATAGGAGTAAGGATAAAATGTACTTAAAACAAAAAAGCTCAGAAAAGTGACACTGTTAGGTAATGATTTTGCCCTGTAGAAAGATTCATATACATAGTTCAGCTCATTACATGGTGGATAGGGTTTTCAAAGATTGCAATTAACTGCCAAATTGGGATTTACTTTGTTAGACTTTGAATTTTAAAAATTGCCTTACCACTTAATTTCGTATATGATGACAGCCAGTCTATAACTTCCATGGGGGCTTTTTTGTTTTATTTGACTTATAAAGGTAGAATTCTTTCTTTTACCTATGTGTTATTTCAGTGTGCTCCGAGCCTTTAACAGACATTCATTAAGAAATTGATGAAGAAGTTGTTACCACATGCCCTTCCTGGATTATAGTGTGTCTTCCAGTTGCTGTCAAATGAATTTTCTTGATTGCCTTGCAGCATATGTGAAACAATTAAATGTCATAATTACCTCACTGAAGACTGGGGGGGAGTAGGAGGGAAAGAACACACAAGAGAAGAAAGGGAGGCGAAAATTCAGTTATCGATAAGTGTGGAGCTTGATAGGCATTGATGCCTCTTCATATCGAGAGCTATTGGTGTTGGGGGGTGCTTGCCACCAGCAAAATCTGTCCAAGATGGAAAGCTGTGGATGTGAGCCAGGATAGAGTGGAGTGGGTACCTGTTCCCAGGATTTGATAGCTCCAGGATCGCTTCCCTGGCGATACGAGAGCTCGTGGATGCTCACCCAGGGCTGCGTTGAGGGTGGTCGGTGTTGGTAGTTGCTGGGGTGCATGAGCAGCAAAAGCTCTAAGATGGAGACCTCTAGGTGCCCGTTGGGATCAAGAACCATGGGCACCTCTTCCTAGGGCCTGAGGATACCTGTGGTGTTGATACCTCTTGGTACCCACCCTCTCAACAGGCAAAGGAGTGGACGGGCCTCGATGGTGGTTTGTAGGACATCTGTAAAACGAGGATAGCTGTAATTTTTGTCAGCAGGTATTGTTATTAAAAATGCTTATTTGATAACATAGTGAATGATTAGAGGAGTATCAGCATGGATAAGTTTTGAATGCTAACGTTGCTTCGAGCAGGATTTCTAGCAAGTGGAAAATTATGATTTAAAAAAACAGTCATGATCGCAGTAGGACTGGTAAGCTGAAAATTTTTGTCTGAGCTGCTTTTCAGGGGAAAATGCTGCTGCTTTCAAAAAGAACTTTTTTTCTTCCCAGAAGACCCTTTTTCCAGTTAAGAGAAGAAAAAAAAAAAAAAAAAAGGCACCCTGAAAGTAATTGTGTTGAAAAACTGAAAGATTTGTGGAAAGTGGAAATGGGTAATGAAAAGGCACTCTGAATATTTCTGTAACTTGGTGAAGAAGGGAGAGGGTAAGGAAAGAAAGACTTTAACAGTAGTAGTATATATGATAATATTCTTGTGTACGTCAGTTTGGGCACTCGTCATGAGTTGTATACAGAAGACGCATATATAGAAGAAGGCTGTCAGACTGAAAGGATCACAAGCCTCATTTATATAAATGAGTATAACGCCAGTAAACAAAGTATTTGTAATACTGTCACTTGTAAACCTGGTCAGAAAACATCTGTTTGTTCACACTGAGCTGCGTTGGGATTGAGGGACTTGTGGTTTTGTTAGTTGTTAGACTTGTGTGTGTGTGATCCATGGTCGCTCACTGGGGGGTTCCTTTCAGGTTCCTACCTCTTGAACAAGTATTCCCAGGAACAAGGACAGGAAAAAAGTCTCTTTTGTGCGTGCAGTGCATGTTTGGGAGATCACAATTGATGTGCTGACATCAGGTTGGTTAAAATAAGCCATGAAATGACTATTAGAGAGATTATCAGCTTTAAAAGATTATATACATCTCTCATCTTAGGCGCTGCCGCACCATAGACACAATAACAATAATCTGCTTGCTTAAGTTCAGGCAGGGGGTCTGAAGGGAAAAGGCACTTTTCCCTCCTTCCCTCCCTAACGGCCAGGGCATTCTGCTTTCCTCAAATTGTTCAGTGTCCACATTTCTTGGAAATAAACTGCTTCAGTGGCTGTTTATAGTGTTAAATGTATATGTCATGTTCTTAAGTTCTTAAAATGTTTTCATTCCTGAAAATAACTGTAAAGCTGTAGAGGAAAATGGAACTGTATGATTACTCCTGGGGATCCAGGAGCTGAATTAGTAATTTTTGGTGTTTCATTATAGGCCTTAATTACAAAGTTTGGGAAGCTATTAATATCACGAACAATTTGCAGTATAGTGTATTGTGCTCACTTAGTAAAAATCCTTGTGACCAAGAAATTGTCTGCAATCATTTCTGTTGTCATTTAAAATACATATTCCTTCCTGCAGTATTCCTTTGGGTATTTTCCAGGAGTGGTGTAACACTAGGATGGCATTAATTTTGTCAATAGATACTGCTATTAAAAAATACTTACGACAAAGCTGTAATGAATGACTAGAAAAGTAGTAATGGGAATGAGGCACAGTTTAAGGTTTTTGAATAAAGATATAAGAGTTATGGTTAACTGGAGATTTTCTTAGAGTCATTGGGTATGTGTGGGTGTCTTTTTTTTTTTTTTTTTTTTTTTAACTACAATTTAAACATGGCTTAAAAAATTACATGGAAATCCCTTGACCTACAGATATAAAAATAAAAGGCATGAGATATGGTAATAAGTTGTGCTTGAATAAGTATGATTAGTGCCGGGGTGGGAAGCAGGGGAAGGAGCTGGGAAGAGAAGAGAGCCTGAAAAACATTTGCACCATCTTTGGTCAAGGTGGTCTTTTCCCTGCTAAAAATCCTATTTTGTTCTTTTTGCATTCCTCTTCCCCCCACTCCCCATCTGCTCGTAGGAAAGCTTATGCAATTTGCATTTCCTGAATGCTCATTCGTCCTAATTCATGTCCAGACTTTGTTTCTACATTACGTGGCTCTGTTTGGAACGATGCTTAGAAGAATGTTCACGAATGAGCGCAGGAAAGCAGCGTACTCTGCAAAGTGGATTTCAGAGCCGGAACCCCCAAGAATGGATGGTCTATTAGATAAAGCTCCTCCTTGTGCTTGAAGGCCAAATAGTGCGACGGGATTTATTGCAATCCTATGAGCTGTTTGGCTGAGTAAGAAGGGTGATGCAGCTCCTCTGGCTGGCGTGGAAATGGGTATTCAAGCCAGTGCCTTTTCAGCCCGCACTGTGACCTTGGTTGCAGCTGTTCCTCCCCTGTCCAGATTGTCCAGAGAGGTGTCCACCAGAAGTACCTTGCAGAGACACAATATTGAAGAAACGTGAGGGAGGTGGGGGGAATCCTTTGTGTTTTCAGGCTGTTCCATAAACAAACTGCAAACAGAACAAGCAAGAGACCGATTCCTCTTGAACTGTGGATAAAGGGGAGTTCTTCCGTCTCTCTTAAAATCCACTTTGTTTGGGGAACTGAGCTGCTGTTTCCTTGCATAAAAATCCGAACCCGCTTGCCCCAGGTTATGCTCGTGGGAGCTCAGGACGTGCCGCCTACCTGGCTACAGATGGATCTCCTTGGAATAAGGTGGAAACGTGCATTAGTGAGACAAGGTAAAGACTTCACACTTCTGTTTGTTCCTGAGTTTGAGGTAAATGTCAGATTTCAGGACATGGGTTCTCCTCTTCATTTACGCTCTTCCCAGACACTGAGAAAGAGATTCAGGAGCCTAAAGATAGACATCTCATACTGTTTTAGATGCTTTGGGTACCTAAGGCAGCTGTCAGAACTACCAGGTGTGACAGACAGCTTAATGCCTTGGAAAGCAGCATTTGAAAGCCCAGGTGGGATACCCTGAGGCATCTGAAATAGTGCTAGATGTCTATGTTTAGGCACCAGAGTTGCTCCCTTGTGCTCTGTTGTAATGAAGCAAATCAGGTAAAGATGACTTAAACAATTCTATAGATATGTTTTTATGTGTTGGAGACATTACGTTGGGTGTTCAAATTTGATACTGGAAGATATGGTGAAAGGAATCAGCTTTAGGGTAAAAGCCTTTTTATATCAGTTTAAGTGGCTTTAGAAACTGCTTTTCAGCATAGCCTCTACATGCTTGCAGTTTCCCACCCAGTAAGGTAGAGGCTTTTCTTTTATAAATCCTCAGTCTTAAAAATGTTTACATCATCCCTCACACTAAATCTGGTTTGTATTGTTTTAGTCTGAGCTACTGGATGTTTATAAGATAACCCGTGTCACATTCGCATGACTGGATGCAGGGAGACTTCCATCAGTTTGTTTAGGAAATGGCTGTTTCTGTGTAAGTGGTGCCATTGGGAGATAAGGGTAGGTGCAGGGCTGGGATTAGGCAGAGGCTGCGCCGGCGGGAGCCGGTGGCCGCGGGTGCCCTCGGTGGCAGTGCTCCTGCTTTGCTACTGGAGTGCGTCATGTCCCCACGGCGCCCGGCACTGCTGTTACCTCCCAGCCGTTATCGCGGGGATAACGCGGGGGCTGGGGGGATGGAGGTCCACGGTCTCTCCGGCTGTACATGGGCTTCCCATTGCACGTCTGCCTCCGCGAAGGCTGTGCCCGGACCCGCCGTGAGTTGGGCAGTCCCGGCAGCGCTCTTGCTCCGAGGCGTTCGGGAGGCAGGTCGTGTTGGTTCACTGCGTGCAGTCAACGGGGGTGTGGAGGTGGTAGCTCTGCACTTGCTGTCTGTGGTCAAAAAGCAGTGTTGAGTGTTCCACTGTTAGGTATTTGTCTTCTCTGCACGCAGTGTACACGTAAACAATCAGGCACAGCCTGGAATAGGTTCCAAGGGGATTAATGCACGTGTCAGGTACCAGGATGGGGCTGAAGAGTAAGTTACTGCAGCCACCTGAATGGGACCGTAATTGCCTATAAATTCATTACCTGGGGGCATGAATTGCCTCATTGCTATTATGAAATGGTGATTAAAAAAATCACTTTTAGTCATTGCTCTTTGATTAACGAGAGATTTTAACAAAAGTTTGGCATTGCTGATAGCTGGTAAGGAAGTTGCAGTTTCGCACTGTGTTCTGGAGCATTTGCTGCATTTGTCTGGAGCACAGCACATGCCCTTTGGAGCTCCTGCAACCCCCAAGCACGCACACCGCTGTAGTCAGTACTCCCAGTAAGTATTTTGTAAATGGGATCCATTAATTATTCCTGCCTTTGTGTGGAATAAGTAACGGGTTGTAAAGCAGCTAAACTGGCTGAAGCCAGCACGAGTCCAATATCTTACTGGAAAGACCAAAAGCAAGTTGCAGGTAAAAATTTCTTTTTAATAGCCCTTGATGCTTCCTAGGATGGAGCATCTACTTAACCAGGACATTATTGCAACATATAGGAGGGGCAAGCACACAGGAGCTGGCTTCTTGTTTCTTTTTTGCTTAATATGCAGTCATAGTTAGTATGGGACTTCTCTATTTAAAAATATGGAAATGTATATATTCATAGATTTTAACATCTGTTCTTTTCCAATTGTTTTCTTAACCAGCTACTCTTCAGTATTTCAGAAAAAAACCCAAGGGCTTTTTAAAGCTTTAGTAAGAAAACTTTTTCTCTTTTTTCTTTTTTTTTCAGGGCACACAAGATGTTAGCTTTAAAAAAAAATGGTGAATTACTCCTTTCTTTGGACTGCTTTTATATTTATACATTGGCAGAAAGAGAATCTACACAAGTCTGTTGTTTTTCTTTCTTTTTTTTTTGGGGGGGAGGGAGGTATAAGCCAATCTTACCCTGGGATGTGGGCAGATGGGAATAAGCATCATAAGCATTAGTCTCTATGGCTTCTGTGCATTTTTTTTTTTTTTAATGTTTGTTTCTAAGCTTGGTTAAGCACCACATTGCACCTTGTTTTCATCTTTCCCTCTGTATGGTGATAACTGGAGAACCAGCTGCAGAAAGCCAGAAGTGGTGGTTGCATAGATGCCCTGGGCAGCAGCGCGCTGTGCTGTGGATGCGCTGCGGTGCAGAGGTGCAGGAGTGCAGTGTTGCAGTAGGTGTGCGTATCGCTGTGGGGTAGCCCAGCCCCAATTTGGGCTCGGAAAGAGAAGCTCTTCTGTCAGGTTGGCCAAGACTGTTAGGGTCTTTCTGTTGTAGTCTTCATCGTGGGATGTTTCCAGCACTGCCTGGAATAGTTCATCCAACTTATTCTGTCCATTCACATGAATATAAATACCGATAAAGCCTTTGGTTTCTTCTGTTTGTTGGTGTTTCTGGTGCTTTGGCTTTCGGCATTAAGAAAGTATCAGGTTTTGTCTAAGGATTGAGTTAGCTGTCAATTATTTTGAGGCAGTCGAAGAAGACTGGGAGTCCTCGTGGAACCTGCTCAGTAAATGCCGGGTGCAGGCCGTGTGATCCCGTGAGCCCACTGCTGTTTCTAGTTCTGCATCTGCACAAGGGTTTACATGTTGTCCTTAAAATTACTTATTTAAGCTTAACTAGACTGGCTTGCTGTCTATCTGTTTATCTAATCCTCTCTGAATCCTATTAAGCTCTTGCCTGCAAGTTTCTCTTGTGGCAAATAAGCTCTGCCAGTTAGTCATGCACTGTGCAAACCTACTTGCTCCTCCGTTTTAAATTTTTGCCTACCAGTTTTGTTGAACCTTTGTTCACTTTATGAGAAATAGTAAGACAAAATGTTTGGTTCAGCCTCTCTGCACAGTTTTGTGTGGCTCTATTACATCAGATCTTATATACTCGTCTCATAGGGAAATGAGTTCCTAGTCTTTTAAAGCCTTCTTCCATGCCGCTAATCATTTTCATTGCCTATTTCTGGTGCTCCTCAATGTCGCTAGTGTTGACTTGTGTAATTGCATTATCGTATTTTCAATATAAGCTTCCTTGCATGCACTAGTAGTGTGGCTGCTGTTACACTGAACAGAGCTTTTAATGGACTGTCCACAGCGATGCCCAGAGCTTTTCCCTGAATGTCTGCAGTTGAGGCTGAGGCGGATGCATAAGCAGGTCTTTTTAGGAGATGGTTTGGTTCCATTCAATAAAACCTCTTCGGGGGAAAAAAAATGATTTTAAAACAATAGACAACAGTTGGCTGTTGGAGCTTGCGTGTGTTTTCCAGCTGCGCCCAAAGAGCAGTCCACATGCCACCTTCTGGAGTGAATTGCCCTGCGTCTGTCTATAATGACTTTTTAATTTGCCGAACTGCTTTGCCTACCAATCTTACTAGGGCTTCTGTAGAGGCAGGGCAGTTCATTAGGTCACGCTGCATCTCTTTTGTCTTGGAAACCAGGTCCCCCTAAGAAATAGGGCCGAGATGTAGTAGCGCGTTTGCCGAGCGTCTGGAAACCCGGCCAGGTGCCGGCTTTGGTGGTCGCTGAGTTCTGCCCGCGTTCCCCAGCAGGCTCGTTTCCTTGGTGGTGGTCTTGTGCCTCCTGCCTCTTTGCCATGGGTGAGGCCTTTCAGCTCTCAGCTGCACAAGTAACAGGTGTTTGTAAGACCTGTAGACTAGGTAAGGGGGGGCTTTTATTACAGACTCTACCTGAGACCTGAGCTATCCAAATCTGTGACAACAGAAACTCTTTCAGAGCAAGTAAGCTGTCAAAAACAATTCTATCTGAGCCTTAAAAACCACATTTCACCAAAAAAGGTTACTTTTTTGTAGCTTTTGTGTGTGAAGTGAGTTCAATGTAATTACGAAGAAGGCCACTATAGCTTATATAATGACGCATGTCAAATTAATCCTTTAAACTGATTGAGGGCTATTAAAATTGTTTTATGCTTTCCAAATCAGACATTTCTTTCTGTGGGGAAAAAAACATAAAGGGCTGAAACTTGTTGAATGTAATGAGCCCTGGCCTGCCGTGCTGGTTATTTGCTGCTCCTCAGCCAGCTCTAATTCAGTTACCCCACACCTCGGGATTTTGCAGAGGCTGAAGCGGCTTATGAGGAACTTGCATTTTGCTACGTGTTTGAGTGGCAGGAGGTTTCTCAAACGTTTTTAAACAGAAAATGGAAGGAAAAAAACTCAAGAGATTCAACAAAGATGTGGGTATGGGTGTCCTGTGCAATCCACTTGCAGCGTTTCTGTGCTGTTCAGTTGTAGAATGAATAACCTGGCATATCTCCCAGAAGACATGAGAGGTCTTAAGAAGAAGTAATTCTTACGATTTTTGTCTGATGTCTTTAAAAAAAAAAAAGAAAAAAAAATCAGATACTAGTGGCTGTTCTTGCTGTAAATGTAAAATTAGTAACAGTTGGAGCTTCAGATCTTTCTGTTTTGACAGGAGTACTATTATTAAACTGTTGCTTTGTGTTAAGCATGTACAAGTGTATATACAAATAAGGATAATCATGGAATAATAATTGCAAATCACATTAATGTTTTTCTTTTGTGCATGTCACTGAAATACTGAAGGGCATGACATACAAAAGCATTTCCAGCCTTTGAGAATGAGTCTTCATACTGCCAGTATTTCAGTTTGATCTGTGCTTCATTTTATGCATATATGCATTGACATATTAGTCTTAGGGGTGAATGGCTCTTACTTTAAACACAGAACAGTCTTCTGTTGAATTTGACAAGGGAGGATGCTAAGGGTGGAGGGGAAGGGAACTGCATCTGGAGGAGGCAAATAAACATTCCTTTCCTCTAGTACAGTGTGTGGGACTGACCTTTCTCATGACTGTGTAAGTCTCTGCAGAAGTGGCTTATGTAGCCTATGGGCCCTCCATGATGCGTGCACTCTGGGAAGCAAGGATGGAAGTGCAAACGCTTGCAGCCAACATCATGGACTATTTAGAAAAATGCAGGGATAACTTTTGCCTGTCCAAGTTTTGAGCTTGTGCTTCCATAGTACTTATTGGTCTGTGAAAGGATTAATAAAAAAACAACTTAGATCGTACAGTAAAATACTGCAACTGTGGTCACACACTTTGCAAATAGTGAATAGGCCTCTTAACACTTGTGCTCTTGCTGAAGCAAGCAAGCAATGTGACAGTTCTAGCTTCTCTGCTTCGAGGTTGCGCTGAGCACAGCCTGGTGAGGAAGCACATTTATAAAGGAGGAAGCGAGCGGAATGCAGAAAGGCCCTGGTCAGGAGGTCGGGGTTATCAGCGCAGAGCAGGGCATAGCGTCTAGAATCCTGCACGCCGTGTCCTGCTCGGGAGGAAATTGTGCCGTAAACATTTAGGTAACGCCTGAAGACAGCAGGTCAAATTCATTATTGACGTCAGCAGGTACCATCCCACCGGCACATCCGTTGTCATCGGCGCTTTCAAGGCTCAGTGTTAACTCAGAAAGGAGCCAGCAATGCTGGATGAGGGGGGAGCCGGATGGCACCAGGAATTGATTTCTGACAAATGAAAAACTGCTCACACTGGAGGAACTTCATGTGCACATTGCTCCTTCCTCGCCAGCCTCACGTACCGCAGTGCTCTACATTAGCTCACTTTCAGGTGATAAATCATTTTTTTTGGGCCTCATCCACTTACTGACTTCTGCTGCCTGTGGAATAAGGTAGCAGAATCCATCCTTAGTAAACCCAATTACGTCCCTCTCTGACTGTGAGAAATCACAGAATCATCCCATTCTTTCAGAAAAGATTACCTGACTCTAAGACAACCCTATGAAGCACCAGAAAACCCAAAACGAAAACAACAAACTTGATTGCCAAAACATAAGGCTGCCATTTCAGGGAATTTGCCCAGCCACTCGGGGAGGAACAGGAGAAACGGTGGTGGGTCTCAAAAGCTTTATCTCTAGTGCTCCTTGCTCTCAGCATGACTTGGACTCATCTGGATACTCTCAGCTGTTTTCCTTGCTGTAAGCAGCCCACGACAAGGCGAGCCTCCCTTCCAGAGGCATGCTCAAGCAGCGTGGATTTGGGGAAACACTTTACCTGCATTGGGAAAAAGAGAGAAAACCACCCCGTTGTTGGAGTTTGTGTTTGTTTTAACAGTTGCTGGAACTCCTTGATATGTTTTCTTCTGTGTTTTCTAGAGGAATTCTTTCCATTTTTGTTTATCTTCCAAGTGGTTGCTGAATTGGTGACAGTAATCTGAATGAATTGCCTGATTTTTCATGCTCACTTTTTGACTGAAATTAATGCTGAGAAAACAGTGACACCATTTAAAACATAGTAGCATTATTAGCAGAATGGACTCTTTTTTGTCTTCCATCAAGAGGTAGTTTTATCTCTATTAAACCTCTCACATGTCTGTCATTTATCCTTATGCTCTGCCTGTCCATCATCACTTGCACATTCTTTGGTCTAATATTGAAGCAAATTGTTACATTCAAATGGACCAGCACATATTGTCAAAACACCTGTCAGTTTTTCACATTAGTTGCAAATTAAAAGAAATATTTTGCTAAGCTTAGCTTCTATTAGGAGCTATATTAATAATGAAAGATAATTTAACAGCACGACTACTCAAGAAGAAAAGCCTTTGAAAAGGTCCGAAGTTATGACTGACTGAATAAACCCATTAATTCCTGACACATTTCTGTTCTCGTTCCAGGCAATCAAAATGAAACTGTGCAATCCTTTATGATACAGACAGAAAATGCACTCTGTTCAGGATATCACTGTACATACATGGCAGCTTATTCTCTTTTTTTAAAAAAAAAAAAAAAAAAACTGCCAACTGGGAACTGTGGCTGTGTGCTGGAGTTTATTTCTGCTGTTTAACAAATCAGAGTAAGCAATTAAAAGTGAAGAAAAATCCACTAGCTTGGTGCTCTCTCATGGGTGATGGGGGGAAAAGAAAGGAAATTGTTGAAGCATTAAAGTTTCTGTTCTGCTGTTGATCAAACTACATTTGCATGTTTTTGAATGTACCCTTATAACATTGGAGAGGTTATTAGCAAATGTATGAATTCATACTTGAGATGCATTGCTGTGATATGTTGATCTGTCACTGTAGGAAAGTCTGTGTAGAAAAGCTCTGTCATTGGGCAGTAGACCAGAAAGGATGAATATTGCGTAAAAACAAAAGAACAAGTTGCTGGGACTGGATTTCCTAGGCAAGAGCATGTGAAGGGCCCACAGGATGTTCCCTGATCCCTCACTGGCCGTCTCTGATCTGCTTTGACTAACCCAAGGTCCTAAACAACTTCAGTTGGTCTGCGTTGCTGTCTTCTCCCCGCTGCTTTCTCTTCAGCAGAACAGGCAGAAGCTCCAGTCCAGCTCTCCTGTATTGCCACTTCCAAGAATTCCACCAGGGACTGGGAATTCTGTGCTCGAGCTTCCCTGAGCTCCAGCATGGGAGCGAGGGTGTTGGTCCCGCCTTACTCTGGAGTTGTCCGAGTGCTTGGTAGACGTGAGTACATCTGATGTGCTAGGGAAACACGGGGAAGGAAGTGCAGAGCGGGAAGGAGTCTTTAAGGGGAGAAACAAAGTACAGGGGAGCAAAGGGAGGCGTAAGGAAAGAATGAAGTTATAACTGAGGAAGAGAAAAGGAGGTGGTAATGTGAGGAGATGGGATATTAAGGCAGGTACAGAGAGAATTTTCGACTGAAATGTGCAAAGAGGAGGAAGGCGACAGAAAAGGAGAAGCAGAAAGAGGGTGGTCACTTCGGTCTCTTCAGCTAATAATTTCTCAACCTGTTCCTTTGAAGCTTCTTTTAAAGTCAATAAAATTAAATAAGAGAAGACACGCAAAAGACTTGCTGTGAAAGTGGCTGACAGAAATCAGGAAACTCTGCATTAATGCTAGCACTATCTTTACTAGCTATTGTGCTGCCGTGTTATTGGGCTGCTTTGCACTATTGTCCTAATCTTTAGTACAACACGGTTTATTGTGCTTCCTATCAGAAACAGGACATGGGTCCCGAATTGCTACACCAATTATTTCCCTTATCATTCCCTGTTTAGACCTTGCTTCGGGTACTTTTAAATGAGAGTTTCTGAATTCTTGAAATGAAACCTCCAGTTATTAGACATGATTCTTCCCACCTTGCGCAGGGAGCAGCGCCTTTGCGGCCTGCCTTTGATAGACACTTCCTTGCATAAATAATAGAACTGCCCTGGATGAATCACACAAGTTTTTGCCTTGGGCAGAACAACAAGCTTAGGTAGATGACTGAGTATGATCCTTTGTCTGCTGACATTATTTTTAAACTCTTCTTCCTTCGGGCCATGGCAGCATGTGTTAAATAAATGATAAACACCACACCTGACAAGCAGGCTGCAGCGGGTGTTTCCTTGGGTCATTGGGAGGTTTAGATCACTGAATTATTTGTTTCTTCTAAGGGGTCATTTTCTTTCCCCAGTTTTCTTGAGCAACTGGTGCTCACCAGTGGAGATGGGTAGTATCCAGCAGCACTGTTACTGGAGCGTAGAAAAATCACTGCTGTGATTCACTAATTATTACATTGTGTCTGAACAACCAGCTTAGTGGCTTCATCCAAAAATGGGGAAAACTGCTGTTTTCCCAAATGGCTGAATTGCGAGCCCTCTAAGTTCTGTCACAGCAATTTGTCCTGGCAAAACAAAAAAGGTTGGAATGGTAAAAGTGTTGATTTGTTCTCTGATAAGCCAGATGTGCTAACTGCTGAAAAACTCAGTGAGCCTCTTTTTCTATTCATCAAAAGCAAGCAATAAATGATTTGTTGGGGACACAACCATGTCTTGCAAGCGGCTCTAAAGAGTGGAAAAAGTGGCTTGATTCCACCTTCAGCCATAATGAGAATGTCTGTACTCCGGATGTGGGTGTCCTTAGTTTTCTTTGGCCACCAAAACAATTAAGGTAATATACGTAATATGCTCACTTACCGCCCTCGGAGCGGAACAGAAGCTCCAGCTGAAACGATGACAACCGCGTTGTTATCAGCCTGGCACAGATCCGCCGAGCGGAGGCGCTGGGGGACACCCGGGCGGGAAGGGAGCGCCTGGATCCGCTCAGCCTCCCGGGAGATCGGGAGCAGAGATGGAGCCATCTATCAGAGCTGAGATAATACCTGGGTCTAAGATTATTCCACAGCCTATTCTTCGTGTTTTACATTTTCTGCTGTAAACATTTATTGCCTGCTTATTTTGTGTGTTGTTTGTAAAGGGAGGGAGTTTGCAGAAACGTAAGCAGCCTCCCGCTCCCCTAGCCCAAGAGAGGGATGAGGCAGGAGAAGCCCAGCCTGCCTCTGATGTGACACTTCAGCTCATACGCTGCCATGTTATTCCTGCAGAAGTTCGTTAATTAGTCGTTAAGCTGATGTTACCCCTACGATCATGTCCAAAATGTCACATGAGTAACAGTCATTTGGAAGCAGCAGCTTAAGATTATGGTTTTTTTCACGCTATCTGCATAATGTTGCACTACCTATGTGGTACCTTTCCATCTGGTGCTAAAAAGGGCACCTGCTGTGCACAGGGGCTTGTAATTGGGGAAAGCAGTCTTAGGACTTAATGTAACAACGTGTGGGTCCCTCACTCTGGTATGGAGCCACCAAGGCTTCCAGGGTCTCCACGGGCCTCTATCCAGCTCGCACCAGGCTGGATGCAAACACAGGGGTGGGTGGGCTGCCTGGGACAATATTCTTGGCTGCGAAAAAACTCTACCCTGGGCATACTTGGGTTAGGAAGAAATGTGTATTTCCATGGCTTCTCTTTTAAGCTGTGCTTTGTCTTACAAAAAATGTTATTTTATGCAGTGCTGTAAATGAGGAGGGTGAGCGCAGCAGTGGCTTCGGTGGCTGTGGAGCAGTCCGGGGGCACAGGTCTGCCTGCCACCGATTGTCTGCACTTAATGGAATTTCTCTCTTTGCTTTTAACACCGTTTATAATTGAATTAATAACCAGTTAGCTAGCTGCAAGCTGCAAACATTTGTAGCATGCCCTAATGGACAGGCATTTGGAGAGTACCCAGCCTAACCTTCACAGAGGTGTTAACTACTCCTAATGGTTTGGCTGTTGCTTAGAGAGGTGAGAGCTGCTAGGGCTGAGAGCCACCCGCCTGGGCAGACAGGTGCTCCTGTGGGCAGCCACGAGGGTCTTGCCTCGGGTTTGTTTCCAGATCACCTCTCTTGGCTAGTTCTGCTCTTGCCAACTTGTCAAAGAGCAGTGAACTTCTCTGGTCAGCTCAGCAAAGCCTTAATTTGGGCGACAACTTTTTGTACTTTTCTGTGGAAAAAATGAGACTGAAGCTGGTGTCTGTGAATGGCAAGCTCACCTCTTCTCTCCCTTGTGCCTTTGCAGGGCTTGGTTGGGTTGCTCCTTAAGCCGGATCACTAAAGCGAGCCAAGCTCTAAAAGAAAAGAATCTTTGTTAGTGACGTGCACGTTTCATGGGGTGAGTACGGAATGATTCCCAGCTTGGAAAACATTGTTTGTGTGAAACTGTCACCAGTTGAGATAATCCCTAATTGGGGTTCCATATCGTGTAACAGCAAGTGGTTAATGTGTATGTATCACTGCCCCCCACCCTCCTTAGGGAATGTTGTAAAATGTTAAGTCATGTGGGAAGGACCACATACGTGTGGGTGTGTATGTTTGAGGAGTGGAAATATCTCCAGGGAAAAATCCATTGAGCCAAACCAGTCTATTTTATCAAAAGTTGAGTAGGAGATGACTTGATTAATGTTCATAAGTACTTCTTAGGCAGAAAGGGATTTTTAATTCAGTGGAAGAGGATTAAAAAAAAATCTAAAGAATTGTTCATGTCTGAAAGAGGATGCTTTTTTAATAGTGTCTGTGATTAGCTATTAAAAGAAACCATTGATGGATGCAGTGATTTTGTATGTAGTGATGACTTCAATTTGGGAGCATATGCCTGAGAAATTTCCCAATCTTTAAATTGTTAAACTGCTGATAATTTGTCATATTTACCAGGGATGACCCTTTCCTCAAACGTGGAAATACTGAGAGGGTGTTAAAATTAGAGAGAGAATTCTAGGCTTTGTAGGTTCCCTAGGAGTCATTTTGTCATGGTCTCAGGCCCCAGCAGAAGAACGATTGTTTTACCGCAAGAAGGAAAGAATTTAATCAGTGACGATTTTGGTTAACAGACTTACAACTGCACTAACTAGTGAGGTCAGATTTAGGTTTTTAGATTTGAATGGTCTTTCTGACTTTATACTCCTCTTAAATCAAAAAAAAAAAAAAAGGCACGAGAATATCAAAGTTTGGGAGCCCAGGAAGGTGTGAGTGATGGTGGAGTAACGCTAGGAACCAGTTAATATTCTGTTGGCCTTAGTTACCCAAGCAATGGAGTGAGGTAGCGCTGGCGGTTGGGCATCTCTTGCAGCAGAACAGATGCAGCTGCAAGCTTGAAACATCCAGCAGCAAAGGTGCAGAAGTTGTCCCCTTCACACCTTTTCAGTTGGAACCTCAGCTATTGTCTGAGGTGTAGGAGTAGTTGGGTTTTCCTGGGAGATGTTCCCTTGAGGGGCATTCTGTTTTATTGTAATATTCTGTGAAGATGGTTCCGCAAAACTTCCAGGAGGGAGAAGCATCATTTCTCTCTTCCTCTTCGTCTTTCAGCGGGAGGAAACAAGGCATTGCTCTCACCAGTCTGCCCGGGTGCCTGACAGTCCTTTAAAATCCCTACCCGGTCTGCAGGCAGCGCGCCGGGTGCAGGCACGGCCTGCGCTCCACGTCCTCCCCACGGCTGCGCCGCGCCGGACGATGGCTCCCTTCCCTGCCCCTTGTTTCCAGGAGAGCTTTGGTCCAGCAGCTCAGGGAAAAAGGAAAACTTTGGTGGCTGAATTGTATTCACTTTAAAAGGGAGCCGCTCAAGTCTCCTAATTTCTCCAAGAAAATGGAAGCCAAAATTGTTTTCTAACCTAATTTATTCTTTCATTTTTGTTTGACCTATATTCGGATGCGATGCTAGCCTATTCATTGAATTGACTTGAGGAAAAAAGCTGAGGACAGCTGTAACTCACTTTTAACACAAACTGGATCTTTAAAAACTGTTGCTGTGGTAGGCAGAGTCTTGATTAAAGATTTTGAGATCTACTATTGGGAAAAAACGGTGAGAATTTGAAGAATGATAATGCCAGCTGATACTTCTCAGTGCTCTCGACTCTAAAAATACTGCGTCTGGTAGATGCATTTTAGGCTGTATCTTCCTTTTTTGAAGTCTCACCATCCCTTTTAATGAGAGCAGGATTAGGCTCTTTGCACAAAATCATTTCACTATTTATCAAAAGGTTTTAGCGATCATGTGGGCATCTGGCCTCAGCTAACAGTTATGAAATGAGAAGCTCATGGTGCATTCCCAATGTTTCATTCAGAGGAGGAGTCAATTTATCCATAAGTGACGTACTGTGCTCTTTGGGCAATTGCTTTTGGGCCTCAACCAACAGCCATTAAGTAGAAAAGCTCCCATTGACTTTAATTAGAGCTGGCTTAGTTGCACATTGAGAAAGACTTAATTGCTGTCTGAAGCTAAGACATAATGCTGAGAGGTACTTTATAACTACCAGAGATAAACAGATACTATTAGATTGATTTTATTTGTATGTAAGGAGGAAGTACAATTGACCATATAATTCTTTTTGCTATTTCTATTGTTAGATGTTATTTACTAATAAATAAAACAAATGAACTTGCATTTAAGCTGTAGAGTGACTATACCATGACTCTACTTTAGTATAGCATCAGGGACTGCAGCTGTAATGCTGCTTGATTTTAATTTTCACAGATGGAACCCCAAGGCATCCTTTTCTTTTGTTGTTGACTGTCTTTGTATTAAATTAAAAAAAAACTTATAACTCCAGACACTGTTAAACATGAACTTTTCATTACTTGCATTATTGCTTTTACTGCCACTTATTTTATATTTTTACATAAATGTCAAGGAATGGCAATGACTTGTGGTGAAACGGAAGAGACTGGTAATCCAGAGGGGTTGTCTGAGTACTCAGAATTAGGTGTGGGATTTACCTGCATCACGAGGCCTTACTCAATTAACCGTTGCGAAGAGGAGACTTCTTTGCCCGCAGCACATGACAACCAAAGAGACTGTGAGGCCTTGTTGTGTGTAAAATTCCTGTTAATGTTAATCAGAATTACAGGTGCATATCATAAAATGAATAAATTAGCTGCCACTGACTCAGTTTATTTCCACCTTTTTCACTCCTGCAGAAATGCCTCAAACTTCTGCAGATAGTGCACATTTTCTCCAAAATTTGTATTCATACTGAACTGGGTATGGTAGAGAAAGGGAAACAAGTTACTGAACAGAAGGGATAGGGGGGCATGTCCAAAGCAAAAAGCAAGCAAAATGATTTTTCTAGCAGTATTATTAATGAGTAAGGTCAGAGCAAATCAATTCACTAGAAAGAGAAATGATGTAAAATGAGAGCTCAAGTGAGGATTTTAGATGGATGGATGACAAACGCCAAATATTAGAAACAGCATTAGAAAAATGCAGGACTTGTGCCTGGGGCTTAGGGAGAGTTTCTGGTGGGTACTAAGGGCCGGGGTCTGTGGCTGGAGCCAGCAGAGGCCGGAGTCGCCATCTTGGTGGTCGTGAGGGAGGGAAGGAGCGAGGGGGCTGTGAGGGCAGCAGGCCGGGGGCTCCGTGCAGCTGCAGGGGGTCAGGTCCTGGCACAGGGACGTTGGCGGCTCATCCGTGTGACAGCTCCACCCCGGAGCGCAGAGCTGGAGGCGACTGTTCAGGGGCACGGTACAGGAGCAGAGACATGCGAAGGCTGAGCTGTGAGGATCTTAAGAACAGCCATATGGGAAGGAAATCTGAAAGGTAGGTAGTGAATCACCAGAAGCCAAGGATGGGAGGGCAATTGAGAAGTGTGGGGTCAGTGCGTTTAAGACGGGTATAGGGGTGAAGTAGGAATATTGGCTGTTTCTAGGCTTTTTGTCTGGGATGTATGTGTTATATTTTTGGGGTAAGCTGGGTGTGTTTAGAGGAGAAGGAGTGTGAGCTATTGGGGAGATGTTAGAAGCTGACAGGGAGCTGGAGATAATGAGAGAGGAAAGGATTACTGGAGAAAATGGGGGATGAAGTACAAATTAAAATCAAGAACTTCAGTCCCATTAAAAGGAAGGGTTGGAATGGAAAACGGAAGGGATGACATAGAGGAAATCTGATTATATTTTGCCTGTACTCTCTGTAGAAATCATTAGGTGTCATACAGATAAAAGGGAGAGAAAGTTTCAAGAGGAGAAAAAGGCAAAACAGCATAAAGAAGGTCAGGATTACAAGCAGTACATTCTGTCAGGATGGAGAAGTAGAGTGTTTTAGCTAAGACGATGTCGGAGCTGAAAGGGAGAAAACATTTATAGAAAGAGATGTCAGCTTGGTGCCTCTTCTCCTGCCGGGAATGCCCACAGCAGGCACAGGGCAGCAGAGCGAGCGGCCGCTGAGGGGGAAGTGGAGCCGCAGGTTGGCGTTGCCTTCGGAGGGAGGGACGCGAGCATTGCAGTCTGGAGTACAGCCTGGAGGAAACCCCGCGCTCACAAAGAAGTCCTGAAGCAAAGGAGGAAGGAGAATTTTCGGAGCAGAAGTCAACATTGTGCGTACCCTGGAAGTCATTGCATGTTCTATGTGGGGCAGGGGAGAGTGCTCTGGTGTTCAGACTAGCTGGTACTTCAGCAGAGCCCTTCCAATTTTAGGACATGTTGCATGTTAAGGAAAAAAAAAGAAGAAAAATGAAATGTAAACTTGAAGCCCAGTTTTATGGGACCAAAAATACAGTTGTGTGTTATAGTGAGGGTATATTTATTTAGTACCTATTGGCTGTATAAAATTGCTTTTGGACTGTTTTTATGATTCTTCATAAAACAAAGACTTATTAAATTTACTTGGCAACTGTAGGGTAAGGTAAAAATGAAATAAGCTGTACTTTTTTTTTTTTTTTAACAGCCTTTGGCAGTTCTCTGTCTTTATTTTAAGCTGATGAGGCTTGAGCAGAGATTACATATAACACCTATAGAAATTTTTAAGCATCATATTTAGCTATCATAAATTGTAGTGGGAAGCATCCTGGAGTCCAGTGTGTGCCCTAGTTCCGTGTAGTTTTAGAGAATGAGACCTGGGCAAGGAGGACAGCAGGCTGTGCTGAGGAGCGCTGAGGAGAAGGGCATCACCCCGACCAAATGACTGCTCTTGTGCCTTGCAAACTAAAATGGCAGAACCTTAAATAGCAGTTAACTTACCAAATATTGCTGTCACATCCTGCCTGGGAAATTTAAACATGAATAGCTGTATTGGCAGGGCAAAAGTATTTATCAGTTCTTTTTGTTTTTCTCTGATAGATCTCAGGATTTCTATATTCAGCCTCAAGGGAGTCTTATCCAATTTCCCTTTTTCTTCCCCTGTCCCATTTCAAGTCATTGCAGGCTCTTTGTCTTCACTCAAGGCAGCTCACAAGTCTATAAGCCATGGTTTACGCACCGGGAACATGCCACTATTTTTTTCGTTTAAAAAAAAATATTGATTTTCTTTCATTTGTTTCGACCATTCCTTAATTCTGTTCAGCTCTCGCTGGCAGGAGCTCTGCTGTCACGGCTCAGCGCTGCAGACCTGCCGGTGACCTGTGCCGTGACACCGGGCCCGGCGTGGGTGCGCGCAGCACCCGCCCGAGCGGCGCCTGGGCCGGGTTCCTCCTGCTCCTCCCTGCTTTGAGAGGCCGCCTCTTCCCATGCCCCGCCGCTCGCTCCAGCTTCTCGCCTCGCGAGTGTGTTTGGGCTCGGTGGTGTTTTTTTGTCCTGATGCAGTAGGTTCAATATCATCTAGCTGCTGATGTTGGACAGTACTTAATGGATCAGATTATTTATGTGGTTGACGTTACTATAGAGGCAGTGGCAGGTTCTTCTGCTGAACCAACTTTCAGAACTGATTACTTGTTTCTATTCAGACAGAATCATTTCAATAAAGAAGATATGATTGATAGAATTTTCATTCAATAGCTTGCGCTGGCAAAGCATCTCCAATATATGGTATTAAAACTAAATCTAGTGACCATTTTCAGTAGGCAGCCTCTGAAAACTATTTGTGCTTTCGTTTTTTCCCTGTGGGGTCGGCTCCTTGCTCTGCCTGTAAGTCTTACTATTGATTTCAACCCCTCTTTGGAAAAGTTTTGGTTATTGCAGTAGGATAAATTTTAGTCATAGGCCTGTTTTTGCTTGTTGCTTCGTTTTAGGAGAATTTATTTGCTTACTTACAGAAGACCAGCTACAAATTCATTTACAGCAAAGAAAATAAACAGAGCACTTGAGATGTATTTGCCAATGATCAGTGATTAAGTAGAGTTTTGTCAAAATTGTTTCAGTTGGAACTTAAAAATGATTGTTTGGTTATTGCTTATTTGGGCTAATTGAAAAGCTGGCTGCTAAAAGAAACTTGATAAAACAGGGGTTAACAGAGCTCTACAGCACTGAACTGCTGTTCCATTAGAAGTCTTTGCTATTCTGTTCATTATGCCTGAACCTTTTACTTTTTATGCAAAGGAGCAAAGCCGCTTCTATTTATGCGGAGTACACAACTTGCCATTTGCAAGTACACTGGCAAGAAGAGCTGCGTAAACATTAGAACAACTTTACAGAACTATGGTGCAGGTCTCATTACCTTCCTCTAAAATTTGGGTTGTCTGGTAGGAACTCAGTCAACATGTGCTAATTGACTTCTGGGTTCTTGCAATTTTAAGGGTTAATCTCTTCCAGTTATGGGAGAACACTGCTGTGGACAAGATTTGTTACAAGACGGGTCCAAAACTTTCTAACTCAAACTTCCATTCTACATCCTTGGCTGTTTTGTTCATGTCTGTAAAAGACAAGGGGCAAATGCACCCATTGGGCTCACCGAATAATGGTTTCCAGCTCCTGAGAAAAATGATTTTCAGGACTAGTTGACCTAAACAGCAATGGGATTTTAGGACAGAGTGACCTGTTCGTGCAGGCAAGATGTAACTTAAAATAGGTTGGTGTGAGGAAGGAACAGATGTCAGGAAAAGGGGACAGAAAGAAACCAAGGAGTGGAAGGAACGAGCCCGTGAGGAGCTGAGAGGATGCAAAGTGCTTGATTATAACTGAAACGTTTGAAGATCGAGCTGTATCTTCAAATAGAGCGTAATGTCTCTATATATATGCAGGCTTCATAGCAAGTATTATGTATGACCTATTAAAAGAGAGAGAGCTTACAGACTGCCCAGCAGAAAGCCATTGAGAAATTCAGGCAGTGAAGAAACAATCATCTGGAAATTGCCTGATCTAACAGATATTAAAGAAAAATGTTTTTTTCAAAGGAGACGAGACTTGTTTTTTTCTCCACATAGGTCCATTATGCAGGAAAGGAGGCAGAAACTAGTTCCAATAAAGAGCAATTTCCAAGCAGGCTGCACTAGGGCTCCTTCCCCCTCCCTGCCTGGGGACTGACTGTAGCCAGCCGAGCTATGGGTGCGTAGCCAGCAAAAATGCTGCTGTCCTGGGACTGTGAACATGCAGAAAGATTGTCTGTCACATGTATTTAAAGATGTAGAAAAACATCACCGGACAGTGGGATTCTAGTTGTGTCATTTGGGGATGGGGCAGCTGCTTCATCTTGCTAAGGGCCCTGAGGGCTTGCAGGATCTCCCAATAGGACTGGAAGGGGCTGATTTGGCTTCCCTGGTTTAAGCTTCATTTTGGGGGCTTAGAAATAGCAGAAGCGGGCAGGAAGAAGCTCACCTTGTTAAATACTTGTATTTTTTTTTTGGACAGGAGGCTACTGTTGGCATGTATAAACCCAGATTTCCTCAGACTGTTGCTTTGTTTGTAATTTGTGTGTTTTTTTTTTTTCTATTAGCCATAATAAACTAAGCTAGAAGCAGTGGCAGAAATGGAAGGTAGAGAATCCCATACAGTGTCCGTGCGGAAAGCTGACGTCGTGACTGGTACGTGCCCCTTAGGAGATTTGATGCTTGAAATGCAGCTTTACTGCATTAAGGTGGTTTGTGTATTGAACTCTAGAAAGAATGGGAAAATGTTGGCCATGTACGTATTAATGTAAATATTAACTGTTCACCCTTTGAATGGTGGCAGAAGCGTAGCATGTTCTTCTTAGCTTTTCCATGAAAGCTGCTGGTGGATGAGGGAGGCATCTGTTTGAGACACTGTGAGCTTGCAAACCAAGTATGCAAGCACAGAGCAAGCCCTGCCGAATTCCCTTTCTTTGCAGCACTGAGCAGCCCAGAGTTTCACACCCCAAGCTCCCTTGGTGGCAGCGGGTTTTCCTGGGTTAATGTGTGCAGGGCCAAGTCCTATCGCTCAAGACAAAAATGTCTGTTGTAACGTTAACAGTCTGGCACTAATGCGTGCAAAAATAAAAGACTGAATACAAGTTTTTCTTTGCATTTTAGGATTATGCCTTAATTCTTTTATATCTTACCAGCATGTCCTGTGACTTCATTGCTTTTTCCTAATGTATTGAAGCTGATAGTCAGCATCTGTCTTGCTTCTTTTACTGCTAATTAAGTTTGATTTATAATGGCTTTATTTATAATAGCCCATTTATAATGTAAAGCTTCGGTCAGCTCTGAATGGGGTCTTACACTTTCAAGAGGAAGTGTTCTCTGAACAGAAAGTTAAATGTGTGTAGGCTTCTAGGTATGCATTAAAACCAAGTGTGATTCCAAGAAAACTTTCTTTTTATAGCTTAGCCTAGTAGCTGCATAGCTACCTAGTGCTTATTTGAAGTGTAATTTGTTGAAACTTGAGTAGGTGAAATAGAAAATAAACTGAGAGAAAATGTTAATTGAAAAAGAATTTATGTGCCCCTATATAGTTTACAGCAACATATGAAATCCAGAGCTGCGTTCAGTATTTTAATGAGTATGTCCTTTTAGAACAGAATAATATATTGCTGTGGTAGTATTTTATCAAAATGCAAGACTTATGAGAGCAAATGCTCCCTTTTGTTTAACAGATGAGTAAATAGTGCAATAAATATCTACACAAACTGTCATCAGGTGTAATTTATAAACCTGTGGCAGACAATTATCCTTACAGTTCTTAACACCTGCATTTTTCTATTAATACATATGAGTCTAGTATATTATAAAGAAGTTGAGCCATGAGGAATGGGGAGAAGGCTGAAAATATGAATGTGTATATATATATATATATATATATATATATTTTCTCCTAAGAGGGTATGAGAAATCTAATAAATAATAACTAGCTGTATTAAGTAGGGGACACTGCTCTTTTAGTCAAGCTTCACAACTTAAGAGTTATCATCTCGAGCTCATATTGATAGAAATCTACTGTATTATCCAAAACATTTCCAAGTATTCTCAAAAATATTTTTAAAGGGATTTTAACATGTTAGGGGACCGTTGAGATTTCTGCTGTGTGTATGGGGCAGGAGTGGAAGAGCAGCCTTGTTCCCTGCCAGTCTTGTGCTGGTTGCTTCCGTCCATGTGACTGTGGCCAGTGGAAGTCACCTGGTGATGGGCAAGGCCTCCTAAGACCAGAGCTCCTGCATGAAGGGATATGTCTCCTTCGGGGTCTTCGTAAGCCATCCGGAGACGTGTTAACTCCTGGCAAGCCGAATCCTCCGTGGCGTAGGCACAGCGGGTGCTGGGCTGGGACCTGGCGTGGGCGGCTTCCTGCCCTGCCAAGATCTTGGCTTTCCAGCCCAATTGAGCTCATAGGTAAGTGCAGCCTAAGAAGAAATATTTGGCCATGGTGGAAACTTGTACTGGTGATAACAGTTCGTGTTGTCGTCTTTGCACGGAGAGAATCATTGCAGATATTGGTATCCTGCATTAAGATTTCCAGCTAAATAACATTCATAAATAGAGTTGGAATTGGTTCAGGGGAAGAATTGGTTGAGCAGTCAACAGTGAGAGGGGAGCCCTGTACCTTGAACCATGAGGGACAAAACTAAATGGAAGTGCTCCCTCTGGTCTGCAGCGCATGAGCTGAATTACAGAAGTCACAAACCAATATTTTTTTGTTTTCAACATAATTATTTTATTTACTTCCAAGGCACAGATTTCTAAACACAACTGAGTTGAGACCAAATTATTTTTTCCTTACTGTGGAAGGAAATCTGTATTTTAATTTCCAAGAAAAATGGATATATACTGGTATTGTGGAAACTTAAAAACTGCTTTCATAGAACTGATTACCACTAACACATGAGTATGTAACCTTTGAAAGCTGCATTTACCTAAATTAAAGAGCAAATGATGCACATCCTAATTTCTATGCAGTGCAGTTTTGATTGCTTTGGAATATTTATCCTAGACAATAAGAGTAGAGTTGATCGGCACAGTCGGGAAACAAAAGGTTTTTCAGTTTTATCAGCTAAGCTTCGCTGTGAACGATGGCTTTAAAAATATCTCGGGAGGTAGGAGTAATCTGGTGAAATGAGCTAGATAAACTGAGATTTAATGAGGCTCAGGTAAATCGGAAGCAAAATTATTTTATTCTTTCAGATTATATAGCAGTTTCGTTCTCATGAGATAGAAATGGGAAGAAACATACGACCCCGTGTTTGAATAACCTTGTGTTCTCCAAAAAGGTCTGCCTTTATATTGTGACGTATTAGTTAACAAAAGCAATCATGCAAAAAATAGAGTGCATTAATGCTAGCCAGATAACTCTTCATTGTGCACAGCTGTACAGGAAACTCGTACAAAGTTAACGTTTAAATTTATCAGATATTTTCCATTAACTCGCTATTTAACAAATGATCAGCTATTGTATGTAATATCCAATCTCCTAAAGTCTTAATGATCATGGATGTGCACAGTAAGAGATTAGCATAAAATTAGCACTGATGCAGCTATTAAAGAATCTTGAAAGATTTTGTCATCCTGCTAAATAAATTTGGCTGCAGCCCATCTCAGAGCTGTGCCAAGCCCCAGGCTCGCCGAGCGAGGCATGCTTTATGTTCCCCTGGGGTGTATTCCCCAGCCTCCTACCCCCTGTTTATTACTTTGTACTAATCTTGAGATTCAACAAAATAATTTATAAAGCTGTAGGAGACAAGCTACCAGCTGATGCCTCTTGCAGGCTAAAACCTACAAAAGGATGCAAGAAGCTGAGTGAGTCCTGGGGTCGCTAGGAGTTTTCACATCCATGTTGGCTTTTCCAGTCCAGGGCTAAAGTGTGGGGCCTCTTTTTTTTTTTTTTTTTTTTTTTTTTTTTTCCTCCCCTTCTCTAAAGTTTAGACCTTGCAAAGTTGCATTTTATAACATGCTAGGGTGTCTTCTTTCGAGACATACTATGGCCTGGTGTTATCTGGAAGCACTGATCTATTTACATTGATCTTTTTAATGTAAGAAGTAAATTATATATTTTGTGATAATGTCCTTTTTTAAATGATTTCTCTCAAACCTGTCTTGGGAACACTCTAAATAGTGGCTTTTTCCCCAATTTCCTCAGTCTACTGAATGCCTCAATTCTTAAGGTCTTTAACAGCACTCCCTGGGAGCCACACATAGTTTTAAAGGAATCCATTAGCCCTGTGGGAACATTGTCACCAAAATGAAATATTTCCAAGATGAAGGAAACTCTTTAAATAGTCTGAAATTAATTCTGAATGTTTTCGGGATGGAGTTGGAGACGATGTTTTCTTTCATACTCCTCCCGCAGCTCTTCAGAGCGGCTTGCCAGTCCCTACTGGATATAACTTCCTGCTACTTGCAAAGCAGTAATTATCCTAATTACACTCCCGCATTTGAAGCCATCTTCTGGAAGATGATTTACAAGAATTACATAAAAGAGATCTATATACAATGACACACTTGCTTGTTTGGCCTGAAGCATTTTATGTTTTCCAGTGTAATCAGGATTCATGTGATAAGTTCTAATGGATTTCTGCATGCGCCTGGGCCTGACAATGTGTTCAGAGCTTCTCTAGCTTAGTTATTTCTCCAAGAGCAGCTGAGGTGGTCAAGGAATCCTTATCACTCATCAGCATTTATTGTGAACCCGTGAGATCACAATTGCTGTTTTCCACTAGTTGAAAAGGTTAAAAATGAGAAAATACTTGGGGGAAGCTTAGAATGCTCTCAAAAATAACAGGCAGATTGACCATACGTGCCAAAATGTGTTCTCCCCTCGGGAGCGTTCAAAGAAAATGAGGTGACGTGTGTGACACACTGAGGGATTTCCACCTCTGGGAGCTGCAGCCTGGGGCCCTGTGTGGCCCTTTCTGGAGCATGTGAGAGGATCAGCTGTCTGGTTGGAGTAAAGACGCTAGGGCACCATTTGGCTCTCACTTTATCTATTTATCAGATACTTATCAAACAGCTGAACATGAGTGCAAGAAATGGCAGCAATTTGATTTATGCCCCTTTGGAATTTCATAGTCATTCCTAAGAAGTCAGCCTTGTTCCTCATGTATCCTTTGGAAACTTGGCCACGGACACATAGCACACGTGCATACACATAAGCTCAGCTTCCACGATAACGCAGTGATGAGAGACATGAGTCCTAGTGCTTGAATCACCCCTGAAAAGCCCATGTGAACAAGACTGTGCCTCTAGGCTTCAGGGAGGGGAATTTGGAGGACGGGACTGGCTCGGCTCCCAAGCTGCAGTTCTTTGTTTCTGATGCCCAGTGTCTGCGGTGATAACAGCGCTAGGAGAGCAGCGTGGCCTTACACACTGGTTACTCCTGGCCCTTCCCAAGGCTCCTATGTGTTGCCGTTCAAGGTTTAGAACGTGATATTCCAATGCCATTTTACTTACTATGTCTCAATATACATTATATGTTATGAAGCATTAATACTAATTTACAGTAGCTGATGTACATTCAGATCCAAATATAGAATTGTTCAGGAGCTTTGTTTTTGCAGTTGCCTTTAGAGCAACAACTGGAAAGTGTTTTCAGTGCAGGAAAACTGGTGGCTTCTTGTGGCAGGACTATTATAACTGAAATGGTTGTAATGAAGGGGAAAGTACCCAAATCATCAACCTTAACATATTCTACTTTCAAAATATTGAGGTTGTAATGATATGCAATCTAGTCCTATAAAAGTTAAGCACTTTCTGTAGATGAAACAGGCTAAGCCGAAGCTGTTACATTAAGTGAAATGCCCTCCTCAGAGGCCCTGCTGTAAGTTACTGCTAGCACTGGGGAATGGCTCATAAGAAATAAAAGATTAGTTGATGCTTTCTTAAAATGCAACTTTTTTCAAGCATATAGTATTCCATTTTTTTTTATCACTGACTTCTTTAATAGTGGAAGGACATTGCATGTAGTTTTTCAAGTGGTGCTCATCACCATCAGTTATTGAAGTTATCTTATGGAGCAGATTCTCCAACAGACATTTAGATGAATGTACAGAGTTATGTTAATACCTCAGCTGCTCACCCAGCAACCCAAACCTTTCCCCCATGTTTTGGCATTGGTTGAAATCCTGCTCGTCTTGGCAGTGACCTGGAGTTACTGGGTGGGGAGAGTGGTGACACTTGGGCAGCCCTTACCGCAGTCGTGATCTTGATCCAGTTCCTCCATGGTCTTGATCCAGTTTAATCATCCACCATGTTGGGGTGGATGATGAAATGAATAGTTCTCTAATTATTTTGCTGTCTATTAATGAAAAGTGAGCAAAGCGACTGAGCTAGGAGAGGGCAGACACATCTTGTGGATGTGTGTTCCATGCGGACTGAAAGGTGGACTTCTGTTTACAGAATGGATTTATTTTGAACACTTCATTGGCCTGGGAATGAATTAAGCCTTCTGATCATTAGTGTGAAATATTTTTCAAGCTAAGTACAGCATCGGAAATGTGGCCATCAAATTGCTTTCCAATTCCTTACTCTTTAGCTTGCTTTGCTCGTGCAAACTATTTGCATACAATGGGTCAGAGAGCCCTGTACTGTGGGGGAAAAATGGGCAGAGAGTAATGAATTTGCAGATTATGCATTTCTTTAAGAAAATTAAGACTGAACAAGACTGTGTGGCTTAAAGCTTAGCTAGTGATGGGAATAATGGAAGGTGAAATGTGATATTGACTAATGGAAAGTAATGCACATTAGAATAATTTAAAGTGTTATTGGAGATTACAGGCACGTAATGAACTGTAATCACTCAAGAAAAAGGCTGAGGTATTTTGGTAGAAAGGTTAAATAGATATTCCTCTGAAGTAGAATATGGTAGTCAGGAAAGTTCATAAAGCTGGGTAAGCCTTGAAAATAAGAGTTTAAAATAATCTGAAAATATTGTAATTCTCTCTTTGGAATCAATATTTTGCCGCCATTTAAAATGTTGTATTAGGCTCTATGCTAACAATGATATTGCAAGGATGATAAAGATAAGAACTGCTGGATTTGCTATTCAGTGCTATAGGGATATCATTATGCAAAAAGCTTAGTAGGTTTCAAGAACGGATTAGGCATTTCCTTTTAAAAATGAAAACTCCCCTATTTGCAATAAATAAGATAAAACTTATATAATAAATGTGCCCTGAAGCTGAAAGGTTTAGAAGTCAGCCACTGAGCAGAGGTGGATAGAAAGCAGTTTCTCTATAGGACAGTTGCTCCATTATGGGATTTTTTTGTATATTCACTGGGGCTCCTTTGGGAAGTAGCATTGCGGACAGACAAAATATTAGTGCTGTTCAGTATGGCAAAGGTTGGTTGTAACTGTCTTCTGCAAGTACACAAAAAATACACTGATGTAAATACTGATGTGGCAGTATGCACTGCGACGAAAACTGCATTACATTGTTGATATTATATGTTTACATTAGAACATATGTGAAAAGGTAGTCAAATTCAAGCACACGTTCTTCATTGCAGGGATTATCAGCACAGAGAAGTGCACAAAGCAGCTCGTATTTCCCAGTGGGTTTTTAGGTCCCTTGCTAAGGGTTTTAGTGTTACTAGCGCTGATGGAGATAAATTTTAGCAACAAAAATTCAAAGAAAAATAGCATCAACAGGAAATCATCCAGCCTAGATCTTAGTAGGATGAAAATTCACACCTTTCTTTTCTGTAAAGTTTCCCAGTAAACCTTTCTCCTTGTTTGCGTGCTTTGCCAGCCGATTTAATTACATATATATATATTTGAAATTTTTAAACTCAAAAACATCTTGATTTAAGCAGCAGCAAGAGGTAAATCAAGAGATGTGCTATGTAGGCGTGCATTTTTTTTTTTTTTTTTTTTTTTTTTAAGTAGGGACTTTAAGTGTGTTAATTTATGCCTACTGTGCAAATTAAGGAGAGAAGGCTTTAACACTTTTTTTCCCGTTTCCCCCTCGGCAGCCCACGGCTGTTGAAGGGAGTCGGGGTTGCAGACCCGGCCACGCTCGCCCTGGCGGCGCCGCGGGGCCCTGCCCCACGCGGCCCTGTCATCGCGGGCCCGGTTGCGCTGTGGGCGCCCGCGCGCCCCGTCGGCCGGCGCCCTCTGCTCCCGCGGGCCCGGCCCCGCTGCGCGAGGCGGCGAGTTCCCTCGTACAGCAGCTCTGGCCGCCTCTGCGGCTGGAAGGCCCAAGCAGCCGCAGCCACCAGGCCCTGCTTGCGGCCGGGCCCACGCATCCGTGGTGGCTTGGGCCTCTCAGGAGAAGAACGTGGAGCTACCAAATGTGCTTCTGCTCTTCCTGTTGGCATCCTGTGGCAAACAAAGAGGAGATTTTGTCAGTTACCGTTGCACACCAGTCAGGGAAGACGACTGCTTCAGCGATGGCACGGCGGTTTTGTTTATCGTCATCGTTCCTAGTCAGCGAGACATGGGCTTTGCTGACTTGGCTTTCCTGGAAGCAATAACCTGCTCGCTGTCAGTCATTGGCAGGAGGTGTTGTTTCCAGGAGTGCTGATGAAGCAACACAGGAAACCTACAGAATCGCTTAAAACACCTTCCGTAAGAACATTTTATGGAAATACTTCTGGTAGTCATGCGTTTTTAAATGAGACTGATAGCGGGGGCGGGGGAAAAAAAAAAAAAAAAAAAAAAAAGGCAGGAAAGATGGGAAAACATGAAAGCATGAAGAAAACAAGTAATGAAATAAGTTACAACAAGTCCTGGAAAGGGGCAGCTGCAAACACTACCCAGGTACTGTCTTCCTGAGACTTCTCTCTTCCAGAAATCTCAGTTCCCACCACAAAGTTCTGAGGAATTATTTCCAAATATAGAAAATAACACAGAATAAACTCTATCTGCTGCCCCTCTCTTAATGTCCTTAAATAAGGAAACAAAAGTAGTAATTCATCTTTCTCTAAAGACTAAACACTTGCTCGCACTGTAGAAGAACTCAGAGCTGTGTCTAATAGCAGTTTGTAATTCCTGAAGACTGAGATGCTGCTTAATGCTACGTAACCTAAGGACAGCTGTACAGAACTCTGTCAGGAAATTGCATCTACATTATTCAGGACCGTAGCCATGTTTATCATGTTTCAAAGCGACAGGTAAGGTCCTGAGCCTACAAATTGCTATTACTTTGTGCCAAGTACCTTCAGCTCCTTACCTTTAAGGACAGATCCATGTGTTTTCATGCTGCCCTCAAGTTACGCTCCGCAGACGTACATCCACCCAGTGTATTTTACCGCTTGTGTTTTGGCTTTGGGCCATAGCTGCTCACGTCATTTGAAGGGTTGCTCGGTGCTGGTGCTGGCCTGTAATCAAGCAAGCCCTCGAAGGGAGCGCAAAGCCCAAATTCCCTGGTGGGAGGGAGCATGTGGCTGTGCCCAGGCAGGAGGGCTGAGGTGGTGGTGAAAGGTCCAGGGGGAAGGAGGTATATGTGGAGATAGGGCCGTCCTCAGCAGGTGGAGGCCATTGGATGCAGCACCAGGAGATAGCCTGTTCATGCAGCTCCCTGTTCTCAATATGTAGGTGGTTTTAATTCCACAGGAGCCGAGTGGCTGGAGCTAAGGAGGCTGTAATTTCTGTAGGGTGAGTAGGCTAAGAGCTGGTCATGGTCTAGACTGCATGTGTAGCTCTTCTGCAGCTCCGTGGAGTCGTGTAGCACATGAGGCTGCTGGAGAGGAATGCGAAAACGAACTGTTTTCTCTTTAGCATAGTGCTGAAGTGGGTTGTTGCATAAGAAAAATGATGGGCTCGTGATATTGCTTAAGTGAGGTAAGAGCTTTTCTGTAGAATAAGAGTCTGGAAAATGCCAGATCTGCAAAGACTGGATTTGTATGTGGAAAGTCTTTGCTAAGTGGAGCCTTTGATAGCAGGAGGGTTGGTTCTGGAGAACTGCTGAATGCAGCACACCTGGAGCTGACCTGAGAAGCAGCTTTTGGGAACTGATGAATTCAAGCACCTGTTCTGCAGCATTTGGACCCTAATTCATGAAGTGTTGTGTAGCAGAACTCTTTTTTTTTTGACGTTCCTACAAATGTAGTGACTTTTCCAGATTTAAATTTGCAGTATCAAAAAAGTTGGAATTGCGAGAAGTCCAAGCTGTAAAAAAGTGCTCCATAAAATCCTATAAAATTATTAGAGCAAATATCTTTTTTTTTATCATGTTTTTAATGACTGTATTATTTACCTTTGCATGGAGAGACTTGTTTTGTATAGATTTTTTTTCCTTTGGGGAGAAGAAAATAGATATTGTTTTTTCAATGGGGAAAAAAGGCAGAAGTATTTCTGAGCTCTTCAGCAGCAAACAGCTGATGCCAATTTTGTGACAGGTTTTTGCCTTAAGTGGATAAGGACCCTTGTCTTTTTATTGGGAAGTGAGGGAGCCTAGAGTGAGCCTCCAAACCAGGTCCTGGTAGTGGGTGATAGATGATTCTGTCTGAAGGGCCTGCGGCTTCTCCTGCACTTTCCCTGCAGCTACAGAGAGAACATTAATTTTCTGTAAGTGTATTGCTGCAAATATGACTTTAATATAATTCTCTAATGTTTGAGTAAAACTGTAATGTCTTCCAGTAATTTCCTTTTATAATCCCGTGTCACTGATGATTTCAGACAGTGACAAATGGCAGGCTCTGTCTGATTGCTTTTTTCCTTGTCTCCTGCCTCCAGTTACCCTACTGGTTTGGTTAATGCAATATTCCTTGTTAGGCTGTGCTAAACTTATTATTCTTGTGTAAAATGGCTGTGGGCTCTTGATGGATGGGCATGTCCCACCATAGATGTAAACCCTGCTAGCCACAAGGGAAGGGCAGACGTGAAGCTGGAGGCGAAAACTGCTGCGGCTGGAGGCGCAAAGGGAGGTGCACTCGAGGCTGAGGTATGGCATAGTCCTCCCAAAGCACTGCTTTGCAGAAGCCAACCTGTTTCTCTGTTACTTTCTCTTTTGCATATATCCTGCATAGATATCTTGATATTGCTCTTCTGCTGCAGCATTGGGCTTTGTTACCTGTGCTTACATTTTTGTTACTGAAATCTAAATCATGATCCACGTGCATTTCTAGAGTCTTGATGTCCTTCTGGTATTCAACATTTCCCTTGCAGTTGTGTTCTCTCTTATATAGGCATTTCGGCCTATGCCTTGCCTCCCTTTTATTTAGCATCTCTTGCTAGTAAAGTAAATCTAGAGGAGGGAGAGTTTTGCGTTGAGGAAGATTTGTCTGCTGCAATTCTGCTATTTTTTAGCATCCCTGCTGGAGAAAAGTACTTGAAAGTGCCGCATTTGCAGCTTTAAACAGCATCCCAGATACCAAGAGAACACTGTTCTAGTCACTGATTAGTGTCTACTAGTGTAATTGAATTTGGATTTGTAGGAAATTTTGAGGCTTTCAAGAATCATAGTTGGCACTAAATTACTTTGAACATTAGGAATCTAAGCAAATGCAGCTGCCCATTTGCCATTATGAGAAACCTGTATAAGCAGTACAGGAGTGGAGATGCACTACTTTATGGGGAAAGAAACATTAAAGGAAACTGATTTTCAAATGCAATTGCTGCTAATTTCTTAGCTGCTGGGCAAAAAAAAGAAAAAAAAAAAGGGAAAAAAAGAGAGGAAAAAAAAAAACCTAGCTAGAACTAAATTGCTATGCAGTCAGCAGCTACTCCAAGAATATTGCCTTAGAGAGTTTAATAATAAATGCTATTTTGATTTTGACCAAAGAAAATAATTTATCTGGCTTAATAAAGAATGCTGTATGTTTTGCTCTCTCTGAAGAGGAAATAAATACTGTTTAATTTGAAACAAAAAATTACTGGCTTGTTAAGACTGTCTGGGTTCCTTTAATTATTAAAATAGTTTTGCTGCTGGGCTGTAGTGTTGCCCACATCCTGTGTGCACGTTGAGCTATCTAAATCAAATCTTCTACGCCTTTGTCCATGTTGAGGAGGGCTTAATGAGCATGTCTAAGTGTATTGAACTTCTTTTCTTTTTTTTTAATGGATATTATTAGAACAGCCGTGTTTTTTGCTGAATGGGCATGCGTGTAGCCCACCCTTCTATTTACTGTATTTGGGCAATGATAAGGGAGGGTGGGGAAGTGCATTGCCCAACACTCAGTCAGGTGTGTGGTACAAGGGTGGTAAATACCTTAATCTCATGAAGTTAAGGGAAAGCAATTGGCCTTCCAAAGCCACTCAGAAACAGTCCTGTTAGGGTGTTTATTATGTCCTCTGTGGGTTCTAAAAGCATTTGATGAGCTTAAGGAAGGCAGCCTGAGCAGAGGAGCTGCAACGCTGCACTCGTAGGTACAGTTCCCCAGTGAGGTTGTTCCTCGTGTTTGCACCTTGCCCCCTCCCTGATGCTGCTGCTTTCCCTCCCGAGTGGAGGTGAGATAGAGGGAGCTGGGAGCAACGTTGCCACCAAAGGCACGGCTGTGAGGCCAGAAAAGAGATGGTAGGAAGGGAGCATAAAAATATATAGAGAGCGAGATGCTGTCTGACAATATTCAAAACACTCCATTACTGAGAATGCTTGTGCTGGTTGGAGATGTGCATGTGGCTTCTTTCCTCTTAGTGGAAAGCTACCTCTCTCTCTCTCTTTTTCTCTCTCTCTTTATTTTTATTTTTTAATTGTCTCCTTTTATCCATGCCTTGGGCAAAAAGGCTTTCTGCTCTCTGCTGCTAAAATTACTTTGGAGGTAGAGTCAGTAGAAACCAACATATGTAGGTCCTGGCACGCAGAAGCCACGGAGCAGCTCTGGGTGCCGACATATGTCACATGTTGCCTTAAAGTCTAAACCTGTTTATTATTAACACTAAAGACAGTGGTTCATTAAGAAAATAAATGGAAAAAAAAATGAAACAGCTAATGCAGTTACTAGTAAGGAAGGGGCATTCCCTCGCTACCCTCTAGCCCTGACAAAAGGGGGTGGATGCTGTTTCCTTTCCAGTAGTCCCATGGACACTTCCATGCGAGACCATGAACTTGGAAGGGGTAGGTGGGTCTCTGCAGATAGTGTGTGCAGCTTTCAGTGGGAGCAGGAGTATTGCAGCTTCTGTATTGCTGCAAAAGGGCAATGTCTTCCTTTCCCGAGATGTTTTTCTTGTCGCTGCGTTAGTTTTTCATAGCAGATCGTCATGAGATTAAGTAAGGCCATTACTTTGCTGTTTGCTGTATCCTGACGCTGGCCTCAGTGTTCCAGGCCACTGTTTTCTTGGCGTAAGGTTGTTCGCTGGGGCGCAGGGCAGTCGTGCCCCTGGCTGAGCACAGGTTTCAGTCCCGTGGGTTAAATGTCCACGAGCTGGCAAGCAATAGCCCTTTGCAGATCCAGATGCATGCCTCAATTCAAAACTGTCTCGCAGAATTCAAGTGCCCTGTGTAAGTTTGCAGCTGATAATCTTTAGGAAGAGCATTGCACTCACTCTGTGGATGCCTTTATTAATGCTTTCACCATTCTTCTACTGAATAGTGTCAGTTTGTGCATGCAGTCCTTCTGTTTTAATTGAATTATCTGATGAATAGGGAGAAGAGCTTTCTTCAGCGGGCTGGGCATGGTGGAGTGAAACACATGGATTAAGCAGTCGTGCTTCAGGGAGGAGCATTAGAACTTAATAGTCGTGATATTGCCACCAAGATAATATCTGAAGCTAAATTCTCAAAGGTTTGCAAATGGTTTAACCACATGTGCCATTCAAATCGAGAGGAGTCAGAGAACTAAAACCCCATGTAATGTTTTGAAAATGTATCTCTTGGGTGTTAATTTCATCATCTAAAATATATAGTATAATGGGTAGTTGCTGCATGAATTCAAAGTTTTAAGTTCCTCTAGGGGCTCCGCTAACAGCACAAACCATGAGAGTGTATCCAAGTTGTTTATGAACAGAAGCAGAGTCCCAAGAGTGAGATACAGCTATAAATTCACTCCAACCTCTGCCTATCTATTGTTATGTGCAATAACAGAGCAGTTTTGCACTAAAACTACTTCCTTGAAGACCTTTAACTGAGGAGCTTTGCCTGAAAATCAGTCCTGATAGCTGTGGAGAGAGGACTCCATTTTCTCTATGAGCATTTGTGTGTTTTATCACATTTTCATTTTGTACTTAACACAGTTATTTAGTGAATTCAAAGGGACGTGCCAGGTATTTGCAAAATTTTGTTTGCTTACTGGAGTCTGTTTGATAATAGATGTTCTAGTGCACTAATGATACGATTTCTTAAAACGTACTGCTAGCACATAGGCTGTAACGACTCACTTGAGATCTCTTTACACACCCAAAATGTTGTGGAGTTTTTCCCTATCTAAGAATGACGAGGTGAGAAGCCTAATGAACTTGGGGAGCCTTCAGTTGTTTTCAGTTGTAGAAGAGCTGCCTCCTTTTCCCGTCAGCGAGGCCACCCTCGGCCCTGCCAAGCAAAGCCTGATGTACCGCAGGGGACATGTTCGTTCCTAACCTCAGGATAAGCTTTTGATGACTTCTTATAAACACAGAATTTTGCATAAAATCTCACTGGGATGAAAGCAATAAAATATTGCTTTAACTGTCATTATAGCGACCTGAATAGCAGCCTATTATTTGAATTGTATTGCGGTTGCATCTAGACCTTTTAAAATGCATATTGTACTTACGCGGTGTGACGGAACGCTAGGCTCGCCAGAGGGAGCCCCCGCAGGCCTTGAGGGGACCTGAGTACCTTCCAGAGTACCCGTGATAACAAGTATCCCACCATCCTTCAGCCGGGGTGCTTGAGGGTTTGGACTGAAGCACAGTCAGAGCCCCGTCTGCCACAGGTGCAGCACAGGAGGTGTGCCTGGTTTGGGGTCAGCTGCACTAAGAAAGCAGTGTGTTTGAGACCAGGCGTGATGGTGGCTGCGCTTGAGCCTGCTGTTGAACTGCTTCGGTAAAATACATCGGTGCAGTAATTTTTGAACTTCTTGTATGTGGTGATTCTGCAAAGTTGCTGGTTACCAAAGCAAGTGCTACTGTTGGCATGAAGCTGCCTTGGAGGCTCATGGTCATCCCCTTCTGTTGATGTTTTGAAAATTATCTGGAGAGGGTGTGTGGTGTTCCTGCTGTTTCTCTAAGAAATGTTTTATTGAGTTAAGAAGGTGAGCCTAAAATATGACCTTTTCAAAGCCTTATTTTGGACTGCTGTGCTTAGTTTGATGGAGAGAGATTTTCCTAAAGAGGCTTCTTTGGTAGCACCACAGTTGAGCGGTGTGTAGGTTGCAGCTCTTTTAAGTGGGTGACTTTTTGTGCACACAGCAGTCTTTTCTTTTTTTCTCTTTTTTTTTTTTTTTTTTTTTCCTGGAAGGAACAGAGAGTGGAGAAAGTATAAAAAGAGTAACATAAAAGAAAGGTGAATAACACAAGCATTGCAATCAAAAGTATGTGCAACAAAGTTTCATATCTATCAAGATATTAAGACTGTGCAAATTCAGTAAGGTGAAAAACGTGGCAATGTTTTTCTTTTTGTTTTATTCAGACCTAAATCCTTCTCTGCAAACTCAGACTGCCTAAGCAACCAGGACAGGAGCTATTCTTTCCTTCTTGGCTACGCCTTGGCTAGGATGCCTTACTTTTAAGAATCCAAGTTATTCAAAGGAGCAGCTCAGACCATTCCAGCACCAAAAAGGCAGTCAGTAGGAAAAGACTTGCCAGCTGAAGTCTTCCCGTTCACTTCAGTGCTCGTTAGATGGGTCTGCATAGCACTTGGCTTCTTGCCTTTATCAGACCCCAACTGCAAGTAAATTTCAAGAACTTGCGGAAGTCACACAGGCTTTAAAGATAATACTTGGTTTCAGCAGTGTAGTCTATCTCAGAAACTACTCATAACCTCAGTGCTCTGTTACTGTGTTATTGCCTGCCTGCTGCTGTAGAGGAAGCTTCCTTTAGATATATCTCAGCCAACTCGGAATATTTAAAACACGTATGGTTTGCATAGCTTTCCACCAGTCAAGTCCATTCCCCTCGTTATTAAGAAACTTGCCCGCAGTATTTCTGAGGGTAAAAATGTCACAATGTGGCATCAGAAGCATCAAACATAAAAGCAAAGTTAGCGACATAATGCATGGATCATAGCTGCAAGCTTTGCAAGGTGATCTTGAGGAAAATTGAGTTTCCCTTATGAAACAGGTTCTGGCAGTTGATACCGACTGGCAACTGTCTCATGGAGGAAGCCCCGTGGGGCGGTGGGGACACAGAGGTGGGAAGGGTGTTGAGTCTTGGATCCTCTGGGATGCGAAGGAGGAGATGTCTGCTGAGCTCCTGTGAAGTTTGGGAAGGGAGCAAAGCGACTGGATCTGGGGGCTGGTGGCTCGAAGACCCTTGAAGCCACCACCGTGCAATTCCTGTGTGACTCGGGGAGCCCGTCGCTGAGCCGTGGCGTTCAGATTTACTTGTCCTAAGTCAAGCCGTTAGCATGGTGGGAAAGGTTAAGTTGACTGTTCCGAGTAGCAAAGCTCAAGAACATGTGTTTCAAAGGCTCTTTGAAAGCCCACAAAATGTGGCCCAAAGGAGCCAATTCGTGAAATATTATTTGGTCTGTTTCCATGGGATTCTTGAAGAATTTCCCACTGATAACCGTCCTTTGTGCACAGTTTCCAAGACAGTTCTCACTTTCTTGGAGTTCTTCCACAGGCCTTTGTGCTCCTATTTTTAAATAAGCCTCCCCCTGCCCCTGTTTTTTTTTTTTTTCAGAAAAACTCCTTTTGAAACTCTGAGGAGGAAAGGTTTGCATCTCCCTACATACAGTGACTTGTGACCTTAAAAGAAGGTCACAAGTACTTTTAATTATGTTTTTTCCCAACTTTCCTGGGTGTTGCATGATAACCTTTATTTTGTGCAAACAATTTACTGTGGGGTTTGTTAATGAAAGCTTCCAGCAGCGTTCCGGGCAGTGACAGGGTAGGGATTGGCGTGAAGCAGGAAATGAGATTGTACAGCAGAACTAAGAAGTGGCACAGCTTTTGCCAATATTCAATCTTGTGGTTCATCAGACATGGAAAAAAATATTGTTCTGCTCTACTGCTCACTTCTTTTGCTGCCTTTAAGACTTTAGTGTTGTGTGAATAACTTCCCATGCGTTTTTCTTTTTTTTTTTTTTTTTGTTTTGTTTTGAATAGGCATAGTCGCCCCAGGCTTGTAAATGAATAGAAAAGTTACGATGAAGAAAATTACAGATTGTTTATAACGTGACATGTAGCATTCTCTGATCTCTGCCTAGGACTTCATCTCTGCTGAAACACTTTCTTATTCTAAAGAAAATATTTCATATGCAGTTATGCGTTTGAAAGACCTCTCTTTGCCTTTTTTCCTTATTTTTGTCTAAAAAGATATTAAAAGATCTACCCCAAATATGTTATTTCCTGCTTAAGTGTTAGCCATTAGGACTTAATGCTATTTACCCAGGAGATGTCTTGTATGGTTGTCATCTGAGATAAAGGCAGACAGTAGTTATGGTTAAAAATGGCTGCTTGCCATTCTGTTTAAAGGGAAGAACTTGTGTGATTTTTTTCAAAAGGGTTTAAAATCCACATTGAACTTCCAAAGCTGGCAGCATCAGTATAGAAAAGAGAAACCAAGTAGGCTTATTTAACAGTTTAATCTGCCTAAAATGTGTGTGTCCAATTGCCTGTCCCCATGGAATGAAAATGCTCAGAGAACAGGTTCTGAATTCATGCCGCGTTTATCGTCAGAATTCTGCACATCCCTTAAAACCTATTTAAGCTATGAAATAGCAGGAAAGAAAGCAAAGTCTGCTCTGATCAAGGATGGCAAAGGTTTAGGTTTTCCCGGGAATGGTACTGAGTCTGCTCTGGCTTTCGAAGTAGTGCTCTATGTATTCCTCTTAAATACAGAAAAGATCTTCCATCAAATATGCATAAGAAGTGATAACAAGGAAGCTTGTGACAAGCACGTAGACGTTTGGAGAGGACAAAATCTAGAGGTTTATAGTATTAATATTCATACAGAATTAAATCTCCCTTGCAATTTCTATCAATTTCAAGATTTATTGCGCTCTTCCCCTCACCCCTCCTCGTTCTTCTGGAACAAAAGGAAAATCACTCTATTTGCCAGTGATAGTTTTCCCACATTGAACAGTAACTTGCTCTGTGAATTGTCATATTGAAATTAGCATCTCAGCTGAAAAATATGCAGTGAGAGCAAGCCTTGGAAAAAGCTATTTTTATATATATTCCAATTACTTAAAGAAGTATGACTTAATCTGTGATCTACTGATCATAGGCAGTCCAGTCCGTAAGCAATGAGGAGAGTGTCTGCTCTGTTAATGTACTTAAGAAATTAACCCCATTTCTGCATTATGCAAGCTGTGGTGAAAATGAAAGTAATTAATGAACATGCAAAGCTTATAGAGCTTATGGTTAATTTTGACTTGGCTGTAATTGAAGACCATTGTATAAAATGTTCCAAGTTGTGTTTTTTTTTTTTTTTTTTTTTTTTTTCATAGTAGGCTATAAAAACAGTTATTTTTAGTATGTTTACTGTTGATGTGTCCTCACATTGCAGTAGCATTTGAGAATGAGAAAGAAAAGTCATAAACTTAGGAAAAGTAAAAAGGCCTTATAAATGTCTTACAGGGCAGTATTTTGCTAACTGCTGTGTTTTGGGGGGTTTTGTTTTGTTTTTCTGGTTTTCCACCAAAGGAATTTCGAGCTGTGAATTTTGCTGCGGTGCCTGGTTGATTTGGTAGCTGGGATGTGCCAGGACACCCCTCTGTCACTACTAGCATTTGGACCAGACCCGAAGTTCTGGAGCGGATCCGCGCGTCGTTCCTGGCATGCGCTCGTGCAGTGCGAACTGGGTTTTGTCCGCATGGAGCCAAGCGGCAGACGGCTTCACGAGGGTGCCCGAGGTGTCCCGAGAAGCATGTGGGGCAGATGCCCCATCCTCACCTCATCCCTTCCCTTGGCAGACCTGCCTGCCGTGGTCCGCGTTGCTCCTTAACGAGGAGACGTTGGACAGCGTGGCTGGTGCCTTGGGTCTTTGCTATGGGCTATGGCTCCGGTCTGATGATGCCTCTTCTCTCTTCCACGACCCCTTGTGTATCATAGGACTGTTCCATGGTTTTGTTCCCGCCTGTAAAATGCAGACCACCAGGAAAGCTGTGCCAAGAAAATAAGTAAATTCGCATAGCAGTGGAGAACTGTGACTTGCAAACTTTGCAGTTCCCTTTTCCTCTGTAGATTAAAGGAGGTGGAGGGGAACAGCAGAAAGTAGGCTCTTATCAGTACAAATTTTATTTTGATAAAAATTCAACTTAATCCTAGTAAACTGTTTTGGTGGATCTTTTTTTAGCAATCCAGCCAATTATGTGTCAAGTTAGATGATACTCAGATGCTGTAGTTCAAAATACACTGTCTGCTGCCCTAGCAGTAAGGGGAAGCCTGGAAGTTGTGTTGAGTTTCCTTCTGTCTGAGTCTTCCTGTGGAGACAGTGATTTGCATGAATTGTCCTGATTTAGTCAGCTCCCTGACTCTCATAACAGGGGCATATTTGGTTGCTTGGTTACCCATTTCAGATCATTGTATTTTAGATAACCATTGATGGAAATCTTACTCAGAAGGTGGCTGAATAGAATGATGCAGATTTTCAAGGGGCTTCACGCAAAAATATATCTATGCCAAAAAATTGTAAGAGATATTTGCAGTTTACATATTTGCTCACGCTTGCTGAACACGTTCCCACACCATTTGTATAAGCCGTTTTTGTGGTTGTTGTATCCTTAAGTGAAAAGAAAGTGGAAATTACAGAATGGTGTGGTTTCGGTCAACAGGATGGTGATAATATGCATCCTGTAATGAGTTAAGAGAGGAGAATCAGGTGCTTGGAGGTGGTCAGAAACCTGTTTTTTCCAGGGTCTGCAACAACTCAATCAACCTGTATGTTGCAAGAAAACTTTAATTTGTTTATAAAGTGTGAGAATTTTGATCCTGAGTACAAGAAATAAAAAAATTTATGAAAACGTTTCCAATTAAGTGTCAGCTGTCTGACATGACACAGGGCAGCAGTTAAGATTCAGCTTTCTTAGAAGTTAACTCATGCTATATGATAGTACAGTGACACAGAGTATTTTAATGACTCACATCTGTCTACTTTTTTATTCTTTCAAAAAAAGAGAAGATTTATTTCCAAATCTATAAAGACAGCTGCTGATTTTTCTGTTATGATAGAATTTCTACTGGGATGACTTTTAAGAGAATTAAGGAAAATGGCATCATATACATGTGGCAGGTGAGCATTTTAAACTGCCTCTGCTCCCGTATATCCCAAAGCATCAGTGTGGTCGATGCTTTTGATAGTATTTTTCCTAAGGTTTAGCTACTGAAACCTTTACATTAAGTATAGGTCTCAGTGTACATTAAAAAGCAAAGTAAGCTCCTCTCTCTATATTGACTGAATAGAATTGCTTGAAAACACAAAGCAAGCATGACATGAAGATGGAAAACTGAGAAGCAAGGAGAATGAACTCAGAATAAATATGACTGATTTAAAGGCAATCTCAAATTTTAGAGAGATCTTCAGAGCTTTTGTGAGCTCAAGGGCCCATTAAATGCTCATTAATATTAAAGTTTAGATTATTTGAATCTCATTTTATACCCAAAACATGCAAGATGTGATGCAGGTGTCACTGAATTACCCAGGAATACTGCTCATGGGTAACTGGAGAGCCAGAACAGCAATACCCACAGTTGTTGTGAGGGCTGGTGGTTTCTAGTAGCACCTCTTAACGTTTTCCATGCAGATCCGAGTCTTGCTTTGGAAGCACTGTGCCAAGCATTATCTACTGTAAGATACTCTCCATTGAAGATTTTGCTGTCTGGTGAAGACTAAAGGCAATCTATAAGTATAATAACATTGGTGTAGAAGGGAGATTGGGATGAAAATATTTTTAATATCTGGAAAGGGGAGTCATTACAGGGGGGAGCCTAACCATAACTCAGCATTAATGTTCTGCAGTATTTCTGGAAGGTTAAGTTGAAAGAAGAGTGTTTTTGCAATTCTGAGGCATCAGAGCACGTGTTATTCACCAAATAGTGAGCCTCATGCTCGCTGGAGCCAGGTAGTTTCTTTTCAGGTGAGTTTGGCTGGTTCATATCCGCGCTGCTCCCGGGAAGGGCAGACAGAGGAGGTGGCAGGAGCTCGTGGATGGAGCTTGGGCAATTCGCCATCTTCAAATAAGTTTGGATCTTTGATATCTACATCTGTTAACACTATTTCTTGTTTAAAAACACAACAGTCTTCCCCTCTGCTTTGGCATGGGGAGCTTGTTACCACATTCCTTTCATTTGCTCCCAAGGTAGGAAGAGGTTTCTGTTAAAAATATGTCTGGTTGTAGTTGCTAGAAGCCCTACTGCCATTTGGCAGCTATTTAGTGTTTTAGCTACAATAGTGCTTCTGCCTTGTGGGTCTTTGTATTGATCTTCCTTGCAGGAAATTTAACCCCATCATTCAAGGGTAAGTAGTGTAACCAGCTGTTTGCTGAGCAAAAAGACTTTTCTGGCATCAGAAATGGCAGCACAAAAATAACGTGGCAGCCTCCTGCTGGCCACACTCATCCGAGTTTGAAGAGCAGCACCTGAGGAGTCGTGTACGGTTCATGTTAAAATGTGCGTGTGGTTGGCAGGGCCAAAGCGCCAGGCACGTTGCCTCCCTGCCCCCCGGGGCAGCTCTGCTGGTGAGAGCAGCAAGGCTGCGGCTGCCGCCGCGTGCGGGGCGGAGAGCGGGGCCTGCGGCCGCCATCACACCTGCCGCGTGCGGGGCGGAGAGCGGGGCCTGCGGCCGCCATCACATCGGCCGCGTGCGGGGCGGAGAGCGGGGCCTGCGGCCGCCGCGTCTCACCCACGCAGCAGTTCTGGGTGGGGAAGCACCTGCGGTTGTAGGCGGGCAACTTCCAGCTGATTTTGATAGAGCGGCATCTTGGTGGCCTTTCGTGGAACTGGGTTGCTCTTAATTTGGTGCCAGTCGCTAGGAGATTGTGTCTATTTGCAGACTTCCAAATTTTAAATATTTTGCCTTTTATATTGCAGCAAAACACTTAACAGATGTCATTTGTTTTTCATACCAATGTATGCCTTGGATTTTTAGCAAAGGAGTATTAGTGTATTCTATATATGTGTGATTTTAGATGGAACAGTTCTGTTTTAGCAAAAGCACATTTCTTTCTTGCCTTAAACTCTTATCTGGTTTTAAAGTCTGAATTTACCGATCATTCAAGTCATCCTGGAAGGGACTTTACCTGGGATTTGAGTCATTTGGGCCATATAAAATAGGATTATAGAACATCTGGCTGCACAGTAGGAATATTTCACTCTAAAGTACAAAAATAAAACTACAAAGGATCAAGAAAAAAGCATTCCAGGCAAGAAATTATCCTTTCTTTATGCTCCTTATATCCATCAAGTACCAGCATCTTAGAGATAGAAGGGAAGGAGACAACAAAAGAAAAATAGAGAGAATTAGAGAGCTGCACCGTATCATTAATACTCTGGCAGTTTTGACAGCCGTAAGTAGCATTGAAAAACACTGCTGTTTCCAAGCCTGTGATGAACAGGGAACTCAGCAGGCTCCCAGAATCCGGCCCTCGGTTCAAATTGGTGGAAACGAGCATCCCACCCTGCTGCTGCGTGGTGATGTGGGGAAAAGCAGAGAATTAAAATGATCAGATGTGTTTATGAAATAATCCCTAAAGAATGGATTTCTGAAAGTCTATGACAAGCACTGAGGAGTTCTAAAAATAAGTAAATATTACAGGTAATTTAAAAAAAAAAAAAAAAGTCTTATTTTCAAGAGTCGTTTGCTCACATCTTGTTTGGTAGTCTTCTGTGCCTCTTAGTTAAATACCCAAAGGGAGCACTTGCTGGAGCTGAGGAAATGTTTTTATTCTCTCACTGCTCCTTTCACTAATCATTGATATTGCTAATTATAAAGGTATCGCGAAGATACATGGTCTGTTGTATTTTCATTAACACCTTGTCAACACAAGAGTAACTTGTCACTGACAGTTGTTGATGAAGTAAAATAGTAGCTAATGTTTTGGATATTAACTTAAATATTAGTTATGTGGCCACAAAGCAAAGAATCATGTTCATCATTCCAATAATCATTGCTTAATTGCAAGGCAAAAAGCACTGTATAAAAGTGAAATATTTTAAAACTTTAATTAAAGTCAGGAAATACTCATGTAAATTAATTGAGTAGTATTTTTACATTGTGAATAAAAATTATTTATGGGTAGGTGATTAGATATACAAAGACATAGCTGGATAATTTATTTCATATTTATGTATGTATCTTGTGCCTGGCACTGGTCAGGAATGACTAGGAAGATGAACTGCAAATGAGATGTACTGAGATAATGCAGCCTGGCAATACCGTGTAATGAAACCATGGAGTGTTTACAGTGATTTAAGAAAATGGGGCAATCCAGATAAAACCACCTTTGTTCTGGTTTATTAGTGAGCCTGAGCTAAACAGCCCAGGCTGACGACGTGTTGTCTCAAGAGCAGAGCAGGGTTTGTCTCCCCTGTGAGTGCTTTCTGGCAGATACCTGATGTATTTCCTGGTATCTTGCCTGTTGGGGTGACACTCACCATTTTCAGCCAATACATGCAGTAAACTTCATGTTCTGAAGCTTTGCCTGCAGCCAGGCTGCCAATGGTGGTGTTGCTCTCTGGGTTTTCCTGCTGCATCTACTGTGTATGTAGTGAAGAGAAGGAAATGTTGTTGCTCAGTGTGATAGCACATGGTGACTCTTCTGTAGAAGTCAGTATTATTTTTGGTGTTAAGGTACTGCAACAGTATAATTGCTGGATAATGCTTTGCGTTGTGTTCATTAATGCCCCAGGGACGGTGATGATTATTGATATTATTTCTGTTCCTAAAGCAGTCCTCCCAGGATCGGTTCCTCACTGTGGCCCTACAGAGCTCGCTGGTCCTGCGCGTTGTCTCCACTGGAGGGAGGTGGGAAGCTGTCAGCAGGCACCGCAGGGTCGTCCTCAGGGCTTTCGTGGAGGGGAAGCTGGAGCTGGCATCTGTCACCTTCCTCTGTTTAATGTTTCCTGCCCTCAGGGGAGAAGGAATGTGTTTCGTCACTTTACGCTGACAGCACTGACATGTATTTAACGTTTCACGCAAATGCAGCGCTGCCTCAACACTGTTTATCTCTTGCATGGTTGATGGCAAGCACATGGCTTCCATTTGACACTGAGACACGTTCCCAGGAACAGGACCTTGCTTGAGGTTCGTCTTTCTTCAGCCCCGCTCTTGTGGCACTGACTGCGTGTGCAGGGACACGATGCAGCCTCGTGGGCAGGTAGAGCCTGCAGAGGACTTGGGCAGGTGCCCCCCTTGTCCTCTGCCCACAGTGGCGCTTCAGGAGAGCAAAGGGAGATGTGAAGTGTCCTCTGCTGATGGTAACAACCACCCTGGATCCTTACATACGTGGACTCCTGCAGCAGTCAGAGGAGTTCCGTGTAATTTCTTTCCCATTGTTTGACACCTTTTAAATGTTTTAAAGATTTGCTGTGCAGAGGCAGTAATGATTTGTAAGAGATGTAATATCTTCTTAGCAAATTTCTTTGCCATATATTTTAATTTTCCCTGATGTTTCACCCACACTACTTGGAGAACAAAATCCCAAACTGCTGTTGTGATTTTAAATTCTTTTCAATCGGAGATGAAAAGGTGGATTTTTCTTCTCTCCTAAGAGATGGCAATTATCTTGAAACGAGGTTCATACTTGCTGATTATTTCAGTGATCGCTGACTGCATTTTAATGCTAGTATAAAACTTAGAACATTAGAATACTTTTTGAATTTTATGTCTTACAAACATTGAATAAATAACAGAAAGAAGGAAGTGTCATTTTAAGATGGACACTTTTATTAAGTTTTAAGCCTTTTTTGTGAAAGGCAGTAAAACTCTTAAATATTTAGTTATTGTGCTTGTCTGGATGTGTATGTAGATATGTGTCACACAAAAGGATTTATGCTACATAAGTGACGAAAAATATTTTGCTGTATTTTTTACTTTCTGTATTAAATATCATTATAATCCTCCCTGTTTCAACGTTAAGGAGTTGTCTGCCAGGGAAGGTTGTATGGAATAGGTGAGGGTGTGATTTAACAGCACAGCCGTTCTCCATCCAAAAGCTCTTGGTAAGCCACCCTATTAAGAAAGGCATTTACTGGAGACAAAGATTGATCTGGGATTTTCATGCAAGTTGTTATTTTATGGTGCATGAAAAAAGTATTTATTTCACATTAACTATTAACTGATGTTGGGAAGCCTTGGATTATTTGTAATGATTTATATTACAGCATTTCATGAGGTCCTGCTGAGGTAGCATCCAAATGTCCTAGATCCTGTGTGGTGATCCTCGCTCATGATAGCAAAAAGGCTAAACAAGTCACATAGCTAGATGGGATAGAAGGTACTAGGTTGCCTGTTTGAGTTGCATTAGAAGCACGTGGAAGATGCAGTGACGAGTTTACAGTTCCTGCAGGGCAGCCTAGTGCTGTGCCCGGGCTGGGCTTTGCCCTAGATGCAGGCAGCCTGCATAGCCCTGGTTTGTGCTGCGTGCCCACGGCTCTCTGCAGTGCCCTCCCGAGGAAAGGAGACTTGTGAAAGCACCGTCTGCTCCGTCTGTCTCTCCTCTTACCCTCGTAACTTCTGATCCCATTCCGGTGAAATTAAGCAAGAGGTGGAGAACTTGAAGAAAGGTTGTTCTCAGTTTATCAAATGGGTAAAAGATTCTGCTTCAGTGGCACTGAGTGAAAAGCTGTAGAAGAAATTCCTACTTAAGACAGAGATCTTAGTTTCATAAAAGCTGTGCCCTAATTTACACAAAAGATCAGTTAGCGTTTTTGCCTTGCTAGTCAAAAAAAAAAAAAAAAAAAAAGCCAAAAACACAAATCTGTGGAAAACCAAATTTCCTTACATGAAATGCTCAAAACATTGCTTGTTTTTTTGAGAGAGTGGATTATAAGTGACTGGTTCAGTCAGCTCCTTTAGCAGCAGGAGAAAAGCAGCCCCTGGAATGGCTTCTCCCGGGTGATGTGGGCACTGCCCGGGGTGCAGGCTGTGCCCAGCAGCGCTGCATGGCAAGGGCGGGGGGACCCATCCTTAGAAGGTAGTTGTTCATGACGACTCCAAGGAGAGAAATGTGTGGAATCATGTTACATGGAAAATGGTAAATGGATTTAGAGTACATTTTTAAGATAAATCCTGGTAATGCATTCAAGGTGCATTACCACTCCTGAAGCTCCACTGAAGCGCACAAATACTGAGGGAGGATCTGCCCTGTTATTTAGGGAACTATAGATTGGAATTTCTCACTGAATTATCCCTGGGGGACTATTAATGCCCACTCATGTTCCTATATTCATATTGCTTGTTTCTGTATTAATCTAGATATGTGTATCCTGAAGACCTATTTTACCTGCTTATAGAAGTAATGCTAATCAGGAAGATGTTTGGCCAATTGTAATAAAAATACGGGCTCTGAAGTAGTTTTTCCAAGACAAGCATCTAAATTATCATTAACAACTCCATCATCTCTGCTTTAAGTGTTTGTCAAGAAAGGTTTTAGCATCATATATATCTATGTTCAATTTATTTTTAATCTCTTTTTCTATTGCAATTCAGTTCTAAAGAGATCAGGCATTACTGCTCAAGGGCTGAGTGCTAGTCTCGTATTTTAAAAATGTGAGTTTTTTTGTTTTGTTTTGTTTTCCTCCTCACTCCCTTAGGGAACCGAGCAGGCCCAACCAGATTTAGGATGCTGTAAAATCTTCAGAGCATCTTTTCTGTTCTGTATCATAATTCTTGTACAACTTTACTCTTATGGTTTTCAAACTTAGAAATTGCATGTTTTTGGCATTAAAGAAATCAGAGTTCAGCGATATTTAAAATGCTAAAAATAACTTGCTGTCAAGTTGGCTATGTGTTACAGACCTGTTACCACGTCTGCTTAAGTGATGGGAAGGATCTCTTGAGCTATGAAGTGAACAAGGAGCCTCAGCCAGTTGTGCTGTTCTTTACAGTCCCTGTGTCATCCAACCTTGCTGTAGTCGTAGCCATGCAGTATGAACAGCCTGGCTGCAGTGAAGAGTGGTCTCTCTTATCACAACACGGCTCTCATGTCTCACAGTGGTTGTGTCAGAGCCAGTTTACGGATAGAGTCACTCCAGCCTTCCCTCCTCCCTGCTCTGCACAGACACTGCTGTTATTTCTGTGGTTGTAATTATGCTAGGTCTGTTCCAGTTCAGTTGGAGTATCACTGACAGAAATTCTTCAAACTGTCTAAAATCCTGTATACAAGATGAATCATTCCTTCCAGCAGCCCCTCTTTATTTATGGACTTTTTACCTAACATGGACCTGGGTGGAAAATTTTGAGGGAATGAAATCACTGCCAAGAACCGGTGCTTTTGTGACCCCCATTTCTAACCAACTTAGATCTGATAATTTTAGAAGCTTTCTGTGGTATTTATGTCTGTCTCTTTCTTGAGGCTTTGGCTCTGCAGGGAGTTGCTCAATAACAGCCATTTCTGAAGGCTGATTGCAGTCTAAACATTTTGGTTAACTCGGGGCATCTGAACAGAGGAGAAGAGGCTGCAGGCATCACTTAGTGAGGGGACAGAGGTGTCAGCTTCATTCTCTGCAGCAGAGAGGAACAGCGGCCTGCTAGTCTAGAAGTGGAAATGGTCACTTTTGGGGTTCAGCCTCCGACTTAGTGACTTGAAATGTTTTGCAGGGAATCAGGACAGGAGAGAAAAAAACCTCCATTCCTCGTGGGTGTGTTGTGGTTGTGTGTGTGTGTGTTGTTTTGTCTAACATGGGGACTTCAGCTTCAGTGACATGTCTCCACTTCCAGCAGCGGTTTTATTTTCTTTCTCTTTGCACTGGTGTATTGTGAGAACAACCGGAGCAGTCCCTGGGCTGCCCTGGGCTCGCTTCCCGTCTGCAGGTGACCAGGAGGAGCTGGGACACGGCTTGTGCTGACCCTGCTGCCAGCAAGGCCTCGAGGAAGGCCGAGGGCTCGTCCGCAGCACGGCGCCTTGCAAACCGCCCCCGGCGTGGTCAGGGCAACGCTCTGCCTGGCACAGATGGGCACCCAGGGCCACAGCTTGGCTGGCAGCTCTTCTTGCACCGCTGCTAGGAGCTAAGCAGTGCAAAGGAATTCAGTGCTTATACCCAAAGAGCTGACAGGAAAACGAACTTCAAAGAATTGACCTGTATTATAAATACTCTCATATGATTCATGAACATTGGAATAACTGTAGGTTTTGCAGGTGTCCGTGGGAGCAGCTTAGGCCCTCAGCCGTGTTTAGGTTGCAAGCAAGCTTTCGTCCTGAGCGAGGTGGGAGATGCGGCAAGCCTGTTGTTCCCGAAGTGACGCTGGATCCCTGATAACGTCTGCGCGTGTGAAACGCGAGATACAGCCGAGCAGGATAACAACAAAGTGCTGCAGAGATAAAAACTGATGTGGCTTGAAAGGGGTATCCAGCATCATTTTCTAAAAGACTAGATAACATTAGCTTCAAGCCAAACACAGAAGATAGAAGTTTTATTTATTTATTTATTTATTGTTTAAAAAAGAGGTGACTGTTTAACAGCTGATCAACTCGCTTGCAATACTAGGAGTTAGTAGTAGGCAATTAGAAAAGGCAGAGAAGCTTTGGTTGGCTAAGATGTTCTTTTCATGTGCCTTAGTAATTCAGATACTCGCTTTTGTATCGATCTTTATTCTCTTTTTGCTGCTCTTTACTTTGCTGCTACCTTTATTTGAATATCATTAATTCAGTTTGATCCTGAGCACAGTTGGTTGCAAACAGCTGTAATCTCTGTTACAAATTGACTTGTCCTTTAAAAAAGAGGCGGAGAGGAAGAGACAGACAGAAATGTCAAACTTGTTTCACAGCGGAAATGCTGAACATCAGAGCTGGCTCCAACACAGTGTCCACCCAGTGGTGCTATGAATAAGCGTTTATAGATTATACCAAGCTTTCTAGACAACTCCTAGTGTCTCCTAAAATTACTACTGTAGGAAACAAAAATGTTAATCTGAAAAACCAAAGCCTTCATTTGAGATATGTAAAGCTATTATTCTACTCTGTGTAGCTTGATATTGTTTTTAAATAATACAGAAACACAAGACTGATTCCCTGCACGTTTGCTTCTGACTCCAGTGATAATTGGCAGTAATGTTCTGGTTTGCTAGACCTTTTTTTAGTTCTTTTTTTTTTTTTTTTTTTTTGGTATTTTTTCCCAAATATCTCTGGTAGTATTGTGAGCTTTGGGTTTTTTGTTTGTTTGGTTGGTTGGTTTTTTTAAATGATCTGGGCTTTCTGGTGAAGTTGGTAAAATTGTGTTTTTGAGTTGATTGTAGTCACGCTTCTTGTACTGTCCTCATACCCACATGTATGTGCATTCTTTCCACTTTCTCCCATTGGCTGAGAAGATGGAGGACACAAGTGAAATGAAAACAAATAATTTTAAAGTTTGTCAAAATGTTGGCGAAAGTAAACATTTGCAGAGGGTCAAGTAGCTTGAGTAAAAGCTAGAAAAGCTCTAAAAGGCCTGAGGAGAACGTGCAAAAGCACATACCTGTATTTACCATCCAGGGACTGTGCAAGAGATGAAGTCTTTCTGCCATTCCTATTAAGTAGCTGTAGATGAACTGATTGGTACTGTTTTGACTCAGTGTTATCAGTAGGAGCCCTTTGAATGTATTAAAATGGAACACATGCTAAATCTTTCAGTAACAGTTTTAAGTGTAACAGTCACTAAAAGGTATGCAGGCAAGAGTCATTAGAAGTGCTGAAATACGGGCTGTTGAAGCTGGCGTTCTTCTACGGTGCCACTCTGCTGCTGCTTTTTAAATAGGACGGGTCATATATAGACACACAAAATGCTATACAGTAAAATGAAAAAAATGAGGAAGAATTCTGTACCACCTGCTGATGTGTGAATTGGATGGCTACACAGGAAACGACATGTGTTAAATTACTCTGATGATAGAGGAAGAAAAGTTAGAAAGTAAATGATTTATTTTAAAACACTGAATTAGAACATAGCATGTGTTCAATTTGAAATACAAAAGCTGAATTCAATATAATATTGGCTACTGACATTTGAAGTTTGAACAAATGTAATGGTTCTAAAATTTAGACATGAAATAATACTCGGTGCTTACTGCTATAATGTATGCGAAGGATTAAAGATTATATGTTATGAAGCTTGAATCACAAGTCTGCAAGCTTTTCAGGTTTAAAGTCCATTCATGTAGGAGTACATGTGCATGTTAGAGTATGCTTGTGCGTGTGAAATAATCAATTTACAAAAGCTCTGTGGACTGCTGCACCTGCAGGTTCCTATGCACGTTGTCAGGTATAGGTTTTTGCACTGTAATTTGTCCTACGTGCTGGGAAAGTAGGTTTATAACTTTATTGTTTGTATGTGCTTTTCAGCATAAATAGTGCCAGGAGAATTCCAGAAACAAAGGTATTGGTTCATTTAATGTGATTCCCTCTATTTATGTGATCCCTTAATTGAAACACATGACTGTGCATTTGAAATGTCAAACTCATATTTTTTATTAAAGTATTAATTACGAGACTTGGCAGCTTCTGCTATCACATATTACTCAGGCAGTTGTCTTACAAAAACTCTTCATCAATGAAAATCTTTGCTAAGAGTTTATTATGGTGAATTTGTGAGGGAGATAAAAATGAAAGTTTAACCCAGGACTGACTTGGGAAGAAGGAATCTGGTAACCAGGAAGCCCTCTCTTACAAATGAGTTTTGGCTTAAAGGGAGTTCTGACTGGGGTCTGAACTGAAGAGTGGAATGATACGAAATGAGTATGAAATGGGGAACAAAATTGCAATGGGGTAAGAAATGATAGTAAAGTGTATTGACCAGAAGTAACAAAACAGGGGGAAAAAAGTGGAAATGTAGACCTATCGGGAGAGAAGGTATTATTGATACAATCACAAAAAAATAAATGGGGTAAATTAAGGACAGAACGCATCCTAGCTGAGGTTTTGACCTCTTAAGACAAGGGTGGAAAGAGCATTAACAAAATGGCAGAGAGGAGACTGCCAGTGCTCATTTCTTACGTGTTTTCTGTGATGAGAAGGATGCAGGATAATGTGCCTTGATTACATGAAGCAAATGACTAGTCTTTTTATAAGCAAGGAAAGTATTAGCCACCATTTAGGTACAAACAATTCCTAAACATTGTGTTTCTGCTTCTTGAATGTTCTACACAGTTTAGAGGTTCTTATTCTCAAGTGGTACTGATAAATAGGAAGGTGCTGAAAAGAGAAATGAAGCTCTTAAGCTGTTGTTTTTCTGTGAGCAAGACCCTTCCTTATTTTGTATAGCTCTTGTCTAGGAAGCAGGATTGTATGGAAAATCATCAGGTGGAAATTGAAACAAAATAAATTCAAATGAGAAAACCAACAAACTGAGCTGTGGCGCTGGTTAACCTTGCACAACACTTTGAGCTTTTCCACGTCTTGATGGGGTGGTCAAGATTAGGTGCCTTTTCAGAAGTCTCACAGAAGATTTTAAACTCAATGGTAGAGTAATTAATGAAATGTAGTGATGTATGGAATGAAGGAGCTGTCATGACTGCTCCTGTCTTAACACAACTACCAATAAGCAGTTAGCTGCATCATGTGCATCTGCATCTCAGTGCACATGAGTGTTTTCCTCTTTTCTTTTGAAAGGATTTTAATGATAATGTATATAAACACTTTTGTTGGTATTAAAACTTACCTTGATAAAAGAAAAGGAAACAACAAAAATGATAGGAGACCCTAACAACCCTATTAGAGGAGGTGTCCAACACAGAAAAAACAGGACTAGTGAAGAAGCTATATGGTACAAAAGTCTGCTGTCACAAAATTAAATCATCAGTCAGTAGTGTAATGTTACTTGAAAGAAAAAAAAAAAAAAAAACAGGAAAGAGAGAAACAAACACTGAGAGAGAAACGAAGAGAGAAACAAGGAATTCCAGGAGGAATTGTACTGGGTTACAGTTTAGTCTAGGCCAGTGGAAATCAAAAAAAAAAATCAGTTTTTCTCCACGTCAACTTTAGTTGTCCACAACTATAAGAAAGAAACAGTCTCTTAGCAAAGAAAAATTAGGTTGGATATCAGCAAAGCGCTTTCTAAATGCATTCAGATCCTCTGGATGCTTTTAAAGACAATTGTCAGTGAGGAGTTAGGTATAACTAATGATCTAGTCTATGATAGCAGTTCATGTTTAGCCATTCTGATTTAATTTACAACTCAGCTACAATATAATTATTTTCTGATTATACTTCAGATTTTGTGAAAGAAGAAAGATTATTTTTGAAGTTTTTAAGTAGAGAGAGTAATAATTTCATATAGTCAGCATTTATTTCAAGAAAGCCGATTTTTCTGTAAATGCAGAATAGGTGATGAATTCCTGAGTTGTGTTTAGTCCAAAGTGAGAATTGATCCCAAGCTAAAGATAGGTAAGGGTTAATGGATTTCTCTATTAGAGTCTTAGATGTGTTAATACATTCACAGCAGAGTTCAATTAATTTGTACCAATGACTGAGAGATTTGCAACTCTGCTAATAAATAAGGTTAGAAGAAGCATGAAGCTATACATCATATAATGCAATGCATTAATTCTGACAGACGCTGCATAACGTTTGGATATTCATTAAAATGCTTCATGCTATACTAGAAAACATAGAAAATAAAGGCTTAGGAGACCTTAGTTTATTTAGCACTCTGTTTCTGCTTTCCAAGTGTTTGACAGTATGCATGCACCTTTAGTAGTGTGTATGTGGTTCTTCTCTTGGTGCCTGGCCAGCAGCATCCCGAGGGGCACGCTCAGGACCTCAGCGTGGCTCCTCTGTGCTGGTGGCTCTCCCTTGTCTCCTAGGTCCAATCTTTCACTGTCTGCATCAGATCTTGGAAAACGTAAGCACTCTGATAGATATAGAGATCTATATTTAATTTTGGGAGGCAAAAGTTCTTTTAGAAAAATCATCATTGATTTTAAAACACCCAGTTTGTCTAGTTTCTTTTTCTCTTTGTAACGCTCATTAGGCTTAGGGTAGTATTAGGGTAGCATAGTCACGGGTGTTGTCCTTTTGAGATGGTCATACTGTAAGCATCTTGGGAGAAATGAATATCCTTGGAGCAGCCCATCTATCTATGGGACAGGAGGCATCACCCACAACACCAGAACTCCCCAATGGTTTCTTGGGAGCCTTTAGGCCAAGCCCAGGCTTATTAGCTCCTGGAAAGCCTCGTCTGCTCTTGGCATACCCTCTATCGATACTGCCTAGAAATCTTTATCAGAGAAGGTAAAGAGCAGATGGGTCTTCAGATAGGGATCCTTCTGAAGTGCTCCTCTGCCAGGGGAAGGTTTCTCTCCTTCACCCTCTGATCCTACTGCCATGTCTCTGTCCCAAATCACTGCTGATGGCTGGTGCACACTGCAGTGCTGGGAGCTGTCACCTCAGCTCCTGCTCTGAAGCAGTAACCTCCACTGGCACAAAATTGTGAGCTAGCATAGACTCTGGATGAGTTAATTCATCACTGCAATCATATGCCACATGTTAGCCTGCAGAAATGAGAAATCACAACACTCTCAGACATTTTCCCCATTCAGAAACCTGGTTTTGTGCTGCTCTTCCAGCTTAGTCTCATCTCTGGTGGCAGAGTTGCATGTTGTGAGCTAGCAGATTCATTCTTGACAGAGGAATTGATGGTGCTTCCCCAACCTTGTGTGCCCTCTCTCTCCGCTTCCCCTAGCACAGCTGTCCTAAAGTCTCCCTTGTGGACCAAGAGCAATGAATTTGCTGCTGCATTTCTAAATGTGCAGATTTTGGTAGCTGTGACATTGACAGGAAAGATGGAGCGATTGCTGCAATGTAGCTTTATGGTGTTTTTTGTTTGTTTTTGTTTTGTTTTTCATTTAACAGATTCACCTGCTGTATTTATTGACAGAATCACAGTATACTGGACAAGAGCATGATGAAAGAGTAACAGCTCCTTTTAAATGTTTAAGCAGGGAAAAGAGATGTTCAGTTTGGGGGTGGAGAGAGACATGGTTTGTTTTTAATAACAGTTAATATATGATGCTGGAGGTACAAGTTCCTATGTTCTGGGTAGTAATTGGAAGAAATTTTTATTATCCTACCTTTGAAGATTTAAAATATTCCATGTTTGCATCAAAATAGTGCATCCTTGGTGTTTGCATGTTATGATTTCGTTTGAAACGCACAAGAGGAACATGGATGTCGTAAGGAAATTCTTGCGATGATGAACCTATTAGGAGTAAGGGATCACACACAGCTGCTGCCTGGCTAGGGGAGCTGCAGGTTCCAGGAAGAGCGGCTCTGTCATACTGGCTGCAGTGCTTGGTCATTCACTCTGCCTGAGTCCAGGTACTGGATCCTGGCGCTGTTAAAGAACCGCGTTTGTCCCTCGGGAACTGGCACTGGGGGTGGCTTGCAAGACATGTTGATGGCAACTTCCAGCACTTGGACCAGCTGGGTTCTCTGCTTGTGCTTCCCTGCAGCAGCCAGGTGCAGAAGCTGAGGGCAGTTGTAGTCACAAGAGTGAAATTTGCACCTGTGCAGCACCCATGTGGGATTTGAGGCCTCTCTTTGCAGTGCTGATCTTCCCCCTGAAGGGGGTAACTTCTCCATAGAAAATGCCCAACTTTTGTGATTTTTTTCAGACTACAGAGTTGTAATAGTGAAGCAATTAGAAACAGGGAGTAAAACCTGCAGACTGGGGGTATGGCCATTATATAAACAAGTACTCAAGAGCATTGCTGTATACATGATTCCCCTTCCTAGCAGCTCAATAATATATAATCCTATAATTAATAAATGATTTTTAAAAATATTACAGAGTTGTTCATGAGTTATATAGTCTTGTAGTAACTCTGTAGGCACTGGAGAGTTAATTAGATGAGCAGATCTCCCTCAGCTGGCCCTGAGCTCACATTAGTGCTAGCAGTTGCGTGCTGCAGATGCAACATGTGCAATTCTCATCTGTGCTGGGGAGGGAAATCCCAGCCTGCATGTGCTTCCAATCAGTTTGCGTGAAAAATGAAAGGTTTATAGAGCAAACTTTGATGGAAATACTTAACTTTACCATTAGCCTCTTACCAAAGCATCTTGAATCCTTTAATTTATGTATTTTGTGTAGATAAACCTGATTAAAATTTGCTGTGTAGGACTTTGAATCATATAAACAAGCTGATTTATTAAGTGCATATTTAAATATTTTACAAAATTAATGTCAATGGATAAAAAAAATTAGCACTTACATTTGAATTTGTTACCCTTTTAAAGTAAGGTTAATCTTTGGAAAAGGAGTGGAGGAAGAAGAGATATGATATTAGGCATCAGTAGTAGGTGCTAGAATACCTTTCAGTTCACTAATGATAGCTTTTTTTTTTTTCCTTCTTCCCTGTTCCAGTATTTAAAATGATGAAATTACATTACTAGTGTCCCTCAAAGGATACTTAAACTAATCAGGAAGTATCTGAAAGAGCTTCTGTCCTCCCAGAAGAACCTGATAGCATTGTCCCATCTGCCATATATTATTTACAATAGCAAAAAAGCTTCTGGGTTCCCTTAATGAGAAAGGGAAATGGAATCATGTCTGTTAATGGTCAAAACCTTAGTAAGAGCTAATGCCCTTAAAAGAAGTGCTGAATATGTCCATTGGGAAACGTTAGGTTTAAACATAGGTTTATGTATTTGTTTAATATAAGAGAGAAAATATACCAGGCAAAATCATTTCCAAGATTCACATGCCCTGGTCAGGGCCAAATCCTGAGCCCTGGTCTTACACCTTGCAGCTCGTTGCAGCTTCATTCGAGGCAGGAGGTTTAATTCAAGCTGGATAATCTGATCAAACCGCCTATATCACAACACAGTATTTTCCATGGTTACAGCTGTGTGAGTTTTAATAACTTTCTTCAACTAAAACAAATTTCAGGCCATGCCCAGCCTAATCTGCTAGTCAGCTCACCACTCCTCCTTACGCTCTGTAAAGGTTAATCCTCAATTTAAGAAAAAAAGGAACTGTGCTGTTAACTTCAAACTTTATTCTTTAAGCTTCCAGACATTAGTTCTTGTTATTTCTGTTTTCCTTTATATTAAAGGAGACATTCAGAATGAGCATTCTCTCCTAAATGCTACTCCCCAATAGTTCTTTGGATAAGTTTAACAGATGGATCTCTTGAAATATTTGAGCCCTCAGACGTTTTCCATCTTCCAAACGTTTCTTTGGTTCTTTTTCACACTCTTGTTGAATTAGGACTTATCAACAGTGGAATTCTTCCTCTTGAAGAGGAAAACCTGTCTCAGTTGGCGAAGGCATATTTTGAAAGCAGTCACCTCAGCCTCCCACAGTGGTCTTTACCGAGACTGAATACCACTTATGTTGACTAAGCATAAACAGCTTTCACTAGGGAATAACGCATCTAAATCAACAATACTCATTTTCATAGCTGATATTTTGTAATATTTATTACATTCCTTTGAAATACAAACAGCAGAAGAAAATTAGGATTGCAAGATGAAGCACTCGAAAGGTAGGAGGTGTGCAAGCAGAGGTTGCCATATCCCGCTCCTCCGCTTCTCCTCTCCTCCTGCACACTTGGATCCTGCTCTTTTGCCTTTTGACACTGGCTGTGAGCACTACCCTGACCTGGCACCCAGGGTCACCCAGGCCCCTTGGAAGTCCTTTCAAGGTACGCTCAGTGTATGCGTTTTTAAGCTATTTGCCCAAGGCTAATAAGCCTCCCATATTCTTATGCAAATAAGATCTTTCAGACTTCTCTTGTAGCCAAATTTACATTTTCTTAGAAGCAACAAAAGGTATGTGCTTCCGCATGGCTGAAATCTTGTGTTCCCTGCACCAAAGCCCTCACTTAAACAATTGAAAATGTGTTTCTGTTGTGACCTATTGAAGCAATGTGTTTTCCCTGATGTCAGTTTAAGAAAAGGCTAACTCTTTGATTCACACTTTCAGAAAAAAATCAGCTCTAGGCATGAAACCAGCCTAGAAAAATTGGGAGAAATTTTCAAGCTTAAGGAGGAGCTAGGCAGAGACCTAGACTGCTTTGCCTTCCTGAACGAAGGATTAGCTGCATATTGAAGCTGCAGAACCATAGGCACCAAGGGAAATTTAAAACCTGTAAAATTTAGGTGTTTTCCAAGTGAACTGGCAGCTAAATGAGAATTTGTAGGCTTATATTTTAGATGTAGGTATCTGTGTCCTGTACTGATTTTTGTCATATGCATTCTGAAAAATCTCCAAATTTCATGGAATCAGCCTTGCAATAAAATCCTAGCTGATAAAGTATGGATATTTGAAGCTTTTATGAACCACTTGGCTTCTCACAGCCCTGTAGTCATTCATTGTAATTTCATTGGACAGAAAAAGAATATTCTTCACAAGGGAAGCAGCTGATGGCATCCCAGATGAAATACACAATTAGAGCAGCCGTACCATACACAGTCTGCTGCTCCTTCACCGTTTGTCTACTTCCAAATTACAATAGGTTAGTAACTTACTGGCATTTTTAAAACATGTTCTTTCTGCATTCTGTGGCAGCTGATTTGTTCTTTCTCCCTTATTTTCCAGCAGATTTTTTTTCTACTGAATTTGTAAGACCAGATTTCATGTACGATATCAAAAATTGTGCAAAAAGTCCCACTGAAGTTTTAGGCGGGTATATATTTTTATTAATTCTATCAGTAATTAATTAGGTGGATTACTTTAAAAATAGGTCTTTAAATAAAGAATTAAGAAGAAGTAATAAATCTGAAAATTGCTGGCTAAAATATTTTATGAAGACTTTTGTAAAGTACGCATTTCATTTTCCTATTGTAAAGGCATGCAGCAAATGAGTAGTAGTTGTCTTTGCTCTCTGTTGGATACAGGAGGTGAATGTGCTTTTGCAGAGGCAGACGGGGAGAAGCGATGCTGCGTGTAGGAAGCCTCGGTTCAACGGGGCAGGCCAGGACGCTTGCGCTCCGTGAACACCCCGTGGTATCCGTGTACGGCAGCCTGGCCCTGTGCAGAAAGTGCTGTGCTGTTCCACGTAGCTATTGGACGTGTCCAAGAGCATCCTGCTGCCGTCCCGCTGCCGAGGTTTGGGTGCACAGCTGGTCTTCCAGCAATGGGCAAGGTGAGATGTGGCCAGCCTTGGTTTTTTCAAGTTTCCCAGGCTGGCATTTGCCTCTCCATTTTCATGGGCTTGCAAATGTCACATACCTCTGTTCCTCTGGGTAGGACATCTCAAGATTTACATAAGTAAATAACCTTCAGCATTCTCCAAGCGACAACAATGCTTGTGTCTGTGTTGGAAACGGATGGATTAAAATTTATATAACTGGCCTGAAGTGAATAAAGGCTTCAAAAATTAAAAATACTCTTAATGATTTTAGTGCAGTATTTTTTATATTGAGATTACTAAAATAGCAGTTTTAGCTGCTATATTAAAGTTTTGGTTCTGAAGAAGTTTGATTTAAGAAGAGCAGATTAGGATAGAGATGTACTTTTCCTGCTGAATTTACTTAGCAAATAGTTCAAAGATTTTTTTGGGAGTAGATTTGAAAATGTATAGAGATAAGACAAGATAAAAGCTTTTATTTAGAGCAAAATATCTGTGTCAGCAGAGTTTTAGAACTCTGTGTGTCTCTTCACGTCATTTTTTTTTTTCCAAGACTGGCCTCCTTCTGTACAGTTGCCATGAACTGTGTTGTCTGTTGGTAAGAAAGGTGCCTTGCACAGTGCTTGCTGTTTATAGTCTTGTTGCGTGTCCCCAGCCTGGGGGTAACTAATCCCCCTCTTTGGGGAAGGGCTGTTTGTGGTAAATTATGCTTGCAAATATGCCAGGTCTTGGGGTCTAGCTTAGCTTTGTCTTGGGAGAATTGTAAATGTGGAAGTTCTTTATGCCCCCGGTTCCTGAAGCAAAGCTGAGGTCTATTTTGGTCATTTGGTCACTGGGTGAAGATGCATATAAAAACTGAATGAAAACCTAAGAGTTTTGCTCCAGAGATGTATGAATTTGGTTCTTAAAATATAACTTGAGTACCAATGTATTTGACAGTTGGAATACACTTAAATGCACTAATGAAGCAGCATAAAAACCACGTCATTAGTTTTGTTTACTACAGTGGAGCCTTGATGTACAACAACGTTCTTCATTTGTTACTGTAATTACATTGATCAAGTATAGCACAATTTAATAACACTAGCAATATTTTACAATATTTAAAAGGACAAGACTTCTTCCTTAAAATAAGTAACCTTGGATATGAAACCATTGTTTTCATTGATCTGTTGAAGTTTCCCAGCCAGGCCCCAGATGGCTAGAAAAAATCTAGTTAGAATTGGTTTCAGGGTGCTCAGTCAGTTCTACTTAAAACATATGTGTAAAATTACCACGTAGCAGCTGTTAAAGCTGCTTTTTGTTGGGCAGTAGCCACTACTGTCGGGTCTTGGTATTTCTCTGCTGTTCTCCTACCTTTCCTGTGTGTATCTGTTGCTCTGTTGTGTGTCCTTTAGAGGGTTAATTTAAGAGATGATGCCTTTAATGGTGCTCAGAAGGCACCTGTCACACATGGGAGGCTACGGGATGTAACATGTTACGGTGCTAATCAGCCCCAGAGCTGGAGGTGATATGGCAGCAGATGTGAAGCCTGTGGATTCCCAGTGCCTCCAGAGCCTGTCAGTTACCTTTAATCCTTAAATAAAAGAACTGAACTGTGGAAAGAACTTCCATGAGGAAGCTGCAGAAGGGATCTGAATGCCCAGCTATTAAAATGAATAGTAGTTTAATGCCCAAAATATTTCAGGGACAGAAAATCTGGGACACTGTTTACAAGACCATTTTAGCAAGACTTTCTTTCTTTTTTAGACTCTTGTGACAATTTTATCAATGTCTTCTATAGAAAAAGACAAAAACTTGCAAACTTGGCTTCCGTTATGATTTTGCTAGTAATTATTATTTTCATCTACCTCTTAATTAAATACAGCCCTTCATGAAAGGTCGTTGTAAATGAGATCTTTGAAAAACCTGGAATGGCATCAGAAGGAATAAACGTGTTGTTCTGCAAGTTCACTCTTGAGCTTAATGTGCAGACCATTGGATTGAAGTCGGGAGGTACCATAGGTCAACTGCACTCGCTAATCACGGCCTCCACAAAAGAGATTGACTTTGTTGCTGGCTGGCTGCAGTAAGAATAGTAAATCACTCCATGGACTCTATATTTATTCAGTTCACAGCTTGATCACTATGCTTTCACCTTTCCTCTGAAAAATGGTCATGTTCTTTGCTTTGTCCAGGAAATGGAAATTGCTCCTGGAGTCTCCTAACTATTTGTTTTAAGTGAATGAGCAATGCAGCTTATGCCCACTGGTTTCTGAAATGAAGCACTGTTGTAGCATGGTGGTGGCATTCAGTATTTATATGGAAGTTAAAAACAAGTTTGGGGTTTTTTTTTGAGGCTGCTTCTGACAGATGATTGCTCTTCTCTGCGTCACTGTTTCTGTGAGTTGCTATCTGGGCAGGCTGCCCTAATACAACTTTGCAGGTAGGACTGCGGGCAGGATGAGCCTCCTGGGACAGCGACTGCATTACCATGCTAAACAAAATTGCTGTAACAAAAGTGTTTAGCCAAATCTCCATGGAAAAGGATAGCATTCATCCAAAAGCATTTTCAAAGGGAGTCTTCTGATATGGAGTAAATACCTAAATATGCCTTTGAAATAACTAAGTGTGCAGAGTAAAGATGAAGAATAATTTTTTATTGATATAACATTTCATTTCCAAGCTATGAAGTAGAATTTTAATTTTATTAGGAATGAAGTGAAGGCCTAAATACTTATTGACACTGATACTTATCTGTGCCAAAAAGAAGAGCCTTTTGGTCTAGAGCCAGGCTTGGAAGGAGATCGGAGCAAGAGCTGGGCCCGCAGCAAAGCACCGCTCTGCGGGGCTGAGGGCCAGCGCTCTGCAGGACAGACACAGAGCCCCAGGAATCTGCTCCTGCTGGCACAGATGTTCTATCCCGTTGCCTTCAGTGATTCAGGCTCGTGCTCCTGTCTTGCAAAACTCAGATGCCTCAAGCCCGTGAGCTCCCAGGTCCAACCGGTTGTAACTGTAACGCCAAGGTTTGTAGCCTGCCAGTACCTCGTTTTGCAGGCTATGACTAGATGAAATCAAGTTTAAATGCTCGTTTTTGCCTTTCGTTATTTCATCTCTAGCTCTTAACTAAACAATTTCTGTTCAATTGAGTTATTTTGAATGTGATTGTTTAGTTATGTGGTCAGACTCCCTTGCAAGGAAGAAGTGGCTTTAATACAGAGATATTCCATCTCACGAAATGAGTTTTGAAAGGTGCTGAATCCTTGCCTGTATAAATATTTCAGATCCCGATTAAGAGTAGCGTGATGCTATTAAGCAACAAAATCAAAAGATTGTGGTAGTTCTTTTAAAATTGGTGGCAAGAAAAATCAAAGTCCAAGTCCAAATTGGTCCAAGCGAGATTTCCAAAACTGTTAGCAAGTCGCACACATACAGTTGTGCATAAATGATTGCGTGGTAGACATGCAATTAATTTGGCCATGGTGCAGCTAATGAAATACAGGCATTATTTTTCACATGCGTCTTTTCAAGTGGTCATGCCTTTGTATGTTAGTGTGCTCTAAGGAAGGTTCTTGATTCAGAAGGAAAATAAAAAGATGTGATTTCCTATTAGGCACAAAAGTAGGAAAGCATAATATTCCTGTAAAAGTTAAGGGCATGTTGATGCAGAGGTGATAAAAGAAAAGCTGTTCTATTAACTGTCACTTGAAATGATAAATAATGACACAGAGCTTTTCCACAAGTAATACCTGTTTGTAAAAAGTGTCATGTGTTGCTGTTACAGGGTTTTCCAGCCTTTGTGTTAATCAGCATACCCTTTGCAATTAAGTCTCTAAACATTTTTTCAGAGCGTGTTGTGGCCCACCCCTTCAAAGTTAAAGTCACTGATTTTGATGCTCTGAGGCACCTTATTATGCATTTTACTTTGGGAGAGTTTTTTCTGCTTTGGTGCCTTTAGGTCCTTCTAGGGTTGTAACTCATTGGTGTCTGAGTCAAGTGGAATTCGAGTAGTTGTTAGGGGGAAGATCTCAGCTGCCTCCTTTAGGACTAGGAGCTGGGTAGAGATGATGGTTAAGGATGCTGTGTTTTATTGCCAAGGGCAAATTCTTAGGGAAAGAGGGGATGGGTCTGTTAGAGAAGGCGCTAATACCTGGACAGGGAAGAATCCAGTGGGGCCATGCGAGGCTCGAGGCATCAGCTGCTGGTGGGGAGCGTGGTCGTTTCCCCGCTACCGCCTGCAGCAGAGGAACCAGATGCTGCGGCCACAGTATGTGGCAGTGCACACGCACGCATACGTAGGTAGATATTCAGGCTTGTACTGAATTAGCTTTTGAGAAAAGCATGGGGCACAAGTGCCAAGAACAGAAGCAGGTGGTGTGTAGCGAGTTGGTGCCGCGGTTCCTACGATCCTTAGAGAGCGTGAGCGACCCCAGCCTGGTAAATGGATGTCCTAGGTAAGGAAGGGGGCCTTGGCAGACCGAGCCCAACCCTCGGCTCCTCGGCCGGAGCGGCGCTGGCAGCAGAGCAGCCGCTGCCTGCAGGACGAACCCTGGGGACGTGGGGATTAACGGGGATCTCGGGTTCTTCTTGAAGCTCTCACCCTGGAAGGCCCCCTTCTCCCAAGGGCTATGAGAGCTGTAGTCAATAAAATACTTCATCTAATGGGCACGGAAGCACTGCTTCCTCTCTGGGTAGGAAGAAAAAGTCCTCTGGGACCTGTTTCCATGGTGGTGACTTCCTATGCCTGTGCCAGGCTTCAGGTTATTCCAGTTTAGGACTACCTATTATCTGCTCCTGCTTCTGCATTTCTTCAGTTAATGTGCATTGAAAATGTTCCCTTATCCACCTAGGCTCAGTGGAGCTTTATGCACCATATGTATTTCTGTTAAAGGCAGAAGTTACTTTTATATTGCTTTAGGTTTTCAATTAACCATGCTTCCATATATTTCACAGCATTAAGAGCAGTTCAGTGTTAAACATAACTCACTTCTCATCTCCCCCCAATCCCACGTGGAACTTTAAAATGCAGCTTTTCTCTGCTGTATGCAACTTTCTGATAGGCGAGTTATGTAACCAATTCAATATTGGATTTCCATTATTTCTAGCAAATAACACGAGCAATAATTTTCCAGTGTATTACACCACTTTCAGATGTTCTAGCAGGCGTCGCTCTACTGCGCTGTGTTCGCTCTTAGGAAGCGTGGCCATCAATTTTTATGTCAAGGTAGATAGGCACATGCAGCTTCTTAGCATGCGTATACATTTAAAGAGGAAAAAACATAATTATTATTATTTTGGAAAAATTCATTAAATGCAAAGAGATGAAGTCTAGATTCATAAAGGAGAGGAAAAGCGGCTAGAAACTCCATTCTAAAATGCTATATTTGGAGCTTATGGTTTTTTTGTTGTTGTTGTTTTTCCCCTTGTGTCACGCAAGTATTTTATTCACATTAATCTAATATATGTGCAAATTAATGAGTATTTTATGGTAACCTGTTCAGACAAGTTGATTACATTAAGATGTAAAATTAAGCATTGTTATGAATCCTCCATCAGCACATTGTAGTGTTAGCTCTTTAACCATTTGCTGCTGTTTCTCATCTCTAAATTTTTGAAAGTACTTGTCAATATTTAGTCAAGAATAATGTATCTCTTTTTAAGCCCTTTCTCTTTGTTGTGCTTGATACTGTTACCTGTGACACAGAACCGCATGAGCTGAAGTCCAAGGTGGCATCACAGGTGCTTCTGTTTTGTGGTACAAATTTCATCTTCAGCGAACTGTCCTTTCTGTCCTTTCAACTATTTGTTCCCATCTGAATGCACACTTGGATGTCACTTGTGAAGATTGTGCTTAAAAAGCTTTTCACTAACATTTTTTTCCCCTCCTTATTCTCACTGTGTTAGTTGCAATTCCTGGCTCTGCCAAAACAGCATTACATTTCTAATCATTAATAAGAAAATATCATATCTTTGTCCAAAAATCCATTCTCAGTGTCTTAAAATGACTTACTTTCACTAAGCTTTCTGGAGCATAAGTATTCCTAATATCCCCAAGCTCGCTCCTTCTTCCCTGGACTGTAAAGTTGCCTTGTATAAGTCATAGCATCCTCTTTCCTCGGACGCTGTATCAGCCATACATCAGCCAAAGCTTGGAGGGGCTGTTACCTCTGTTCAAAACTATCATACATGTGCTGAAATCCTTCCGTGTTACCAAAAGTGTGGTAAGATTGCAAGCACACATCTGTATAGCCCTAAAATGGACCTTACCATGAAGAAAATGGAAGATTTCAGCCCAAGTCATCAAGTATTCCTGTCTTCCCTTTGAAATACAGTTATACCCCATGAATATGAAATATTTCATGCATTTTCCATTGAAGTACAAATCATAGAAGTTTTCAAAGTTTAAAAAGTATTCTGGGGCTAAATATGCCTGTCTTTTTAGCTAGTTCAGGGATCTGAATGTAAACCAGATATTCAGGGACCTTGTCTGGTTTTGCAATCATTTTTGTAGTGCTGTAGCTCCATGGTAAATTAAACTCATCCACATGTCAAATTCTTTTCATCTGTTACAGATACCATGAGACTCTTAAATAAAGACCCGCTTATGGCTCGGTCTAGCACGGGTGGCAAATGTCCAGTGAGTTTCTTGTCCCTCCTCCCCGTGGTCTCCTCGCACAAAGGAAGCGATGTTCCTGAACTGATCGAGTTCAGACTCGGCCTCCGCTGTGAATCTCTCAACGCCATCGTGACCACAGTTCTTATAGATGCTTCCTCTGCTTGTTGTTTCATGCAACAAAGCATTTCTGGCAGAAATCCTGTGACCAAGCTGACTTGCTCCACTGCAGTTATTCTTTCTATTCTTCTGTTAGCTGAGAGGAAACTCTCCATTCAGTCAAATGCCCGTCAGCTATAACTGAGATTTACACCCACAATCTTCATCTCCTCTTGGCCACCTTTGACCTGTTCCTTAAACCTTCTTTTCCTACCACAGTTTCTTACTCTGAAAAGGTTTTTGATAGTTTCTTCCTAGTGAAAACTGATGGATATGAAAGGATCTTCATCAGTCCTCTTTCCACTTACTGCTTCCTTCCTGAAAGAGCTCCCTGGCCTCCAGCAAATTATGGAATTCTCCATCCACTGTCTTCCCCTGCTTTTCCACTTTATCTGGGAGACCCATTCTATTCTTTTTCCTTTTTCTCTTAAGTCACCCTCTTCCTTTCTCCCCCTCGCATTTCAGTCATGCTTTGATGTCCCATGTCTTACCCCATGTAACCTTGTAATGATACTTCACAGTTGCTCCTGTCTAATTTCTATCCTTTGCACTCAGTGGAAAATGCTCAAAGCAGCCTCTGATACCTTTCTGCAGTCCAATCAGAGGATCAGCAATCTGCCTTGACCACCTCAACCTAACAGGTTTTTCAGGCTATACTCTACCTTGATATGCTTATTGTCATCCTCTCTTCTTTGGGCTTCCATGACTCCATCCTTTGCATTGTGCACCCTCTGGTGAATGTGCCTTATGCCTTCTCCAGCTGTGAGAATTTATAGCGAAATCAGGTTTTGACTCTTGTCTTTTCCTCCTTCCTAATTTATCTAGGAGGATAAATTGGCAAGCACAGATTCAACTACCATGTTAATGAGGTTGCTTAAAAAGTGTGGTGTATCTGTCTGCTTCAAGCCTGCCTTGTTCTACCCAAACTGAAGTCTCAGTCTTTGCCTGTGTAAATACTGAAGTGGTATCTTCAGTCAAATGGTTAGAACGTGGGTCCTCACCCCTCCTCTAGAAGTCCTCTCCATTACTCTTTCTCACAGTGGCTATAAACATCTTTACCATCTCATTTATCACCTAGACTAAAAACTTGAGCATCGCAGTCAACTGAGATTTCTCTTTACCACCTCAAATCCAGCTGATGTCTGAAGCCTGATATGTAGGCTTTCCAGGCCATCCCCCTTGCCTCTTGGATTTCTCCTACTGTAAATTTTGTTTCTCAAATCTTGACAAACATAATCTTACCCAGGTGAAATAGTGTTTTCAGAAAGCCCCTTTTCCTAGCTTCATTTCTTCAGCCATATCCTGTTTTGACCATATCACTTATATATGAGATGCAACTTTCCCTACACTCTCTCAGGCAGCTTATTTTCCCCTTCTCCTCTCTGTGTCACTGCTTACTCAGTATGAAAACAGCTCCAGGCTCAGTTGGAGTCATGGAGCTCATTTCCACCTCAGCTTTGCCTCTCCAGCCAGCACCTTCCTGCTTTCTCCCTTCAAAACTCTTCAGGCACTTCTGCAAAACCAGTTCTTGAAATCCCTCTTCAAAATCCTTTGCCAGGATGCCTACAAAAAACCACTGCCTGTCATAATGACTGATGGTGCCTTCTTTTTCTCTCTTACCCCGTGCTGAGCTGGTGCCTTGTGTCCTAAATCTGTTGTATAAGTTCTTAAAGGTTTCTTTCCACTGTGCATTTGGACAGGGGCTCGTGCAGTGAGGTCCTGGACCACGACTAGGCCTTGGAGGTGCTGTGGTAAAATAAACAGCACTGAAGGGAACAGGAAAGGCTAGGGGCAGCTGAAGTCATGGCTATATCCCTCAGAATGGGCCTGGCGCACTGTTCTAACAGTTAATATTGTTGGCGAGAACACAGATATGGAAACTATGTCCATGGCCAGATGTGCACACGGAGAGCTGCCAAGACAGAGCAGTGCACGCTGTAAGATACGCTGTTTTCCCCAATAACGTTGCAGCCGTTCTAGTCCTTACCTTGGAAAATGTGAAGCACAGGAGAAACTCGGGATCTGCTAATGGGTCTGGGGTGATTTAGTGTTGCAAACTGATGCTTAAGCAGCAGAGTCATTCCCTGCAGCACCCTTTGTTGTAATCTCCCTCCGAAGATATTAAAAATACAGAAACCTTGGCCAGGTTGTAGTTGATCTAATTTATAAAGCGTTTTCTGGATATTAAAAGCTAGAGCAATGTGTACTAGTAGTTTTAAAATTGTGTCAAATACACTGTAAACTCCCAGGAAGATCCTTTCATTGAAGATTATTGTATGAAGATTTGAAGATTAAAGTGTCTAGATTAAAGATTAATGTGAAGTACACTGGGAAATGGTTTGATGCATAAGGAGCTATATTATATATTAATCGTGCACTTTTCAAAACTGCCTGAGGGAATTAGACACCCAGTTCTCTTGCATGCCTTTGAAAACCTCTCAGTAAGGGATTTGTTGCTATAAAGTGAAAATGGCAATATTTTCATTAAGAGCTTGAGGAAAAGTGGAAGGGCTGTAGAGGCGTTCAGTACTCATCTGGAGCTCCACTTCTGCTCCTTGCAGTTTTTTCCCAGTTTTGAATTGCTCTGTAGATTTTGGAGCTTTTTAGATCGTCTGTTATTGCAGAGAGGCAACTTGCGTTTGAGTAGTGCAAAGTTAATAAAACTGGTCTGACCCTAGCGCACTGCTCCACCTGCCTCTATTTTTTTGTCATCAAATCCTGTTTTTTTTTTTTTTTTTTTTTTTCTTCCTTTCACTAAGATAGCTCTTCTAAACATAAGTAATGTAAATAACTTGAGAAATCAACCGTGTAAAGCTCGGTGAAATAAATTTATACATATACATATTTATATGTACAATATAATATACATTAATTAAAGATAATTAGAACTGATTGTGGCAAAAAATAATTATAATTATAGATAGCAAAGTAATCCTCTTGCAAGAATTTCTCTTGGTAATGCTTTTTTTGTGTAAAAATTTGAATAGTATGATGAAAGAAATGTTCCACATATGGTAGAAATCACAAGTTTGCTATCCCTGAAGTGCTGCAATACAAATAAGCTGTTAAATGCCAGCTCTGAATGTTATTTTTTAGATGCTAAAAGAGATAATCTCGTACTAAAACTATTAGTAGGCAAATTTATTTGAACTTCAAAACATCTTTGATCTGGAATGAAAATGAACTGTGTATGAGTGTATACTCCATTAATCTAGGGTTGGCCACTTGTGTGCATTTTTGTTTGTTTGTTTTTCCATCCTCCATCTTTCTAATGCAGTTTATTAAAGCTAATCATGCAATACAGTGTTATTTTTCCTGGTAGAATCTGTTGCATTGCCTTCATGAAAGAACAGTTTTCCTATAGAAAGTACCCTGTGGGAATCAATATTCAGGTTCACAGTCACTCGAAAAGTCAGCGTGCAGGTGTGTTGCATTCAGATCTATTCTCGTGGTCTTATCGTTAAAGCTGCAGTAAACCCCCATGTAAAAAGCAAGGCTTCCAGGGGTACTGCGAAAGTGTGATTAAAAATAATCATCCGTCTGATGAATATTTTCCTCTGACTTTTGGCAGGATCACCCATCTGAATTTGTGCCAACCTCTACAGGAACACTGATGCCAGCAATTTAAGGATCTTCACATTTGCTCTCAGTGGTAAGATCTAAAGATGTCATAGTAAAGAACGTTAGAATATTACTGTTTTCTGTCAAGTTGTACTAAAAATGAATCCGTATGAAAAATGAACTCTCTCTCCTTGACCATTACAAGGATGCTGAGGTGTAAGAACTTACTGATCCACAAGAGATGGAGCTAAGGACATTCATTCCAAGCAATTTTCATCAGAGTAATCCCATAAAGACCATTGTTGTTTTCCTCTCTACTAAGGTGACTCCTCTTGAGAGGTTTGACATTGTACATTTTGAAGAACACAACCATTTATAAAAGGACAGTAGACAGTATCTAACAAGGAGGTAGAATACGCAAAAAGCAAATTTCAATAATTTCCTTTTGTAGCAAACTCAGCAACTAAGTTGCAAAATTGCAAATAATTTCCCCCTCTAATGCTCAGCTGGTGGTAATTTATCTGACTGTCCAAACCTTGAGTCAGATTCTCAGGTACTGTTGCATTTGTAAGCTTAAAATTTCTTTTGCAGAGATATATTGTCCACTGTAATAGTGAAAAGGAGGAGGGAACAGCTGAGTCCCACCATAGCTATGTTTCAAGTTGGAATATGTTTTCTAGAAAACTGTGTCTGGATCATGTGAGATAATTCTTAAACTATAGGAGAAAATCATGCGCTGTGGAAATGTTCAGCTTTTGGGGTTAGGAAGGATCTAATTCTTAGATTTTAATATTGTGTGTGACAATATTTTGGTCAAACTGATTCTCACTTTTATGCCAACTACTTGCATTAAATATTTTTATTTCAGTGGTTGCTCAACATATGAAATGCTGGCAGAAGTAGAAACCTTAATGTGGCGCATAATCACCATTTTCCAAATACTCACGACAGATATCCCCCCACATGTTGTTCACTCGCAGGTTATCTAATTCTTAGCAAATATACTTAATTCATCTTAATAGCCCTTGTCCCTGAAACAGATGGCCACAGAAGGAATAGTTACTAAATAATACCCTAATTTGTGCAACACTTTTTAGAAACAAAACAAAAAAAAAAAACACACATATATATATATATATTATATAGATCAACTCTCACATCTCTCTTTGGGTATCATTAAGAAATGTTTATCGGATTATTCCATTTCAGTAGAACGCTGCATAATGTGTTTTCCTGGGACCAGTCCTGGGAGATGCTGCTTTTCGACACTTCTGCTACTCACTTGTTCATCCCCCGTCGGATGTGCGGAGTGCTGTTTTCACACGCAGCAGTGAGCGCGTGGGCACCGTGTCAGTGCAGACAGTGCTTAGGCAATCCTGGCACCCAGGCTAGAGTTGACCCTGTGATTGAGTCCCTACGTCTTGGAGTAAGGCAGTCCAAAAAGCAACACTGGGGAAGAAAACGGCCTAAGTGTCTGCATGGGAAACAACCCCCCTGCCCAGGGCATGGCTCTGCCTTTGCTCTTTAAGCCCATTCCAGGCTACTGACAAATGTGTTTTAAATTTGATTACAACGCAAAATCTGGGGCTCTTCTGATGTGGAAACACTGTTCATATTCAGCATTTTCCTAGCAGTTTATTCTCATTAATCTGATAGTTGAATGAAACCTCTGCTTCAATTCAAAGGCAGGCTCAACTACAGTAGCTCTGTAGCTCCCATCTGTAAGCTTTCCTTAAAAAAAAAAAAAAAAAAAAATCATGATAATGTGTTATCATGAATCTGAAGAGAGATTACGTGTTGTTATTACTGGCTAACTTATACTGGCTAACTTAAGTACAGTGGGAATATGCCCCTAATAAAGGATGGTATCTCTCCCAGAGTATACTGCTCTGGTATTGCTCCTTGTGCAAGACTACATCATAATTATCATATTACTTGATTGTGTAGTCAAGGTACAAAGCAATGAATGTCAAGGCAATTTTGCAGGGAAATAATATGATCCAAATAACAATTCTTTTTTCAATATTTTTTTTAACAATGCTGAATTCTGAATGCACGGTAACCTGGAGAGCTGAAAGTCAATAATGTTGTTTGTGACGATAGACAGAGTCTGTAAACACTGGAAGTCCCTGCTACTGAACTGCTAGACCTTTTTCCCCTGAAAACAAGACACTAATGATCTAGGAAAGGAAGGCAGAAGACCCTCATTTGTTGCTTCTTAACTAAGGCAAATGAAAATCCATTACAAGTCATCAAAGGCCTAGTCCTGTGATAAAGCTCCCATTAACTTCACTAGGAGCAACCCAAGTATCACTTAAATTCAGGAAACAAACATTTAAGCACTAGCAAATATAACTGCATTTAGACGAAGTTCCCTAGTCTCAGGTAGTAATAGTTGACAACCGTGTGTACATACAGAAACACCTGTGCACCCTGTTCCGTGTTGCTGCTTTCAGTAAATGCATAGCAGATGTTTCATAAGGGTTAAGGACTGTCAGGGTGTATGGATGACCAATTCAGTTCTTCCATTGTTACTGGATCAAAATATAATTCAATATTCTGCACATTTAAAATAAAAATACGTGTGTATGTGTGTTAAAACGGGAGTTAAAAGAGAGACTTACTTCTGATTGCATTTCTGTATTTGACCATGGCTTCACACTTCATTTCAGCCTTTATATGGGTTTTGTGTTCAGTTTATTATATTTTCTTGAGGCAAGAAAGTCTTTCAATGAGAACTTGATGAATGTCCATATTAAATTGGATCCCCTTTTTTTAATTAAGTTCATCTAAATTTAATTTTGCAATTTTACTTCAGTAAACGCATCTGACTCCAGATGTTGAATGTGCTTTTTCTATTGCTGTTTCTATATAATTGTACCTGTAAAAGATTTATGACTTAGAGAGGCATTTCTGAACACTTTAGAGTGTTTTCAGCATATGCTTCATGGATGACTAGTAACATGAACAGTTAGCATCCTAAAATACTGTTCTGCATGCAGGATTCCTTTTAATAGGATGTTACTTTTATTAGCTTGAACTTTAAGCAAACAATCAGTTTATGAGAAACACTGTTATCAAAGGAAATCAAATGATATTGAGATATTACCCTCTAAAAGAAACTTTGAAAATGAAAGAGAAGATTGCAGAAACTTAAAGATGTGATAAGAAAAATCATATCAAGAAATATAAGTTACTCCCTTTGATTAAAGAAAGCCCCAAGCAATCTTTGGTTTTGCAGTCTCTTCTGTTCACTAAAATTGTGCACGTGAGCTGTTTTGTGGTGCTGTGTTGCGTTAGCTGAGCTTTGTGAACAAGGGAAATGCATGTTCAAGTGCTTACAGGTTCTGCTTACTGGAGATTTTAAACTACTTTTGCTTATTTGTTGAAGTCAGCAAAGATGTGGCAAATTAACTTTGCTTCCTTTTCATATTCTGTTATGACTTCTCAATCGTCGTAAATGGCTCCTACTATAAAAATTACCTGGAGTTATCTAATTATTCTGGTTCTGCCTCTTCACTCCTTGAATCTGGAGATATTCGAAAACATGATATATGACACATATGGAATATTTAATGAAGGTCCTTGTCCTCACTAGGGAAACTTATACCATTCTTCTGGTAAAGAAGCATGTAATTGTAAAACAAAAAGCTGTCTGCCTTCTTTTTTACTCAAAAACAAACCAATCCATGAGATTTTTTTTATTTATTTATTGTGCTGTTGTAAGTATTTGTTGTGTATTGGTCTGAAGTATTTATCGGTTTGATAACAAACCAAATGAGGTTATTTGTGGAAATTGGAGGCTCACGGGATGCCAAGTGCTCCGGCCGCCTGGCAGCGCGCGGCCTCAGGCGCAGGTAGCGCTGCGTGTGCCGAGCCTCTGTAACGCCCCTAGGCACCCAGCGCTCCGTGTTCCTCTTTGTATCTCCCTGCCAAGTTTCCCTGTTGCTGTTCGGCGCTCGGTGGTGGCTTCCAGAGGTGCCGTTACCTCACGGTGTGGGGCTGTGGGTGGACGCGTCGCGGCGGGTCCTGCGCATGGGAGAGCTGTGGGAGCCCTGGCGCTCCCGCACAACAGGCTGCAGAGCGGCTCCCCTACGGCCCGCGCCTGTCCTGGGCCAGAGCAGCGGTGCGCTCCCTTTGGCCCTTATTTCCTGCCTAGGTCACATCATCTTAGGGACGTGCACCGAGCTGGACTAGGCTGCTTTCTCATAGTGCATTTTGCCATCTTCATTCTAGATCTTTTCTGAACTAGACTTCTTTTCATTCTTAAGTAGCTGGGAGTGTTTTTGCCTTGTTCCCCCACCTGACTTCTCGGTGATGCTGGATTCAGTGAGCAAATACACACTTTAAAAGTTGCAGCAAGGAAACTCAAGTGGCTCCTTTAATTTCCAGCAGAAGAAAGAACCATAGCTCTGCTCCTCCGTTGGGTGAAAGCATTCAGAGTCTTAAAGACTTCATGTGGGAGTCTGGATGGCACCCAAAGAAGGAACCACTTAAAAATTACAAAATGACACAGTTTGTGTTTTTCTTAAATTGTCAGGATTTGCTATATATTTTCTGGTATGGTAACTGTACAGGATGTTTTCAAAGATACTAGAGAAGGGTATGTTAAGGCTCCAAAGACTTAAGAATGCCTAATAACTGCCTGCCAATACAGCCAAACCCTGCTGAGTAATGGGGGAATGCCTACCATGTAAATATAAAGGGGGTTATTTAGGATACCCAGTGAGCTGTGAATTATTGCCTAGGTTGTCACACACCCAAAAAAAAAAAAAAAAAAAAAAAGGAAAATGAGTTGTGAACAGGAAAGAACGTGCACTGAGTCCTGAATAGCTTTCTGAGACTTTTTGAGATAGACAGGGAAATGTATATGCACTCCCTGCAAAGAGAGATATCTGTTTTGTCAGATTGCAAACATACCAGCTAGATTAAAACCCAGTGCCCAAACAGAACTGGGTTATTTTTGTGCCTGACAAATGCATAAATCGGAGAAAAATAATATTTGTCCAATAACTGAATTTAACATCTGTATTGATCTGGCTTCCACTGAGCTCAGTGGGAACCTTTCCCCTGCCTTTAATGGCTGCTGGGCTGGACTGGGGCATGAGCAGGAGCTCTAAGGGGCAGCCTGGGGAAGACGGAGCAGGCAGGGGCTGCCAAGCCCGGCTGTGCTGGGCATCCTTAGCACAAACCAGCTGAAATGATAAACTTGGAAATACTTAAAAAATAATTTGTCGCTTCACATGCCAAAACTCATTTGCTGAATCTCAAGTACGTCTGGAAATACGTACCGTGTACTTGCATACAGTTGCGTATGCAAACCAGTCTTTAAAAATGGGAAGGATTTCACCTAGACTGTGCAGTTCATCTTCCTGCTTCCTTCAGGTGCTCCCCTGAGATGGATGCACAGCATAGCAGGCGCGTTTGAGGCGGGTGTCCTGGGTTATAATTTCCTCAAAACTCCAGTAAATTTAGACCCGGTTACACCAGCGTACTAGGGTTTAAATCAAACGGGTTTTTTTGCTGTTACAGTAAATTAATACAGTCTCTGTGTTTTCTGTGCCATTATATAGCAAGAGAGATGTACAGCTCTAGAGGAGGGATTCCTCTCTTGAGAGGGGGTGTCAGTTCGTAAGTATGGTCACAGGAAGAAACATGGAACATGAACACAGCCTGTGTCAGCTGTGTTGGAAGCTTTTGGTAAAACCACTTCCTTTCAACTGATTTGGGTGGAAGTGTCCCCTTTTCTTTTTAAATGGTAAATGGCTTTTCAACTTGAAACTTTTTTCTTGAAATCCTGCTTTCAACAGAATACGTAATATTCCATAGAAGCAAAAACTGAAGAAAAGGCACATTCAATTTTGTTGCTGTTAACTGCTGAAAGCAGTATTTTTCTTGAGGGTCAGCTTCATTTTTTCAATAAAAACCTGTTGCAGTTTTATTGCTGAAAATGAACAGCCGAAATTAGCAGGAATATAAGTGTTTTTCATCCACGTTTGGAGGTGGAGTAGAGTTCTTCTGATGGTCTCTCAATATTGTTGGTAAGGTCTTTTGCAACGGATCTCAGTGATTCTAAATTAAATGATTCACTTTTCAATATGAATAAGATTTTCTTATCAGTCCGCTTACATGTAATCAACTTAAATGCAGTTTTAGAAGGAGCTGAACCGTGTCAGTGTAATTCCCAAGATGAGAAATGAATACCTGATGAAGCTCTTTCCTCTGAGATTTTTTTTTTTTAAAAAAAAAAAAGGTGCCGTGGCATTTATTTTTACTGTGATTTTTTTTGTTAAGCAGTAGTTGTATGATGAGTTCTTGTTACACAGAGAATATTCTCTGTATGATATATACAGAGTTACTCTTTTTGTACCATAATCCAATTATTAGTGAAATATCTTAGTGAAATATGGTGCTTCATGAGTATACTACACGTGCAGGAAGATACGCTTCCAAAACAACTCCCCTTTTTACTAAGATCCATGTTAATGGCCCACTGGATCTCTGTGTTATGGGGTGATGGGATCTTATTGTATCCCATAGAAGTATGATAATTCTTAGTTCATGAGAATTAATGCATAGTACAATAAACTCATTAACTTTTTTTAATTCCTTTTTGTACTAAATCATCTTTGTCAAAGTACAAACAACAGTTAAAGAAAAAATCTGAATGCTGTTGTATCTGTTACATGCTAGTGCAGAATTACTAATGAGAACATATTTATGTATAAATAAATCTTTTATCCTCATTATAATTCCACTGTGTTCCTACAATGAAGTCATCTACCCAGAGCTTCTTATGGGTTGAAAGCCTCAATAGCCTCTTTTATTTATAATAAATATTGCATACTAATGTTAACAATGTCATTGTGTGATGTCTCAATAGAGGATTATGACTTCATGTAATTTTAGCTTGATGTCTCTTCTCTCCGGTAGTGGATCCGATTTCTCCTTAAAAAGGAGATGAGAATCATTTATTCGCAAACCTTTTACCAAATACTCTATGTACAAACTATGTTAACAGAATAATAAGTCAGTGCAATGACGCTCAAAGGCTGGAAAATAGAGCTAAACTTTAGTGCCTAATCTTAACTTAGCCCTACTGTGTGCATTAAAGTACACTTTAAAGTTAGAAATACTTATTTCCCCCCAAATAGTATTTAAAGCGTGAATTACTGCATTTTCAGATGTCATTCCAGATACAGTTTTGTGGAATATTACTGAAATGTGAATGTCTGTAAGTAACAATCATAAAAATGGTTTTGTGGCACCTAGCTAGTGCAAAGAGAGTGTAAAATGTATTTGTATTAATGAGCAAAGAGTAAAGTAATTTTCCATCATCTATCAGAGATGAACTACACGTTGGGGAATAGGGGCCCATCTCAAACAGCACTTACGCACATGCTTAACCTCAATTATTGCATCAACGGGATTTCAGTACAATCTTAAAGTTAAAACACCAAGGGGAAAAGGAGCTAATGCATTGCCATGAAGACTCATTTATATAATAATACAAAATATTAAGTAAACTATAGCGCATCCTTTTGTGATGTGTGAATATAGATATCTTGTAATATTAACATAATACAATTGGATGTTTAGCTCCTAAACACGTTCAAAATAATTTATATGAATGCTCAAGAGAGAAGTACAGGCTAAGATGAAAAGCATAAATCTACCTAACAGCTACACAAATAATTCACATAACTGTCTGAAGACAGGTTCAGAATACAAGATTTTATGATAATCAAAGAGCAGAATAGTCCAACTCTAGTGAAAATAGTAAGTCTTCAATAGCACAGTTGTGCCTCAGAACTCAGTTTGAGGACTCGAGCAGTAGTGCTAAAACAAAACTCGAATGGAAACAGTCCTCTCTGGCAAAGAATGGAACAGCTCTGGTAAATTGTTTTGGAGGTGACACTGTGATGCTGCTTACATCTGTATGAAAAACTGCTGTCGCGTATGGACTAGCACAGGTACTGAAAATACACAGATGATTCACATGGGGAAAAGAAGGTGCGATGCTGCAGGAAGAACTTTCTCACCTAAGCCAAGCTCGTGTCTCTCTCTCCCTTAACACTGCAGTTGGCAGCACTGTTCTGTCCTGCCTGAGGTAGCTGGAGATTTGCAGTGTGCTGATATTTTTATCTAATGTGCAAACATTTTACTTAAGAGGTGGTATTTCATTTAGGTCATGCAGACCTGTTAGCTTAGATGGGGCAGATTTGGCGCTGCGCCGCCTCTGGCAGCGGCAGCTTCGTCTTTCCACCACCCAAACTGTAGTTTTGTGGCTGAAAACCTGGACAAAGCTTTTGCCCTCTAGTCTGTGTTTTCAGAAGGTTTCATTTTCTAAGCTTAGCTGCATATTCTTAGCTTAATAGCATAGTTCTGTTGGCCTGTCTTTTTATTTTCATTGGAGCATGGACTGGGTAGGAATAATTTTAACCTACAGAATGGTACGGAGCGAACTGGCCTGGCCAGCGTAGAGGGTGCAGGCCGGGCACCCCAGGTGACAGAGGTGACGGGCTCCCATGTGCCCTCATGGTAATGTGCCTTGGACGTGGCACTTGCTACCTCCATGGCCACGGTTGAGCTGCAAAGCCCTCGACCTGGGGCAGGTACGTGTGGTGAGCCAGGCCTTGGAGCCACACGAGACTTGCAACTGGGCTCGGCGAATTTTAGGTTGCAGGTGACTAAAAGCAAATTTTCTCTTGCCATCGATTTGGCTTTCTTTTACTTGACTTCTGGGGGGCTGTTCAGTGGCGCAGAGGAGAGCGTGTTGCGTGTTTGCAGGATGAGAGCGTTGAACGAGCGTGGGCTCTTCAGGGCGCTGCGCGGGGCGCAGTGCTGGCCTGGCCTTGCTGTCACGTTTTAGCCTAGTGTAAATAGTGAAGTGACACGTGGGGCTCTAAGCTTCAGCCAGGTTGTTGAGAAGCTTTTCTCAACTCTCAGGGTTTGTGCTGGTTGGTTTGCGCTGGTTCCCTTGTGCGGGGAGAGTCTCCGGCCGTGCCGGGCTGGGCTGGGTGCCTGTCACAGCTTCTCCCAGTGAAAGCCGTAGAGCAACAGAGCCTTTGTGAAGGGGTCATTAAGTGGTGTGCTTAATTTACAAGTCCTCAAATTGTCTGAGAGTGGAAGTTAAGTATTCAGATTTTTTTCACCACTCTCATTAGAATAATTCTCCCCCCAAAAAATAATCTCTGGAATCAATATTCTCTATTTACATGAATAAAGAAGCCATATTTAGACTCCAGTTCCACAAAGTTTGGCAATTTGAATGTTTTCAGATCCATTCAGTATGTTTTGCAAGAATAACATCAGCATAAAGGTTTCTTGTGAACTTTCTTTAAATTTCTTTAAAAGTGTAATGGATGAAGAAGAAAGTTGGCATAAATAGAGGAAGGCAGCACTTTAAATAGTGAGAGCAGCGATAAGGCAGAGAGTTTCTAAATAAATATGAGGTGTGAATTTTTTTTTTTTCCCCTCTAGATGAAAACCATATATTCACCAGAGCAGTTTTAAATTTTGTGAAATGGGACAGTAATCTTTTATAGTTTCCAGCAAGGAAACAAGAGTGTTGCTGTCACAACATGTGTGTGTACTAAAACCCACCAAACAGGACAAATAACAACAATATCTAAAAAGCTTTCACCTTGACCAAAGTGGTTGTGTAAGCTAACAGTAATTTTGATTTTACCACAATAAAGGAACATCAGAATTTGGACTTTGATAAAACTGTTCTGCTGGCTGGGAAGTTTGCCTTTCAACTGTGTTTGATGTGATACTTGATTCATTTTGCCAAAATATTTTTATGCCAAGTGTTGCTATTAAATCTTTCATGTTGCAGAGGATTTTGTCAACAGACGCACAAGGATAAGGTTTTAAGTGGAGTTAATCATTGAACTTGGAGAAGAGAAACACTGGGGGAGTACTTCACTTACACAAACAAACCACCACGCAAGCTTCAGCCATTTCTATAATTATTACCTTGTTTTCAGAGTAGTGTAGGTAAAATATAAAATCTGGCTCCCCATCTGATCTCTATTCATGTTTATATCTTGTAGGACCTATTAGAAGAAAGCATTAATTAAAGTAGAAAAAGCCATGTCTTTGCTGCAGCTGCTGGTGTATCAAATCTTTTGAAGTCTGCGGTAAGCAATTATATCTGAGTGCTTCTTTTTGGAAGCCTAAGAATAATGTAGAACTCTTAAAGATATCATTGTTTTTGAACTCTTTCTATTCTTTGTAAATACTATATGTCATTATAGTGATAGATTAAACATTAATCCTTTTAGCCTTCAAAAACAAACCCTGAAAGAAAAAGGATCTATAAAAAGGATCCATAGAACAAAGTAATGCCTGTCTTTTCCCCATACCCTCCAGCATGTCCCAAACAATCACATTTTAAAATAATATTTTTAATTGTTTGTGGTGTCATTGTACTATTTGATTTACATTGTAAATTCAATGTGGTGCTGTCTCTTTTCCCTATTCCCTCCAGCGTGTCCAAAACAGTCACGTTTTGAGCTAATACTGAATTGGCGCTCGCGGTTTCGCGGTGCTATTTGATTTGCACAGCCAATGGCAGCCGCCCTCCCGTGTGGGCAGTGAGCGCGCAGGGCTCGGCGTGCTCGGGGCCGCGCGTGGGCGCCGCTTGGCACCGCGGGCCTGCGGAGAGCGGCCCCTTCCCGCACGGCCGAGGGGAGCTGAGGGCACGCGTGTGGGGAGAGCGCTGGGCCCTGTTTAGCAAATCTGGCTCTGGTATTGCTGCAACTCACAATTCTTAAAGCAAGCCCTGCCCTCCGTCACCCCGAGCAGTGAGGTGTGGTACCAGACTGCGATTGGGATGTGGGAGAGAAGATAGGTGGTGTGATTCAAGATAAGAAATAAATAGCAGCCTGACAAGAAGGTGGTTATTGCTGCCTAATGAAGCCCTGGTCCCTAACGAGCTTGTCCTCCTGCACCGTAGAGGATAACGGATCTGTGTAATTCTGAGCTCCTGTCTCCCATCACAGCTCCCGGGTCCAATGGGAGGCACTACCCTGTAAAGGGATGACCGCAGGCCTTTCTGTTAAATTTGTCCTTGTGTTTCTTGTTTTCTATAGTAATCACTGCCGTAACTCTGTGTCCAACAGCACCTGGCTGTGACAGTGCCACCCTCACGTGGGAGTACAGCCCGAAAGGCAGCAGAGGCAGGGCAGGCATAGCTACAGCAGCATCGTTCCTGGTGGCCTTGTGGCGTTGTTCCGCCTGGAGGTAGGAACCCTCACACGGAGCACAGGGTGCACGCTTTGGGCCCGGTGGTGGCTGGCCGGCCTGCAGGCCATGTCCCCGTGGGGGCAGCGGCGAGGAGGGCGCGGAGCACCCTGGAGTCCCAGGTGCCGTGGAGCAGTTGGCAACTGCGTAGAGCAAAGGACACTGCTGTTTGTGATGCACCCTTTGTCGTGCTAATGGTGCCCTTGTTCGAGCTGGCATGGGTTAGAGGTGGCATGACAACATGACGAGAAAAATACCCATATGGATATTCATCCGGCTTCCCAGATGCTGAGCCCTTTACAGGAACAGCCCTACTCTGTCCTGGCAACACCCTGAAATACTACTTTTTCTCACTGCTTCTCCTGCTCTTTGGCTGTTGCTGTTCCTGCCTCAGCCATGAGGCAGCAGCGAGTGGGCACCTCGCACCCGTGGGCTCCCTACGCAGCCACAAAGAGGAGTCAGGCAAAAAGCAGTCCCAATGGGGCACTGATTAGAAACCCCTGTGCCACTCGTAGAGCAACCTTGAGATGGTAAAAAAGGCATAGCAGAAAAGAGAAAAAAAAAAAAAAAGATTCTGTTCTTCAATGTTTTTAAGTGAAAGTGGTGTGACTACCTTAAACTTTGAGAGCGTGTAAAAAGGTTTAAAAAAAAAAAAAAAAAAAAACTGTTTAAGTGTTCTAAACATAGTGGTCATCATGATGGAGGCTTTTGTAAAGAAGGAGAAAAAAAAAAAAAGGCAACTGTCAGGAAGAGTATGTCTGTCTTAAGTATTTAAAAGCAGATCCCTAAACTGAAATTTCCAAATGGAACATCTGGAATGCGTTTGGGGTGTGTGGCTGTGCTAGCTGCGGTGGCAGCGGCAGTGCGTGGCGGGGCAGGTGGATCGCCCGGCCGTGCTCGCACGGAGCAGTCGGTGAGTCCAGGAGATGGAGCTGAAGAGCAGCAGGATGAAGGGAAGGACCCCGACTCGGGTGCCCACCGCAGAGTGCAGCGTGGCTTGCGCCAGCCAGGGACTGCTGTTCCGGGAGCTTTTCTTTTGGGGGTGCCCTAAAGCCACCCCCTGCTCTACGCCCTTGTGAGCTGGATGGCTGTTTGTGTGGCCTCTGTTAACATATTTTTAAAATAATGCAGGAAAAAGAGTTCAGTCCCACAACTATCTCTTTGCGTAGGGGGGCAGTACAGGGGCAGAAATGAGGAGGACAATGCAGAAAAAAATCGTGTTGTTTTTCACCCCAGAACGTACCTCCTGTGGCCCGCTGAACACTTGTGCTAGCACAGCTGGCGTAGGGGATCCTGGGCTGCAGAGCCGCAGAGTGGGGACAAGGCTTCTTCAGCTCTCACTGCTGTGGAAAGAGGCTCGTGTAGATACGTGCCTGGATTCAAGTCCTGAGAAGCCCAAATGAGCCAGGAATGGCTGGGTCTTGCACCCTTGTGAGTCCAAGTTTCCCCATTTTTCAGTCTTTTTTCCGGAGTAGATGTCCAGCAGATACAGCAATGCTATGCTGGCTGTACCCTGGTAAGGAATATTTTTCCATACAAAAGTGGAAACAGGTGCTCAATGATAGCTCTGAGTTGCATTGAAATGAAAGTCAGAAAAATTCAATGTGTCCCTTGTCTGTAGAGTCCCTCTGAGTCTTTAACTTGGTGCAAATCAAAAGGTTGCACTCTCAAAAAAATTGCTTCTCAGTTAAGAAGAGGAAAGATGCCCTTTGCTATGTTTGCCTAGAGCCCAATATCTTCTCCCCCTGAAGTGCAGCTGTGGCAATGCTCTGCTTAATGCAGAGAACATCTGGGCTGCTGCAATTCTGGGAGAGAGGTGTCAAAAGTGTCATAGACATCCTTGAGCAAAGAAGGATCTTCACTTTTATTACACAGAAGTGTCAGAAACAGATTATTGAACATCAGGTTCCAATTTGGCATGCAGAATGTAATTCTGAATAGATGTGACAAAACCCCTTCTAGGAAATTGCTACTTAACATTATTTTTTCATAGTTTCAAATTAGCATTTAAAGAAAAAGAACAAAATGGGGAGCGCCTAGGTAATTGTGACAATGAAAGTTGCAATCATTCAGTTTTGGTGCTAACTCCCCAACCTCGTTGCTATCCAGTGAGCGACTCAGATTGATTAAGTCATTGTCATCGCTGATGAAATGTGCTGCATTGATCCGGCCTCTATCACCAAACCCGTCTGTGCGGTGCAGCAAATCTGCCGTAATTGAAAGTTCCCACTCCAGAAGGTCACTGGACTGACCTCTTGCCTAGATAGGACACGAGTTATCATTTTATCCTTGAAGCAGGGTCTGTTCTCCTGAGCAAATATGAAAGCTTTGGTGTCACATTCTTAATTGCTTTTTCATGGCTCATGTAGGGTAAGCCCAGGTTTTCATATTTTGATTGAATTTTTATGAAGGATGGGAAATAATTATCACCTCTTTATGCTTCCTTATTTATTTATTTATTTTTCTTCTACTAACCTAATACTTGGGCCTGAGCTTTTGTTTCCTACTGAAGTACAGCTTTGATAGAAAAGCTTCAGGTCAGGGCAGCCAGTGTCCTTAGCTGGGGACAGCGGTGTGGCACACGTCATCGTGTAGTCGATGTTAAAAAGGAAAATACTGCACTCGTTAGAACTTGCTGTTGTGGTGTTGAAAGAAAGGTGCCTCTCTCCTCTTCTCTTATCTTTTTTGTCTCCCGCTTTCTGCCTCCTCTTTTGTTTCCAGCCCTGCTCCTTGGGGAGCTCTCAAAGTCAACCAAGCCGCAAGGTCCTGGGGTTAAGTAAACGCGGAGGTCGCGCAGCCCACGGTCAGGGGGTTGCATGAGGGTGTGGGGGCAGGAACCAAGGTGCCTTTGCCAAGTTTCTGGCAATGCTACGTGCTTCGTTTGCAACCCCCCCATTTCCCAAGGAAGAGCTGGACAGTGAGTGTGTGGCCCTCTGGCCCTTGGCCTCGTGCCTCTGGAGGGACACCAAAATGACACGTGCTTTAGGAACAGGCGGGTTATGGGAACACACCTATGTAGAACAGGTGCTCAAGAAAGCCAGCGAGACACTGGTGGCTTTTACTGGTACCTAGGAGAGCCTGGAAAAATGGCTTATTGGCGCAGTATTGATTGGGCAGCACTAGGGATTGCAGTAGGTTTTGAATGCTGCATAATTCCTTCACGGGCCCTTGGCATATGTGAAAATTAGCACTGTATCTGTGTTGCCTTCCCTGTATTTGCTGTTTAAAAAAAAAAAAAAAAAACAGCACGTCCCAGTAGTTACCACTGCTTCCCATTGCAGGTGTCAAAATAGCAGCTTTCTAATGGTGAATGTCATGTATAATTTATCATAGAAAAAGTACATGATAAAATCTCTGCAGTAGCTTCTTGTGGCTTTGTTACTCAGATAATATTTTTTTTGAAGAGTTCCTACTATCAGCTCCCCAGATGAAAAAAAGAAAAAAGAAGAGTCACTGAAATGAAAATGGGCTGGTAAATGAGATAAAGGACAGGTTGTGGTGCTCTTGTCAGGACGCTGGCTTGGCTTTATCTTTTTGTAATAGAATAGTATAATTTAGTATCTGACTTGGCCAAAATTGATTGCTGGGGAAGGATTTTCATAAAACAACTTTTTATGATGGTGAACAAAATAGTGAGTCAAGACAGTTGACTTATTGAGTGAGTATAAGCTAAATTTAAAATGCAAGTAAATTGTGGTTTTTTTTTTTTTAATTAGGACCTGCAGATATAGGAAGTAGGCTTGTATCAAATATGTAAATTCTGCTTTATAAAATAAAGGTCTAATCTAGGCCAAAGGGTTTTATGTTTTGTAAGTCTTTCAAAAGTTTAATCCGAACAGCTTTTAAAACAAAACTTGCAATTGACAAATCCCACTGGGCTCCTATTTATAGTATCATAATTTTCAAAGAAAGCAAATCAGGCAACAGTTTTTAACATGAATAATATTGCTCCCAGCATTCTGCCTGCAGCCCACACATTGTGTTTTTTGGCATGATCATGGCAATTAAAAAAAATAAACAGTTCTTTTTAATTTTTTTATACTTAAGCTATTACAGTCAGCGCTGACACAGCTGGCAAAGAAATTCAGTGAAAGGTAAACATTCTGCTCAAAATGTAATGTAACATATTGTTGTGTTTGGTTGTTAAAACGTAATCCTCCTGAAAGAATATTTTAGAAGTAAGTTTATTTTGTTTGTTTCTCTCCAGAATTTCAAGTATATTGGTATCTCATAATAATAATAAAAAAAAATATAGCCCTTTAAAGAAATGACATTTATGGCACTGGATATTCCAGTCAAAAACTTATTGAATTTGTTAAAATATTCCTACCAAAAATCAAGAAAGTAAATGAGGGATGATGTTTTATCCTTCAGCAAAATATAATAGTCTGAGCTAGTAAAATCAATTTCTTTTAATAAAATTCTGTCAAAAGCAGGAAGTTCAATAATAAGTGTCTTCAGCTATTTTTAAAGAAAGAATTTTAAAGAAAGAATACGTCCGCGCCGCCGTCTCCGTGGGCCCGCGCGGCGATGCCCCCGCCGCACGCAGGGCCCGTCCCCGCGCCTGTCACACTCGCTGCGTTTCAAGCCTTGCTTGGAGCGGGGCTGCTGTTCTGGCTGCTGCTCAGAAGTCCATCCTGGGCTTTGGAGTCTTCCAACTCCCAACTGTTGTTCTTCTGCTCAGACTGAGTTATAAAAATGGCAAATGTGCTGCAACAGAGAGGTGTGCCCTTTTATAATCTGGTAAATAGATCTCTGGTTATGGACTTGGAGTATGTATGGGTTTGAGGTTGTAAAAGGAAATGAACAGTTTAATGTGTTCTTAATAACATGAGATGAGGAGAAGCATCTAAAGCTTAGAGCAACCTTCAAGCAAGAAAACTCTTGCGAATTCTAGTGTTAATCTTGGAATGTGCTTCAGATGTTAGAATATGAGTTTTGGGGAGCATCCCACATCATTATCTATGGGTTCCTTGTCCCAGTGGATGTGCCCTACGCAGCTGGCCCGACCCCAGCGTGCTGGTGGCTCTGAGAAGAGCCGTGCGCTCCTGACCTGTGGCCAGTGTCCTGCTGCTCCTGCTGAGTTTCAGAGCAAGCTCTTTGCCAAATGCAAATCCCACATACGATAATCAGGAGGTCAAATAAAGTTAACAGCATGCTATCAATTACGTTAGCGACCATGTAGGATCAGAGAAAATGCATTTTTAAGTGTTGTCATCTACTATTGGCAGCGTGTTTGGTTTGAGCTTTCGGGTCGCTGGTTGGTTTTTGGGTGCTCTTTGCTTGCGTGCTAGGCCCGCCTGGGCACGGGAAAGCTGGTGTAGCCCTGGCGAGGCCACCCGTGCCCTTCCTGCCATGGAGTTGTGCAGGAGCTGAAGGCAAGGCCGTGGGGCTCCCCGTGGGGCTGCTGGGCAGCGCTGCCCGTGCCGGAGGGCACCCCAAAGTGCCGGCCAGGGAGCAGCCTGCGCTGCGAAAGAACCGGGGCCTTCCGTGATGCACAGCGGCACGGTGCCCGTTACAGACCCTGGATTAGGCCCGTGTGAAATGAAGCTGTTGATGTTAAACACAAAAATATCCAAAACAATTTTATGTCCGCTCAAAACAAGGGGTGGGGGGAAGAAAAGAGGCAAAATGCAGGGGATCAATACTTTCTTAATAGAAAAAGACAGCATCTGTAGGGAGAAAATTATACTTCCAAGGTTTTTAAGACCATTACAAAGAATAGAGAATAAAAATAGAGGTGGAAAAAGCAATAAAATCTATAAACATTAATTCATAGCGTGCTTTTTTTGAAGTATATGACATTTTTTTTCCACAAACCCACTAATAGAGTTCTAAATATGAGTGAGAATAGTGGATTGCTTTTTCCATTTCTGGGATCTATATCTTCACCTTTATATTTGAACAAAAACATTAGCTAAGAGACAGATATGTATTTCTTTTGTTTATACTCAGCCTCAGGAATTTTTCAGCTGAAATCAATAATTAAAATGTTTATTAGCCATTGTAGTGTTTCAAATGCAACTTTGTAACATACAAAGAGGTGTATATATTGAGGATAAGTGAGATATTTATGTCCATTTTTTTAGCAAATATAGAGAGGAAAAAAGAGAGGCAATATATAATATCATATTTACTCAGTAGGCGTTGTATTCACTAAAGAGATTCAAACAATTTCTTCATTTTCTTTACAGGTCAGAAAGCAATAGTCTGTTCTTAAGAAAAAACAAATTCTCACCAGGTTTATTTTAAAACTTCTAGAGCAAGCATGAGGTGTAATATAAAAGCTTCTAAAAATTCATAGAAGATCCTGGTACAACTAGAATTTCAAACACTATCCTAAATGAATATAAGGATCTGATTAATCAAAAATACTTAAAGTATATACCTGGGGTTACATATGTATTTTTATATATGCATATGGAGCAAGTTAAGTTGGGTGTATGTCTGAAAAGATAAAAAGAGACCTTAGTGTTAACATACATCTCTCAGTGGCATTGGCACGGATACAGAAGAGAAGTTTGGGTACAGAATAAAAGGTCTCCATCCATAGGGATACTGCAGAGTCGCCAGGACAGGGCCCGGGGCACCTGCCCTAGGTGGCTGCTGGAGCCACCAGTTGGTGGTCGAGGCTAGATGATCTCCCAAGGGTTCTTCCAACCTCAACCATTCTCTAATTCTGTGAAATTTCATAATGAATTGGCTGAACAAAATCTGCTTCAGCTGTGCGAGCTCTCACCACGTGGACTGGCAGCCTGGCTGTGTGAGTGCATGTCTTGGGTAGGTCGCGGATCGCGTTCCCATCCACGGCCCTCTGCCGTAGGGAGGCAAAGGTTAAACCAAGCCGCCCTTCTGCTCCTCCTCTTGCTTTGGCACTCTGGCCAGGAATGGTTTTATTGCTAAGGAATGAAGACATAGTTCTTGCTTGCTGGGCTCCTGGGACTGTAACGCTGAATATAGTGAAATAAGCCTAAAGCTTTCGGGAGCCAGGAAGCTTTTCCTCAGATACGCACAGAAGCAGAAATGTAAAATTGTTTGTGTTTATGTTTCTTTTAGAATTTCCCTTAACGATTCCATGATACGAGTTACTTTGCATAGCTGAACAAAGCGTGGTTTCCTCCGCGCGCTCCCTCCGAGCCTCTCGTGCCGTGGAGCAGAGCCGCGTACCCGGCTGGCGAGGCGCCGGCACGGGAGAGCCGGGGGAGCAGCGGAGCGGGAGCAGCAGAGCGGGAGCGGGAGCGCCGCCGGGTCCTGCCTCCCCGCCGCACGGCTCAGCCCATGAGGCACAACAGTCACCCCGGTTCTTATGCCAGGGGCTCCAGCCTGGACTGCTTCATTCTCACCTGTCTCCGTTTTTCCCTCCAAGGCTTTTGGTTTGGAATGCTGTAGTTTAATGAACACGTCAAATGCTTTTCTCTGAATCCTTCCTCAAAGCAACGTCTGCTGTGATAGCTCAGGAAGTCGCTCGTACCCAAGGACAGTGGGGGTTCTGTGATAGACACAATGAAGAGTGGAGATTTTGTTAAAAACTTTCAGATGATTTTGGAATCATTAAACTGTGAAATAGCTGTTTCTTTAGCTTACTTTTTCTTCTGCACATATTGTTTTTTCCTCCTCCTCATTCCCTCCCTTTGCTTTGCACAGCTGTTTGTTGCATGTAGCTTCAGATGAAAGTGTAAATTCTGAATAAGCTTCCTATCTTCTTGCTCACTGACCTTGCGCAGCGAAGCCAGTGGCAGCCTGCCCATCCCTGCAGATAACAGGCAGCCCCGCGAAGGACGCGTGGGTAAGCAATGCCTTTCTCGGTGTAAATAACCACCACGTGTAAATGTGGTTCATGCTGTAGTCCAGCGTGTTTCTTGGGTGTTACATGCTCTGTAGTCTTATATGCATATCTTAAGATTAAGTTATTATCATATAGGCCAAATTAATATGCCCATATTTTAAAAGAAAACTAATCATTTGGATTTGAATGCTGTCTTGTGTTTGCAAGAGTGGAGAAAAATGAGTCTAACAGGAAGTTTATGTTTCTGTATCTACTGTAATAAACACAACAAATTTCTAAGGGCTACCCAGAATTATTTGGTTCTCAACTATTGCAGCAGTAATGCAAAAAAGCAAAAATCCATTTGGTATGGGCTTATTCTGCATTGCAATCAGAACCAGACCCTTTGCTGGTATTGATATTAATCTGCCAAAGTTTCTGTCTGACAAGATGCTTCTTCATTCAAGTTTTGCAAAATACTGGAGGAGTGAAAGGCTGCTCTACTGCTGTCCTCAAAGGCACTTTTTAGTCAATGGCTCCCTGTAATGAGAAGCTACTGCTTGAACATTGCATCCCAAAACTGGCTTCTGGTTAGATTTCTGTAAAGCTCTAGAAGGATAAGTTTTAAATTACGTGTATTTTGTTAGAAGCTGAGCATGCTAAAATGTGCCCTTCTCTTAGCTTCATTCAGTGTTGCAAATCGGAGATAAGTAGCTTGGCTAAAAACATGGGCTATTTTGAGCTGATAAAGGAAAGTCTCATGGAAGAGCAAGGTTATTATTTCTGGATGCTTGCATTTAATTGCCAAAAAATTTAGCCAGAATGAAGAAAAACCATTCATGCAATATAGAGGCTGAGATGAGCATCATTTTAAGTACTCATCCCCTCTTTTCATCTCTCTCAACCATAAAGGGCAGGTTACCACAGCAAAGGGAAAGTACAAGCCTAGTAAACTCAACTATAATTTAAGAAGCCTGGATATTTGGTACACAGGCTGGCAGATTAGCAAAATATTGGGGAAAAAAAAAAGTAAACAGTCGTTCTAATGATAATTAATAACTGTAGGCTAAAGCAAGAAAGCATAGCTGGTAAAACTATAAGGCGGAAAGGTCTCTGGCCTCCTGCTTTGCCAGATGGAGAGAAGATGGGTTCTGGGTCTACCATGGCTTTCCATGCCCTGCAAAACACAGGTGCATTCCCATGCCAGAACTTTCTCCGAATCCTGCTCAAAAAGGCAGACGTGCATACTTAAGAAAGAGTAGGAAGCTAATCCAAATATATCATAAACGTTGTAGGAACTCGGTAGGACAGGAAAGCTCTTTCTGGTCTGCCTTTGTGTAGACCCTAGGGAAGGTTAATACTGAATGTCGATGGTCAGTTTTGAGGGCATGCAGTTACATCCCGGCGAGTTTTTCCCCTAGCAGGGCCAGTTAGCCTGCAAGGGCATCTGCACTCGCAGCGGGGCTGCTGCTGGGCCGGCACGGCTGTCCCACACCCGGGAAGGTGCTTCCCATGGGACTGCGCAGGCCTGGGAGCCTCCAGCATTGCAGCAGCACAAACGGAACGTCCTGCCAGGAGGTGTTGAAAGAGCAACGTCTGGCTGTATGGAGCAAGTGGTGGTGTTCAATGTGCCTTCGAGGTGGCGGTCGGTGGGTGAGCCCTGCACAGCTCTCAGCAAAGCGCTGTCTGGTGAACGGCGCCTTTGTTTCTGTGCGCCTCCGCCTTGGGTTTTGCTTTGATGTAGGAATGAATCCAGAGCTTCAAAATGAACCTCAAGCTGGAGAAGCAGGGGGAGAGAGGAAAGAAGGGAAGAAGTCAAATGTAGCCTTGAATATTCCCATTAATAAATCCAGTGAAATGATCTGTGTGTCTGTAGGACACCTGTGCATTTGCTGTCTGCAACTATGTGGGGCCGTTAAGGCTTGTGCGTGTACTTGAGGTTGTGTGCGGCTTTGCTGCTTACTAGCACCTATATGTGTGCAGGCAGTGGCAATGTAATAACGAGGATGGTCTGTAAGAAACTTTAAATTGATTGATTACCCCAGGCAGGAAGCAGAAAGAGGGGAGGTTGTGGCTTATGGCACCTGTCCGTAGCTATCGCGAGGGTCGGGGTGGCCGGGCCAGGCCGCGCTCCCCTTCGTGGCCTGTGCTGCGGGCCGGGGCCCAGCTGGACGGGCCGCACGCCGTCTGCCGAGGCTGCGTGCTACGAACCAGCAGCCAGCCCGGGCGGGAGCCGCCGTCCTCCGAACCAGCAGCCAGCCCAGGCGGGAGCCGCCGTCCCCCGGGAGCCTTTCAGCAAATCTGGTCCGAGTTTCGGGTTGCAGTGAAACCCGAGTCGAGGCTTCATGTGGCTTCAGGTTTTGTTGAAAACCTTTCAAGCGGCTCTAGTCAGTAGCTGTTGCTTTTTCTGCTTCCTCCCTGGCTCCCTCTGCTCTGTCTCAGGTTTTTCTTGACGAAAGCGCCTTGAATTAAGGGCGGTCAGGAGCAGGGGTGGAAATAACAGCCCTGAAACGTGACTCAACATACTGGGATTGAAGGAAGAGGGAGTTGCTCCTTCTCCCTGGAGTTGCTGCTCCCAGCACCCCTCCTGGAGGGCCATTCCATAACGCCATTCCCACCTGGAGACTGGGGAGGCTTCGTGGTGCAGCCGGTGTTCCCCATCCCGTGCTCGCGGGCCGGGTGGGAAGGGAGCGCGGCGGGCAGCACGGCCAGCCTGGCAGCGAGGCAGCGCGCAGCTCCAGCCCCACGCAAAAACCCGGCTCTCCCTTTGGCTTCGCCACTTGAGCAGGAGGCCAGGAACCGAGGTTCGGTTCCCATTAGCCTGTCTGGTGCCTGATTTGCTTCCTTGGTTAAAAGAGGCAGAGAATACGGAGGTGGCTTTGCCAGGGACGGGATTGAAGCTGAGTGGCACAGAAGAATAGAGGCTTAAATGAGCACAGCTCGCTGTCTCCACTCCCTTTTGTCAGTTCATGCAACAACCTCGCTGCCAGAAACCTTTCTCACTGAGCGGAGGGAAAAACAGGGGTCACCGGGAGGTGATTGCGCAGCTCTGCATTTCGTATTTGGGGTGGGTTTAAATGATTGCAGAGCATTTATAGCACCCCTTGTCAGGCCATGCAGTGCCTTAACAGCTTAAGTATTTAGGAAAGGGTTAGCATTCAGTGATTCCTTTCCCAGTTTGACTACTAGGAGGTTATTTAAATATATCACAGCTATTTTGTGTGACAGACAATTCTAGCTTCCTCTGCCCTGTGAGCATACTTGTAGTGTATTAATTTTTTAAGTGTGCAGTAGTTACGAACAGGACAACAGTAGATCATGAGTTAATGTGCGCTAGCTCCATTGTAAAACCTGATTGTATTTTTTCCATTGCCTGTAGTTATTCCTTTGGAATTCATGGCCTTCTTAAAAAAAATCATTCCTGATTTCCGTGCCAGTCTTTACTGGAGATTGTAATAACACACCATAATTTAGGCAGCTCTCTGAAGTCCCATGTGTAAAGTTATTGGTGTAGCGCCTGCCTGAGCAGAATCCAAGTCGGCCTCATTTGCAGCTACTATTAACATTTTTAATGACTTCAGGTCCATGATCCAGATGAAGCCAGGGAACTGAAGCTGAGCACCGTGCACAGCAGCAGTAGCACATCTGTTACCTAGCCGGTGTCCAGGGCTAGGGGCCACGGTAGCACACACGCGGGCTGAGAAGCACCCGAAGGCGCTGAAGCTCCATGGCCTGGGCCAAAGCCTGTGCCGACGCGGCTCCCCGTCGGATCCAGGCTGGCAAGCACGCGCCTCGCCTGGTGCGTTTGCAGGTGCCATTTTTAGTGTGCTTCTGGGCCCGGTGTGGGCGCCGCCACGGCTGCTTCTGAGGGCCCAGCCGGATTTGGGCAGGTAGCATCCATACAGAGACGCAGCCAGGGCCGTCTCTGTGGCTCCCTCTGGTAACGGGGGTACTTTGCAAAACTGCCACCTAATCACGTCACGGAGAATCTGGGGCTGCAGGTGGATGCACGAATGCGGTGATTCAGAGGGCCTTCTGAATTCATCAGCACATCCTGGGGAACCGCGTGCGTCTAAGGGCCTCTTCAAAGAGCAGGACTCGGTTTTGTGGAAGTACTCCAAGCTAGCTGAGGTGCCTGGGCGGTCTGATCACAAAGGCCCACTTGCAATGATAAAATAGTTTAAAATAGGTGCTCTTGTGCATTCGCCAAAGCTCACCAGACTATTCTAATTGAAACACACGCAGCTGCCTGCGCAAAAACACACAACATCCCAGGGGAATGTATTCTCCAGGCTCCACCTTGGCACCCCAGGCTGCACTCCCCCATTCGAGTGGGGGAGTGCAGCACAGTCTTGGCACACCACTCACCCACATAAAGAAATATGCAATTGGCCTGCCTTTATTGCTGCATAATTCCTTTTCTTTTTCCCCATAAGCATAGTTTTAATCATAGTATTTACATGTTAGCCCACTTTATTTAAAAAGCAAAAAAAAAAAAAAAAAAAAAAAAAACAGTTGATTGGCATATTATGCAAGTAATAGCCTATGAACTGGGAATTGTTTTACACTCATAAAAGTTTAAAATAGCAAGACTGATCTGTTTATGAAAAAGTGATTTTAAAAAAGACAATGTCTCTCACAGAGACTTCATATACCACCTTTCCTTCTGGAGTGCATCTTTATAGCTATGTTATAAACCCTTCATAAATGGGTTTTGTAGTAAAAGTGCTGACACAGCTTCTAACTGTAGAATCTTGAACAGCAACATTGCAATAAAAGATCAAATTGTAATGCTAGAATATAAAGAAAGAAACATGATATGCAAAAAAGAGCAGAAGATTTTATAAGTAATGGACCCTAATATAAAGATCCTAGATATGTGCAAAAGTAGCAGCCAGCTAAACTCTTAAACCATCCCATGGAACATTAATCATTCGGCGTTTAGACTGGCTGCCCGGGGAAGCTGGGGTGTCGGTGTATGATTGAGTATCAGGTCCAGAGAATTGCTGACGCTCATGGTAGCAAGTTTCTGTCCTTCACTCGTGCCATGTTGCACAGGGAAGCCTGCAGCAGTCTGTTTGCGCTGCACTATGCACGCTGTAAACCTGGGGCCTGGCAGCAACGCGCTGCCACAAAGGGTCTTGAGCAAGATGAACCCGGAGGAGGACATTTGTGGGACAGCACAAGCTGGCTGTGTCCTTCGTGGTTTTCACAGCAACCGAAACAGCATCCAGGTCAGTAAGAGGAGTCTGTGTTTTAAGGTACCTTCTGGGGTAACGTTCGCCTAACATATTTTTACCATTGCTTTGTAATTATTGGATTAAAAGGTCTATTTGAATTAATGGTGGTCATGAGGAAAATTGTGAGGCTAGCCAAAGAAAGATACATGGTGGTTGTATTACAGCTGAAATGGCAGGAGGTCCTTTTGGAAGCAGTCTGAATAGGTCAAGTCCTTCTGTTATTGTTCAGCTTGGATGTACCTGTAATGTAGTGTACCTCATGCAACTGAAAATCAATTTGTTCTCTCTCAAGTCTAAGCTAGCTCTCAAATTAAACCCTATAAAACATTGCAAATAGAACAAAGAAAACTGGCTGAAATAATATTTCATTTTCTGAAAGAAGGAGTCTTCAAAGGCAGTTGCATTACGTGTGGCCAGGGAGGACAGTGCTCATTTGAGAGGCTATTGAGAATCTGAGGGCTCATAAGTTCAAGTCCATCTGCTGCAGACTTCATGCACTACTAGCTATTACACTAGCTTGACAATAATCTTAGCATCATCCTTTATTCCAGTCACAAATGGCTGTCAAAAAGCAAATAGTAAGAATTACTATAAACAGCAATGATTCAGTCTCAATGGCAATGGCTCTCTATATTCTTGCAATGTAATCTACTACTGTACCCTTAAATTGGGTATAGCATATGAAGTCCGTCAGCCATGCAGAAAGTGAAAATGTATATTGTCAAGGCCTTTGCTGTCTGGAAAACTGCTGATGAAGAGTCACAAAAGGAGTTTTAAATGCCCTAGAAGAAATTCCAAGTAACATTAAAGTCACAAATAGCAAATCTGACAACTCCCTCTGGACTGAGCAAATGCCTTCAAAAGTTTTATATTAGCTTCATGCATCATTGTTATAATTTATTAATGTACAATTTTGAGGTTTTTTTCAGTCTGCATGGCTGGGGAATGGTAACTGTAACTTCTTTTTCATGATAAACAGCTGTTGAAAGATTTGCCAATATTCTTCTCTCTTATAATTCAAAAATGCCCACATTGCTTTTCATATTTCTGTTTCCCCCAAAGCATAATAAGATACTGTGTTTATGATTTAATCAATGAAACCTATTCTCTGTGGATATTATTACATTGTTTAGATTGCTAATGTGTATATTTGCACCTAATCTATTAAAAAGCTGATATCAGGGTTGTAATAGGGCATATATTGTGTGAAAGGCATCTTCAGCACCTTGGCTTCTTCAGTATTCAGTCATTCTCTGGTTTTTCCTATTCATCTTTGATTACTATCTCCAGAGCTTGGAAGAAAGAGACAAAACTGATAGGCAGCAAAAATACCGAATTTTGAAAAGGTCACCTGCTAGCGGGATTAAAAGTTTGATTCCACCTGCTTGTTATAGCATTTCTTGTAAGAAGCAAGAAATGGCATAACTTGAATCTGTTTTTTCCCAGCAGTGATTGGTTTGTAGTAGAGTAGCAAATGCCATATAACATTCCTGCAGCAATCCGCATGCAGGAAAACCCTATCCTGGCTGGGTGTTGAACCTGATGCGGGTACTGCCCCAGAGAAGGACGTTGGAGATTTTGCAGCCACTGGAGCTCCTGAAATTTACAGTGCAGGTCTGTTCCTACCACCTCTGTGCACAGTGTTTCACATCTGAGTCTGTCCATGGCCTATAAACCACTGTTTCCCGTTCCCCAAAATGTATAGTATGCGCTTGAACCGCTGTTCAGCTCTGCATCGTGCAGAAACCAGAAGACCACAGAGTTGGTTTTATGAGATATGTTTAAACTACAGAATCCTTGATTTAATCATACAATAAAGCTTCACACCTGAGGTGTTTGCTGCATTCCTTCAGAAGGAAAGCATCTTTCAGTTAAGGACTTGACTAAAACTTAAGTTAATTAAATGTAATGAGCTTGTTAATCAGTATTTGTTACAGGCAAATTCTTCGTTTTATCTTAAGCAAGCTTCAGAGTAGATTCAGGTAAATGAGAAGAGAGAAATCATTAGGGAAAAATTTACAATTTCCTATTAAATTCAAACCAAAGTACTGCAAAGACTAGATAATGCATTTATCAGGTTATTCCCATTCAACTCAATGACAAAAGTCCTGTTTTTACTTCATCTTTTGTGTACTAGTTATTACGTACAGTCTGCTTTTTGGTAACAGTTATTTGAAGTGCTTATCTTTGTTCCTGAAATGGTGTGCTGGAACTGGCAGTAGTAGATCCATGGCATAGTGTGATTTAGCTGTTGATACAAAAGTGTAACGCTTCCCTGCTTCCCGCATCGCTGCACACAGCACTTCCTGCAGCTCCCTGTGCCTCCTGCCCAGCTCCCTTGGCACTAGCGAGGAGGTGCGGGAGGGAGCCCGGAGGATTCTGCCCCTAAGCCCTGGTGCTCATGGGCAAACTCACATTGTCCTTAGAGAGGGAGCAAAATTCATGTGTATCAGAGAAGTGTGAGAGAAGGAGGCTTTAAAAGATAATTTCAGGAGAAATGGTGTCACTGCATAAGGAAATATGTGCTGGGAATGTGCGTGGAATTTGAAGAGGGTGGCGAATATTTTTGTGATTTATGTGCATGTTTTTAAATAGCTTTCCTTTCATGACATTAGAGAAGAAAGGCAGAACAGCCCCCACTTTGGGGTTTTGACACTAACTCGTTGTTCTGTAAAAGCAGTTAACAAATATTCCCGTCCCCAGGCTGTTCCAGCACATATCACTGCAATGATCCTGGCGGACAGTGAGACAAGTCATTTTGGCTTCTGCTCTGCCATAAGTGAGACAACTCAAAACATTTCACAACGTACCTTAGATCAACACAGTAACAACAACTATCTTAGTAATTACCAAGGGACAGATAAAGCAATGGCACAAGCAAATGTTTGCTGTGTAGGCATTTAAGCAATGGCACGAGTAGGTTAGGATAAAATACAGTAATAGCTTGTTTTGTTTTCCTGGCATCGGCCTCTGGCATTGTGCTCCGCCTGCAAGCCCTTTCCCTAGCTGCTCCCTGACCCTCAGGCATCAGTTCTGCTCGTTTGTCTCATAAAGCAGAAATATGGTGGCATTTATGACCAGATTTCACCTTCTCTCTACCCTGGCCAATCCCATAGATTTCATCAGCCCAGCAGTGTTTTAAACTGACTGATCTTCCTGAAGTTGCTTGTCATACCATGAATTGCTGCAAATAAAAATCCTTAAGACTTATATAGATGTTGCATCCATTAACATTGCATCTGAGACTCGGTGAGTTTGGGGGTTTACTGACAAGATTAAAGTGTGCTAGGATGAGCAAGTGGGAGGGGAAAGGGACCCTTTCAGTTTTATTACGACTTCCTTGAGACTGCTTCGGAGGGGAAGACTGTCCAAATCTGAACGTAGTGTGGAGGTTAAGAACGGTTTTGATGATGCTCTGTAAAGCATCCTGGTCAGAAATGTGATTCTCCTAACACTCCAGCTATGTTAGAAATAAATATTTCAGTTTCTTGAGGATATGGCTAAATCGCAGAGAAGCCAGTACAGATGCACAAAGGAATTAGGACAGTTTCACATTTTGTTTTCCACATGTTTTGGCTGTTTATTGTCTTGGACTTCATCACTTCCTTTCTTTCTGCCATATGTTATTACTTTAGAGAGGCAGGAAGCACAGACTGCTTTTGATATGAGCTCCATTCGGTCTTTATTTCAGAAATTGCTGCATTACTGATGGATGGAAAAAAAATGAAGGCCATAATCTGTCCACAATTGCAAGTTAGGTAAAATGACTGAAGGAACTCCATGCCTGCAAAAGAAGGTGTCTTTGGCCCTATAAGAAAATAAGAAAATATTTAGTGGAAGTGATAGAAGGATTCAGATATTTAGACGAGTAAATAAATAAATAAAAAGACCCAGTAAATCCATTTTAGTGCAATTATGATGGGAATCTGACCTTGGCTGGCCTGAATTCTGCAATCTGTAAACTAAATTATTCCTGACACTTATTGTTGAAGGAGCATCTGACCTTGCCTCCTACTTTCACCTCCCACCAACCTCCACCCACTTCCCAAGTCAGACAATGCAAAACTTACACCTCCACCTAAGTGAGGATGTGGAATGTGTTGGGAATATACTTAGCACATTTATGAAACCCTTTTGCAAGTATCTGTCATGTTTTTAATATAGGTATCTTTTTCTTACGATTCCAGAACGAGCAATTAAGTGTACTAACTGATAGGGTGACAATGCTTTTCATTTAAATATTAAAAAAAAAATACAGTGCTTTATAGTTCTTCCGTCGTACTGGTTCTCTCACTGTTGATCTTTGCCTTCTCAGTAAAGTAACTTTTTCTGCGTGCTCTTCCTCTTCTTTCTTCACCTCCACAGCGCTGCCTCCTCGCTGTCATTCTCGTGTCTTCCTCTGTCTCCCTTCAGCTGTTGCTGTTCCTGCAGTGATTGCCCTTGTTGTACCACGTGTACTGACCAGGGAGTCAACTGCAGTGTCTGTCGCAGACAGAACTGGGCACGTTTTGATTCAAGGTTAGCCAAGTGTCTGGCAACACACGGGTGCTGAAGGCACAGAAGTGGTTTGCATCATACAAGCAGACACTCAAAATAATGATGGTTCCGGAGGAGATAAGTTTTCTCAGACAATTCCTTCTTGCACATGGTTCTGTTCTGCCTGATTGAAGTCTGGCCACCCATATGGTATGAAGATGTCTGCTTGGGCATAGTTGCACACAGCTGGAAGCAGGTTTGTTTTTTCTCACCTACTTTCCAAAAGTTTTGTGCTGATAATGGCTAACTTAGGAAGAGTCCTGGGCCAGGTTAGGGTTTTGAAGGTCAAGAGACAAATGCCTCAGAGGAGCCCTCATTAAGTACAAAGGGGAACAAAAATTCTGGATGAATTGAATTAAAAACCCACATAAACATCAGGGGCTAATTAACAGCACAAGAAACACAGTAACAGTCTCTTTGCACATGTGATCCAGAGCAGAACTGCAGCTCTCAGCACCATAGCCAAGATCCTCTTCAGTAACTGCAGCACTCAGTAAGAAGCCTTAGACTACCTCCTGCTCTTAGCTTTCCCCCTAAGTGTTTTAGTCTCTAGGTGTAGGCAGCTGAACACATCTCCAGATCCTTTTTTAAGCCTTGTATCAAAGCTGGCCGTGCCGCTGGGAGGGTGCGGGCCTGCCCCGCTTTCCTCACTGATACGGTATCGTACCATTTTCCATCCACATCTCTCCAGCCCCGCTCGGGTGCCATTGCAGGCAGCTGCAGTGACTGCCCGAGTGAATGTGCTGATGTCAGCTTTTCAGTGCTGTATCTGGAAAATGTTTAGGGCAATCCTGGTTCGGGAGTGTGGATCGAGCGAGAGAAAATAGGAGCTCTCTCTCAATTGCCTGACAGAGCTTCCTGAGGAAGTCATAACTACTTTTCAGTCTAAGAACCAAGAGTCAGAAAAGAAAATGGCTGAGGTTTGCCAGCCTTGGCTCTGTCTTTGGTTACATCTGCTGGTGTCCCTGCTGTGCGGGAGGAGCGCTGCGAGTGCGACTCCGAAGGCAGGGGGATTTTGGAGTGCTTTGTTCCTTTCCTCCTGGTTTTATTCTAGGTGAATGCACATGGGCAATTACAATTCCTTCTACAGATAATTGGTATTAATTGCATTCTTAGTAGTAATTATGAAGCAGCTTTTTGACTGCTCTTACAATGGCTGTAGGTAAGTAGTTGCAAGAATCCTCTAATCTAGCTCTAAAATGATTCTTTCAAGTTAAGCTTTCATGATCAGTATGCCTGTACATCATTTCCCAGTCTTCTACCCTATAAAAGGAAAGGAAACATCCGCTGGAACGTTGTGCTAGTCATTCACAGGGTAAAATCTATTTGTGAATGCAGTTTTCATATTGGTTTACAATATACATTACACTCTGACTGTAACTGCTTTATTACAATTCAGATGCCTTTTCCAGTAGGTCTGAAGCAGGGAAAGTTCTGACAACTTGTTCAAACTGGGCTCATAAACGATGCCGTTGGTTTTGCCCACGGAGGAGCACAAAAGCAAACACTCTTTATACTTCTGTCTCAACTTACCCTGCGTAATACCCCAACTAATATCATTTCTTATTATTTCCAGTTGTTTTACACAAAGGCTGTTATATTTAAGACCAGAATATGTGCAGCATATGTTAAGCTATTTATAGATTTACAATTACCTCATCAGCCAGAATCAGGCAGATGGTAAACATTACTTCTAGGCATAAGTACATTTAGAATCAGACATTTAAATAAATTCAGATCTGTCTCAAGCTTATTTAAAGGGTTTTATCTCTTAAGCTATTTGAGGTGTCTGCTTCTGCTGAGTATTTGTATCACTTTGAGATATTGGGCCGTATGACCAACAGCCTGTAGATAGCTGGAGGGAGCAGATGACATTAATTCTTGGTTTTTTGAACCTGACACAAGCAATTGAACTAGTAAGCCAAATTAATTTGAGAATAAAGAGAATAAAACTTGGAGATTGGAAATGACAATGGCTGACTTCTTTTATGGTGTTGAAAGAATATACATGCTTCAGGGAACTTCAATTGGTCTCTCGCTAAAGCTGAAAGACTTCACATAGAGATTAAAAAACTGACAAAGATACATGCCAGAAGGCCAAATTATAATCTTTCAACTTCAAAACCTCAGGCTATGGTAGCTTCTCACATGAATCTTGCAGAGGAACAAAAATAAGGGTTCAAGCTACATCTGAGGACTGAGTGAGCACTTTAGCCGAATGTGATCCAAGTTACTTTTGACTGCAAAATATTGTCTTTGGAGTCTTCAGAATTGTCATTTTAGACAATTTCAGAATATACATAGGGTTAAGCAGTGTTGCCAAATTGTTACTAAAGAGAGAAAAAGAGACCTGGGCATTTGAATTGAGCTACCTGGTGGTGTGTTTCTGTTGTTGCTGTTTTTCCTGTCATGTTCTGTGCTTTTCTCCCAAATTCTTCATCTTGGTTGCTGTGGCCCGGAGCGTTGCCCTGTGTCTCGTGAGGAAGGGCACAGGGGTCTGCGGCGCGGCGGCGCGAGGCCGGGGCTCCGCCACGGCGCCCGGCAGCTCTGCCGAGGCGCGCGGGCTGGCGGCTCCTTGCCCAGCGGGGCCATACCCATCCCAGCCCCGGAAAGGCAGAGCAGACCTGTTGAGTTCTCCTGGTGTTCCTCTAAAATAGGCGTAGGGCTTAATCCCCACACTGCCCTAGAGCACAAAAACCCCAGAGCGATAGCGGAGCGCAGCGCCGTCCCTGGGAGCGTGGCAGGGGCTTCGCGTCACCTCTGCCTCCGAGGCGGGCACGGTTCCCTCTGCCCACTCTGTCTGCACCGCCCCAAAGCTCCTTTCCTCCTTCCTCTCTGGCAGCTCCTCCATAAAACAGGAATCTCCTAGGACATGCCCAGGTTGACCCTCCTGCGAGCGAACCCAAATGAACATTAAAATCTGCCAGTCTTGTGAGAGTCTTTTTGCTGCTGGACTGTTAGTTTAGGGAAGTGTTTCCCTCTCTGCTTGGAGGCTGATGCTTATAGATGTCTTGCTTTCCCAACTGTTTTGTGGGAGTGCTCTAGTTATGGTTTGAAAGACCTCATTCGTGTCCCAGAATTATTAGGTGCAGAGTAATTCTGTACAGAGAGAAAAAAGTAACGTTAATGTGTTTGCAAGTGTTTCGAAAATGATTGCGCTTGCCACGGTGATTGCCACAGAATTGCTGGGAGAGGACTCAGTTTGCCAAGTTGCAGTGTTCCAGGGTCTGTGCTTTTTTTGTAAGCCTAAGCCTTTAATTTTTACAGTTGCAAAGTAAGGCACTCTAAATCTGTCTAAATGTGTAGGAAGATCCAGCGCACTGTCTGGATGGTTTGAGAAGGGTGACGAGGAGCAGGAGAGACCCCTGTTCCTCTGCACTGTAGTCTCTGCACATTACCATGGATACCCCTGGAATATTATCATTAACAATTGCATTTCTGTGTTATGTATTGATACATACTGCACAGTATAAGCCATCCTAAACACCCTGTGGACTTGCACATTCAACACCAGAGATGTATTACCATCACTCTTTCTGCATGTTATGAGATAGCAAACAAGATATCTTTATTTGGTCCACGAGTACATTAAGCTCTAGACAGAACTGAGTCTGAATACAAATAATCTTCATTCTGCAGCAAGTGATAAATATAAATTGTTTGTCCAGCACTGTCATATCTATCAAGCTGTATTGTTAAAAATGCAGAGCTGGCCTGGAACTTGCTCACAACTTGATATGTTATGCTTGGTTTCGTTGAAGGACTTGCAGCTCTGTGTCTGTATACCTAGAATTGGTTGGGGGCTTTAAACCGTTTTATTCTGTGCTGAATTAACGTGCTAAACCTAATCTCTGCTGCCAAAGGAGATGAAGAGTGAACATAACTCTTTTATTGCAGGTGGCTCAATCCTCATTTCTTGTTTGAAATTTTACTCTGGTCTTGTGTTGCTGTACTTTGAAACTTCTCTTTTTTCTTATGTTGTCTTTTAGAAAACTGAAATCACATTGGGAGGAGGAAAAATAAATTAATGAACTGTCTACAGATAAAAAAAGTAATAATAGGCTTACCTTCAAAATGCTCCCTGATACTACAGATAGATCATGGAGAAACAGAAAACATTCTGGTCTAGTCTAGCTAATTATAAATGGACTAATACTGCACATAGTCAAATCCTAAATATTTAGTTCTGTGATCACAGTAAAATATAATTATGTTTATTACAATTACCTTGACTGCAGTTTGGTTTGCATCGAATCAGCAGGGTCGCCGTGTTAACATGCAGGAGGCTTTTGGACGTGCAGTTTCCAGAGCCACGTTTTGTGTCAGTCAAGTCATTTTGGGTAGGGGTGTTGCTTTTCCTTTGCTGGTTCTTTGCTACTTAAACCATCATTTCTTTCGTCATGTGTATTAAGCTTTAATATAGGAAAAGGTGGTCAATAATGTGCAGCCTTGCTTTAGTAAGTTGTCCAAATAATTGCTAAATGTAAGTTAATCATTTAAGTCCTTGATGTGTTCAGCCTGTTTCATGTTAGTGGCTTTAGTTTGTTTTTTAATTTTTTTATGTAGCTAAGAGAAGTCTACTTTGATCTGAGATTGCTCTGTTTCATTCAGTATCTTTAACTTCCAATGAGTGTAATTTTCCTGATAAAAGTGATTTCTAGCCAAAGAGTTGCATCAAAGTCTTCACAAGGAAACAGAGGAATTCACTGTTTGTGAGGAGAGCTAATCTTCATTTTCTTCACGAATCTGGAGGAGAAGCGGGGGAAGCTCCTCCAGCGGTTGGTGAACTGGCAGGGCTGTCTTGTCCGAGCCCTCCTGAAGCAGAGCTCTGACGAGTACAGACAGGAAAGGTTATAAACTTAGAAGCTTTCTGAGACATGCAAAAAAAATATTCATGGATGAATTGAAGGAAGCGTTGTATTTTATCAAATAATTATTGTAAATACTCAGAGTACTATGTTAGCTGGACTTCCATGCAATATATTTTAGAAGTGTCCAAAACCACTAACAGTTTTCAAAAGAGTTCAGCTCGTGTCTAGGCCCTTAAGTGAGTGTAACTTTTGGAAATCTGGCTGGTGGTGTCACACTGCGAACTTCAAGTGGCTAAATGCTTTGAAAAGCCTGTCCTTAATCTTGTGCCAAAAGGGAGGTGAGCTCTTTTGATAATTTGGCCTGCTATTTTGTAGTTAAAAATGCAGTGAAGTCCATTTGGAAACATAGCCTTATAATGAACTTCCTAAGTTTTTTTCTGTTACCAAATGCCATTATGGGAGCAGGAAATCTCTGCCACTTGGCCTTAAAACGAGGGATGAAGAGAAGAAGTTATATTTCTTTCTCAATTTCTCTTAGAAAGTACACACTAGAAATGAACCATTCAGTGAGGGAGAACTAAGATGCTGTGGGTTCATTTTCAATCAGTATACATTACTTTCTGAACTTCTAGGAAAACTACTTTTTTTCACATTTATACTGGCTCCATGTAGAGCATAAAACCTAAATCAGGAGAAGAGTTTGCAAGTTTCATATGTCAGCCACAGACATGTGCAAGAACAATTTACAGAAATTTTGTGACTTAAAGCCAAAAAAGTTACCTTTTGCCTCCAGCAAAAGTGTTTGATTCTAAATGAATATTGGTGAGAAGAGATGAAGGAATAAGAGCTACCAGCAATCTCTTCCCACTCTGCTTCTGAATCTAGGGGGAGCCCTTGGAGATATTAAAAGAAACTGCATATCTGTTCACTTATGCACAACTTTTTGCTTGTTGCTGCTGAAAGTCTTGGTACTATTTTTCTGGAAAAAAAAATTGCTGTGCATTGAAATATCATGTGCAAACAGCTCTTCTCAAAACTATCACTTGAATTTGCAGGGGGAAGCTGGGGCTGTGCCATATGGGTGCCCCGCGTGTGAAGTGCGCTGAATGCATGTGATACCCTGAGGTGACGCGGCACTAGCTCTGGGTTGGAACATGGTTTATGCGTCTCTTGCTAGCAGAAGATTTTCGGATGTAGTAAGTCACTGTACAGGTGCACACCAAATGTTGCGTGCACCGAATGCTTTCCGTGATAAGCCAACTTGCCCCTAGTTTTCAAAGCTGAACAGTAGCTTTAAGAGTAAGGCCATCTCCGGGTTATATTTCTGTTTATACTGATGTTTCACTGATGATATCGGAGTCATCAAAATAGGGAAATGCTCACCCTGCCATAAGGGAAAGTGTGACAGGGACTCGTCTGGCAGCAGAGGGGTTTCACAGCCCAGGAGCGCTGAGCGCGGATCCCAGCGCTGTGGCTTCTTTCCAGAGACCCGGAGGCTACGAGGGTGCCGCTCCGTGTGCCGGGAAGCTGCACACGCAGCAATAAATCCCGCCCTAGGACGTGTGGCTCTTAATGGGGACTGGCAGGAACGCGGGGGCTGGCGGCCCCGTCACGTTAAATTGATGTGTGCTGACTGGGCTGAAAAACGCCCGCGCTGGGACAGGCCCCCGCTGGCATTCCTCAGCTTCCAGGGCATCTGAGGGGACACCAGTAAACGTATTCCCATGTTGCCATCACCATTACTACATAAGCTAATTAGAAATCTTAAATGTAGGCAGCTTAGTAGCACCTGCAAAGTGTTACATGCATACAGGCACGTGTCAAGCTGTGATATATATCCAGGAAACAGGAACTTCGCATGCAATAGGCAATCACTGAATTTTATCTGGAGAAGGGACTTGTTTCTATCCTTAAAATGACCATGCAGGAAAGAGCAGGCAGCTTGGGAACATGTTTGTACGTGCTCTGTTCTGTGGGGAGACCTGCAGTGCACTGGTGGGTCCAGCGCGCTCCCACATGGGAGTTTCTCCTCTGCAAATCTCATTTTATTTGAATCTTGAGGTAGTGAGTGGCACCACAAAGAAATGTATCCGTCGGATGTGTATCCAGAAGGAGAGGCCTTGCGACACGCAGGAGAGCGGGATGCAGAACCTCGAGGCCAGCCTGGCCTGCGGACACGCGTCCCACGAAGCTCTGGAGCAAAGTACAGTTTGACATTTGAAAACCGCCTGTTTCACAGAACAGAAGTCCAAACTCTGTAGTGATTCATCTTGCTTGGAAAAATATGATTCACAGTCTAAACCCAATAAACTTACAGGTAGTTTATTTGGAATATGAGGTAAAAACAACCCGTGTCTCATGGTAGTTATATAAGCATCATCCAGCTGGTTAGCTGTGGGTCCCCACACTGTAACGTTGTTACAGGATTTCTCTAGAGGAAAAAGTAATTTCATAAGTAGATCAGTGCCGATTCAGGGTTATTATTTGCGAAGTGAAGGAATCTGCAGAGCAAGAGGAGAGTTCCCAAGTAGTACAGCCCTCCAGGGTGGGAAAAGGGCTGTCCATCTGTGCTGGTCTTCTTGGAGGGGGTTTTGGTGTGAGGCTGGGATTGCCACGTTGGTCTGTGGGACTTTGAAGGAAACTGTGAGTCTGGGAGAAAACTGCAGGGCCGTGGAAGAAGGTAGGTTATGGGGCTTCACATGGCGTGAGGATTTTAAGGCTTTTGAAATTGAAGTTGAATTTTGGTGTCTCGGGAGTGCATACTTTCCTTGTGGAGAAATGCATCTGGAAGGAAAGCACAAGCAAAATGGAACAAGTGTTTCTGTAGCCTGAAGATGGTACTCGCTTAATGTGGATAAACAGAAAAGGAATGGGATGAGGCTCAAGGAGTTAAGAGAAAACAAGTCTGAGTAGCAAGGAGACTGCTGAAGTGCAGACTGCAGCTGCATGGACAGAACATGCACCAAATAGGGTTACGGAGACGCAGCACATGCACCCAGAATCAAAATGCTGAGAAAGGTAAATGCTGAGACTTTTCGCACCTTTTTTGCACCTCTTTACAGCAATCACAGTGTGACCTTCACACAATGTGGTGTTTGCACTGAACTGTGAAGTCAGGGGCTAAAACCCAAGATATTCACATCTTTCCCTCTCCTAAAAAAAGGCTGAAGGTTTTTACTTCTGCCTTTCTCCAGGCTATGGCCAAGCATTTTAGCACAAAAGTTTCTTTGAAGGTGTTTCAGAGCGTGCAAAGTGATGAGGTAGAAGGGAAGTTATCATCTCAGCCTTAACTCTGGAGCCTTTGCTAAGGTGCATCTTGAATTTCTTTTTAGTTTGTGTTAATGATAAAGTGACGAAGACTTTTAAATTATAAATAAAATGTTTGTTTTAACATATTTAGTAAGATCTCATATCAACAGCCTGTCTGAATTGTTAGTAGTTACCATAGCAACTTCACAATTTTCTTCTCTGTCATTATTTGCAACCTTTGGTCACAGCATTTTAGAAGCTTGGTTTCTGTGATAGCATAGCTTAGTTGCAATTTTTTCATATGCTTTTTTTTTAAGGGTTACCTTTTCTGTCTTTCTGCAGAAGTGTCAAAGTTCCTAGTCCTGAAATAATACTTGCTTTTGTTCTGAAAGCTTTGGCACGGGCAGTGGCTAAAATAGTGGACTCTTTAGCCCATGGATGATAACTACTCTGTAGTTTAATTTTGTCTGATAAGCTTGAAGAAGTCTCAACTTTGAACTGGGAAAATATCAGGTGGATTTCTATTTTCCACCTAAAAATACTGCTAAAATGGACAGGTCTTTTTATGGATAACTGTTTTTAGCCTGATCGCTGTTTTGTCTCTTAAAGGGAATACTCCACAGAAAGAGCTATCTCCTGCAGGTGGGAGCGCCACTTCAGATGCATCCCCACTAGGCTCCTCTCCGTGTCCTCCATCTCTGGGGAAGCCAAGGCCCAAGTAGCCAAGATGTGATTTCTGTCTCTCTGATATATCCTGGCAGTTGACATTGCTTTCGATATTAAGGATTATTGTCAGAGTTGACTGGTCAGGCAGGGGATGTTGCAGTAATTTAATAACACATATTAAGTGTTCTTGCTAAACCACTTCTGTCTCAGAACAGTTGTTCCGTGTCATCTGGTAGAAATCTGGTTAGTTGGACTTTATGGGATGTGTCAGGCCCACAACTTGTCTGTCTGGACACTCAGACAAAACAGTAGTTTAAGCTAGTGGTTGCTTGCTTTTGTGTGTAGATGTGTATAACATTACTGGTAATTACATGCATTGATTGGTTAAGAAAGGGTTTAATAATTAATCTGTGAGATTCACAAATTTTTCAGTAGACACATGCCAACAGTGAATGGATGGCTGTAGCTAAAGGCTGAGTGTGTGAAGCAAATAAATGGCCCAGTCAGTAAGCTTTGCTTCCTATTTCACCTCAGGTGATCCTTTGGCTTTCTGCCATGCTTCAGAGTGATAGCACATTCCGTCCCTTGACTCCTTATATTTTTCACTGCTTCCCGCAATGTGTTAGTGCTTACACCTAAGTGATATAGTTCTGTATACATGTCACTCCCGGTGTGTCCCACAAAGCTCCTCTGTATTAATTCCCTCTTCCTTTTGTTCTATGTCCTTTCATCTATGTCTGCCATCTTCCAATATTGGCTTCAACATCCACTCACTTCTTACCTAGTCCATCTACTTCTCTTCCAAGTATTTTTATGCTCTTACAAAAAAAGGTGAGAACACAGATGTGCAATGTCTTTGATTCAGCCACACAGGCAGGCTTATTCTAATGATCCCGGTTGTTTTTCCTTAAATGTTTGGCTTAACATCATGTAGCCATTTTTAAATGAACATATTTGTAAAATTATAACTGCATCACATTTTCTTTCCATTTTTCCACTATACATTTGTATGAAGAATCTTACAGTGAGATCTACTCTTTATATAAGTGGCAGTTCCTGGCACATTGTGACTTCCCTTAGACACAGAAACAGTAAATACCTTTAAGGCACTTCCTTTTCTGTACACAATGTCAGAAAGATTTTTTTTTAAAGTGCTCTGAGGAGCATTTGGAGGCATCTCAAATGTCCTGCATTAAATGTTGTACCAGTTAGTACATGTTGCAATAAACTTTCATTGCTTGGCGTTTTTTATTGGCCTCCCACCGATACATTAGATAAAACCAAGAACAGAACGAGTCCCGCTTCACCCGGATTATCAGCAGTGAGAGAACAGGCAGGTGCTGCCTCTTAGAAGATACGGTGCTGGAGGGGAAAAAACAGGATGACCTTGAGCTGCATTCCCTGGACGTCTCGGATGCTGCTCCTCCACTGGCACGACTCCACCGGCACCATTGCCGCCTGCCGGGGGTGCTGCTATGGACACGGGCAGAAAAGAGCCGAGCTGAGATCGAGAAAGGGCAAAGACGGCGGAAAAAAGGGAAACCCTTGACTGAAACAAAGAGGGAGGAAAAAATGTGATGGGTGCTCTGGGTACTGATGGAGCAGCTCCACAAATTCAGCTTAAGTCCGGCCACAAACAAGATTTTCTACCGCTCTTCCAAAAGTGCTGAAAAAACCTCCAGTCTTTAAATAGATAAACGCTACATCTGCAAATCATCTGTGGAAATAACCCATCTGTATTTTAAAAGGGAGTTGTATTATCCTCGTCTGTTTCAAGGGTTGAGGCTCTGTTTTATGCTACAGCTGTATTCTCCCAGCCCTCGAGAAGAACAGCCAAGAGTGAGAAGAGGTGAATTAACTCCGGTTGGGTTTGCATACATTTTGTAAAGTGCCGTTCTGAGCACAGACACGGAAGAGTATCTGAGTACTTTAACAGAACTGATCTCCTTCCTGAATATCTTCATTCTTACAGCTGCCTTCCCCTTAGAGTCCTCACATAGGAAATACTTTTCATGTCCTTTGAAATGTGTTTCCTTCTGCGCCCTCACTTGCCAGCCCTTTAAGGGATTTGCTTGTTGAAAGGCTGAGCAATAATTACTTCTGTTGTTATAATACTGCAATGGAGGAGGCTGGGAGCAGCGCCCATGCAGATTGACCATGAAAAGCACCGTTCATATCCGAGGACATTTTAAACGTTGTTTTCCAGGCACAGAATCCCAAACTCTGGGGCCGGAGCTTGCGGTGCCAGCGTGTGCGACCTCCCCTGCGCCTGGGGTCCCAGCCGTGGGGACGGGGCTGGCACTTCCCACCAGCCTGCGCTCTGCTTTGATCTGCAATCGATCAGTGCTTTTTTCAGAAAAGTGTAGCAGATCGATTTCCAAATTAAGGTAAATCAAGGCACCTGCTACGTTATCCATCATTTTATGAGTAAAGGGGATATATATTGATTTGCATCATATCTTCTAGTAGCTGTTTGTGACTCAAAGCTGTGTAAGGATCTGGATGGGAGGTGTCTCATTCTGGAGGCTGAAGTTCTTCTTTAGGCTTTTCGGGTCTTGCTACGCTGCTGATGGCCTGGTGTCCCATTCTTTCATGTTACAGCAACTCCTGTTCCAATGGGACTCAAGGTCAGTAAAATAATACTACCTAGTGGTAAAACTGGAAGGCAAACACATCTATCTTTCAATGAAATATTGTACCTCCTATCAGCTCAGATAGTGGACAGTCAATCCCAGTTTAAGGCAGATAAGTTAGGATTCTGTTATCTGCCAGAAGTGGGTAATTTTCTCTAACCTTGAACCATCCATGGAGACCAAAATACCTGTTCCTTCTATCTCTAGTAGGTACATGGTGGATGGGGCCGCTGGTTTTGTACTTTCTCCCCCTGAGGAAAGATAAAGGAGAAATTGTTATAATGCAGCAATAATCATTGCAACTAGTAACCTCAGCCTCGCAGCCATGGAGTGAGCCCGTGCACGGTGCTGGGAGGCAGAATCCGTCCATTCTGCCAGCAAGAGAGCAGGAAATTGGGCAGAATGGGGCCACAAATGGGTGCTGGAAATGGGAACCAGTTTGCAGCGATGTTTCCACCATTAGGTCTCGTTCAGGAGCGATCTTTAATGTAAAAGTCATTTCACAAGATTGCTTACTTGTTATTTTTCTGCTCTCGGTGCATTAGCAGCAATTTTTAATGTGTGCGTGGTGGGTTCCTTGGGGCTGAGTTGCTTTTTCAGTTTGCTCTGCTGCTGGCTGGCTGCCTGCTTGCTGCAGCCAGGACTTTGAACTGGCACAGGCAAGTCCAAGGGCGCATGTAGGTGCCCACGCTGCAGGACCAGCCCCCTCACCCTCTGAACCAGACAGCTCTTCAAACACAGCAAAATACGATTTATACCCCTAAACGCTGCCCTTTCTTCCCTCAGCCAAAGCAAGCTCCAGAGAAGCCTTCCCACCCCAAGGGTGGTCCCGCAGCCTTCACAGGAACCACTTCCCACCTGGACTTGATCATTGGAAAGAGCTGGCTGGCCCCAAGCCCGGGCTCTTTCTGGGGCAGACCACCCCAGCTCCCTGTGTCTTTCCCTCAAAACAAGATACGTTTTGTTTTGGGGCAGGGAGAAAAACTTCTAAATGGAAGGTGGCAAGCACTAAAAAATACCTGTCTCCAAAAACCATATGTATGATTTGAGAAGCTGTGAGATCTGCCCAGGTTCAGAGGGGGAGCAGACTTAGGCAGCATTTGTGCCTGTGTATTAAGATCTGTGTACACAGAGAGCAGGTTCCCTTGAGGAGGCAGCAGGTGGAAAAGCAGGAATCACGGAGCCCTCCCGGAGCCGCAGACGTCCTGACCTGGGCCTGCGCGTCCCACTGCACCTGGCGTTGCTCTAACACAGCGTCAGGAAGGTGCCTGGGGAGATGGACTCCAAATGACGAAAATGTGATGAAATTTTGCCAGAGTTGTCGCTTCCTGCGTTTCTGACTCTTCTCGTCAGAAGAGTCTTCTCTGCTAGTGTCTTTGACATTAGCAACAGGGATTGGGAATGCTGCTTTTAGAGTCTGAATCTAGCAGTACATATTGCCACCCTTTTTCCAACCTAGTATTTTGTGTTTTTCCACTCCCTCCATCCCCTCCACCCCAGTTCAGTCACAGTGTTCTACTCTTTGAATAGACTTTAATCTCCTTTGGAGGTGGGGAGAAGAAACTATAATTTTTCTATATAATGTATAAAAAAGGAACATCCACATCTGCCCTCTCAGTGTGGTTCTTATCTTAGTAATATTCCTCTAAAATGCTAGGGATTCAAGAAAAGGACAAGTTTAACAAGGGCATTTGCTAAGTCTGAGAAAAAAGAAAAAAGCAAAGGCAACTAAAAGAGAGGATCCAGAAGTCACTTAAAATCACTTCCAAAGTGCAAAGAAGACAGCAGGTCAGTAGTCAACAAAATGACATTTCAGTTGTAAAGACTCTTTATTGCACCTGGTTCCTGTATCACTTGAGGAACGATAAGGGCTCTGTCGGTGGGAATGGCAGTGTTGCTTGTCTGTGTTACTTCATTTTGCACCTTATTGTAAGTGCCTGTCTGCAGGGATTCAGCCATGGGCTGGATTGGAGCCGTCCGTGGCTGCTGCCTGATACAACTTTGCCCCGCATCGCTTCTTGTCTGCGCTGTGAATCCAGAACATCCTTGGGCTTGTGTGTGTGGAGGTTAGCGGATTTGCTGTATGCTTGCTCCCTTCTTCCACTAATCTGTATTATTTTGTGATGTCTTGGCAAGGTGTCCCAGAGCAGACCTCAGCGGGGTGTCTGTGCAGCAGGTAGCAGCCCTAGGAACAAGCCGGTAGGAGAGCAAGCAGGAACGTGGGGAGCGGCCCCACACCCGCACTGGGGCATCTCGGCTGCTTTGGTTTTCTTTTTCCTTCTCCTAAAGGAAATTAAATGTAAAAGATATGTTAGCAGAACACTGAAGCTGAGATTTAAGCATGTTTTCCAGTGTTACGATTCCCACAGCAATTATAATTCAACTTCCCTGCACATTCTACTGTAAGGCATAAAAATTAACATCACACTGTACACGGCATTATGTATGGCTGTAGCACTGGCCGAAATATTGTAGCAATTTGAGAACAGTATTAGGTTGTGTCTACTCCAAGCTGTTGAATCAATGTGTAACTTTAAGCATAAACATAGAAGTGATTCAGATTTGGCTTATGTTTGCAGTCCCAGGTTAGCAAGATCTTATACTTTCATGTAATTTGCAGCACAGCATTTTTGATTCTTTGGTTCTAAGGGATTGCTGTGCATAAAATCGCATGCCAGCTTAAATAGCAACCTCGTGAGGCCAAAGCCATAATGAAAATTACCTGCCTGTTTCTGCTCAGGGGTTATTTCTATAGCTGCTTATATCTTTCTGAACCTTTCAGTTTTTGAGCAAACATTTCCCATCCTCAGTGATTCCTTTTTTTATTACGTTTAAAAATTAATTTTAATAAAGCTAGAGCAAGAAATGTTACATTGTTTTTTGAGAATGAGGTAAGGCAAAAAGGTCACTTTTCCCATTATAAAAATTGCATGTGACTTTTATTGAACAACTCAAAAGCCACAGCGGTTGGGCTGGGAAGCTTAAATTTGGCAGGAAAACAGGTGTTGGGGAAGAAGTGCCTTTAACTGTTCCGGTAAAATTATATTTTGATTTGCTGAGCGTTGAGCACTTGGAAGCCATCGCTCACTCACCCTTGGTACTCTTGCAACAGCGACCTTCTTTCTCTGCTGATGTTCCAGAAGGAAATGGGCTCCATGGCTGGTGAACAAGGACTCGATTAACTGCTTAGGGAAAATATGATGAGTTTATGTACTGGGAGAAGCAGAGATCCATGGTGCTGCACCTGCCTTTATTACTGCTTTAACTTTCCCTTCCACTCGTAATCTACTGTGGCATTAGACACTATGCAGGCTGTGATTTTACACTACCTAACTACACACCCCGGCACGGTGCTCTTGCTTTTAAAAGGGTATAAAATACAGTGGAAGTGGCTTGAGAGTTAAACCACTATGGCTCTAACAGACTGAACTTAATAGCACTCACAAAACGAGACAGTGGCTTCAGGTCAAGGGTTTCTTGCTCAGTGTCAGCGCAGAGGCTGGTGGTGCCGGCTTTGCGCTGGCTGCGCAGCGTCGCGAGGCCCGCGTTGGCCAAGCAGAGTTGGCTGCTGCGGCGCGTGGAGCCAGACGGTGCTCTGCCGAGGGGGCTGCTGGCTTCTGCGCCTCCTATTATCGTAAAAATTATACTGTAGCTAGAAACACCTCTGTCTGGACTAACTTCATTTATTTCTCTGGCCGCCTCGACTCTGAGGTGCGTGACCGTCCTGGGACCGGGCACGGGGGTAGCTCGGGGAGGCTGGACGCATGGGTAGCATTTGGCTGTTCCTCCCAGCGTGTTCCACCGCAGCACATGCAGCCCTGGCTGCAGGAGGAGGCTCCCAGCCCCGCCACGGGTTAGCATTTAGTCCTATTAACCAGCATTTATTGTTAAAATAGTATAGTATCAATAATGCTTGATGTTCAGTTTGCGGTTATATTTTCCTGCAAAAAGGAGGAGGAGCAGGTAGGGGCTTTGAGCAGTGTTTTAGTCCCCACAGGGAACCTACAGGTTGTCGGACCAGGGGAAGCGAATAGTGCTTTCCCACACAGGAGCGCGGGGACTTTGCAATTAGAACAGCGTGAATTTAACGTCTCCAAAAGTAGCCTATATTTGTGGTGGATATATAAAATACAGACTTTGTAAAATGGCTGAGATTAAAAAATGGGTGTAGAAGGAGGTTCATATAGAGATCTGTCAAGGCTTGGAACTGAGGATAGCTGTGAACGTGATCTGTTCGCATCTGTGCTTGCTGTACATAATTACTGTGATGGGGTTGTTTGCAGCCCTATGTTCAGCGGGCATCTCCGGGCGCGGGTGCTGCCAAGGCGCTCTGGGCCTCGCGCGCTTCCTTCCCAGGGAGGCTCCAGCACGGCCGGGAGGGCTGCAGGACCCGCTCCGCTTCGCAGGATCAAATCAGAAGTTATTACAGTGAGGCAAGAGAGTTGTGCGTACACAACAGATGAGAACGGCTTATAGTTTTAAGCTGTTTTTCTTTTTTCTAACTGTTCTGCAATCTCTTATCTTTAGGTGGATTTACAGAAAATTGCTCCAGCACAGCATCCCGGGTGAGAGATTAGTAATCCAGTTTTGAAGTTGCATGAGCAGGGAGTTGCTGCACCTAAAAAAAAAAAAAAGAGAGAGAGAAAAGCAAATAAGAAAAAAATCATGACATTTTTATCTTTATCACAGTTTTTTTTTTGTCCATTTCTGAGGTTCCAATTATTGTTCTTTTCTCCAAACTAATTTCAGGACTGATAACATTGTCCAAAATCTACTGACCTATCAGAGAAGCAATATTTTAAAAGTTGTATGGAGTTAAAATTGTATCTGCACCGTGTCCTCAGGAAAGCTGATGCCTCTGTGTATCAGTTCTGTTACAAGCCAGTTTATTTGCAGGCATCTGCTATTAAAGTCATTCTGTGAGTTCAGCACCAAACCCATGTACTACCTCTGTTGATGGTTTTTCCTTGGAAGCTCTTTTGACCCTGCTTGCATTTTGTAGGGACTCCTGAAAGATTTCTGCTCCTAGCAGCACTTACACTGTAAGTCATTATTTATTCCACAGTGCTCTAAAATACCTTGATACATAGAGATTTTTCAAATTTCTATTTCTTATTAGTGCTGGAAGAGCACTGAGTGGGGCAGACTTGGAATCATTAGATTTAGGGAGTCTTCAATATTCAGACCCCTGAATAAACAACTGCACTCTGCAGCAGAATATTATAATAATAAATACAGTTTTATGGAACATCTGTGCTCAAAGGCCTCTTCAAAAGCACATTTAAAATGTTAGTGCATTGCAATCTCTTCTGCTTCTCACCACAGTGCTTTTGCTGATTTGGGGAAGAACTGCCCACAAAACAGTCCTGCCAAGATGTCACAGTAATCCAAGTTTGCAGGGGAAATGGTAAGGTAAGAGAATAATGGGTGAAACGTATATGATTACTGAAAAAAAATCTTGGTTTCCCTGTAAACAACACTTTATCAATGTCGCCTCCCTCAGAATATTGTTAATTTAGGTTTAAGGTTGCCTTGGAAGGTCAGCAGGGCAAGGGGGCTGATTTTTCCCTTCTACTCAGCATATTGGAGGCCACATCTGGAAAACTGCAGCCGGGTTTTGGGTCTGGATACAACAGCGAGCCCAACTGAGGGCCACTGAGCTGGAGCATGCAATGTGTGAGGAGGGGCAGAGGGAGCTGGGCTTGTTCAACCTGCAGAATCCAGGCAGCATGAAGAACATCTCCTGGATTTGGTAAAGGGAAAGGTGGAAAACAGGATGAGACTGATGAGAAGGTAACATCTTACAAGGCCAGGATGTTGCAAATGCAGCAGGCTCAGCATTTGAATATGGGGCATTCCTACTGCCTTCCTGCTGTTGAGGCCTGGCTTTGATTTAGTGAGGAGAGGTGGTAGACTTTACCCGCAGCACTCATGGGTTGTAGAGCCAAGCGTTGGACCCGATGATCCTAAAGGTCTTTTCCAACCGTAATGATTCTATGATACACTCAGAGAGCTAAACTCAGAGTTACACCATGAGAATGGTAAAGAACTGTACTTGGTATTAGAGAACTGAGAAGAATTAAGAAGCTTTAAGAATTATGAAGAATGAATGAATCTAATTCTTTGTTGCTTGCTATCAAAGGTCTAAATTTAAATGTATTTGATACTGTGTGAGATCTTGCAGCTTGCTATTGAATCTTAATTCTGTTGCAATGATCATTTGGGGTAGTTGGTATAAAAGAAAGACGAAGAGGGGTACTTCAAACTCATCAAGCGTGCGTGACTATTCACGCTGCTGTCTCTTCAGCTGCTGTAGATGAAACTCTTCATAGTTTTATCATGCTTCAGATAGTACTTGTGTAGCTTTCGTGTATGCATATAAGGATGTAAATATTTGTTTTGCTCAAAGATCTTGCTGCTGATAACTAACTATCAGCTAATTTGTTTGAATCTCTACTTCTAAAAATATTTAATGGCAAAAATAGTTTGGTGAAATAGTGCAATCTAACTTAAGTTTTCAGTTCATCGCAGTATTCAGGAAGTTTTCATCATTATTTTTGTGTTATACCCACGTTAGTAATATAATGACAGAGGATCTTATCACTAGTATAAACTGTACTGAGTATTATACCTGAGAATTAAAGAAGAATGTGTATAAGAAAAAGAACAAAAAGCGATTTTACATGAGTCAGTTTTATCTGACAATAAGGGGTGTTGCCTGCTTTTAAATAGTATGTCCAACAATGAAGTGTAGCTTCAATTTTTTTTTCAAAATTGTCATTGCTAGAATAAAATAAGCCTGAGCAGCAGTGAAAGTCCTGATGCATGTGTCTGAGCTGGTGTTAAGCTAACTAGATATGATAAAACCCCAAAGGGGCTCCAAACCCGGCTAGGGATCTCTGTCCCCACTGTTAAATCCTCCCCAGTGTTGCTATAACATTCCTGTTGGAGCACCCGCGCTGGTGTTAAAGGAGATGAAGAGCATCTAGATGAGCTGTGGTCATGTCCTTGGCTTCAAGACATATCCTAAGAGGCCTTGCACCTAGTTTGTTGCAGTCAGAATAGTCCACAAATTTTCTGTCAGGAGAAGTAAAAGCACTATGATAATGCACTGTCTTTGCCAACATTTTTAATGAAGTGAATGATGTCCAACCATTATGATTCTATGTTGATCTTAATCAAAATATTCACAGTTTGGAGGATAAAAATGGTGATTACAGTTAAGGCTGGGTGCCGGCTTGCTTGGGCAGCTTCCAGCGGCTTCCAGTTCCCAGGTGCTCATGGCAACCTACCTGGTAGCCCCCCTCAAACGAGGGCACAGCCTCCCATCCTCTGCTGCTGGCCTCTGCTGCTGGCCTTGCACTGCTGCAAACAGCTGCCCTAGGAGCCAGAAGAAGGACAGTGATGGATTACTCTCCCAGTATTTTTTGATAGACTAGAGCTGTATAAAGCCATTAAGTCAATTAGCTCAAGAGCCTCTAATTCTCTGAAATGTACTTTAGTTCAGAACATATCCAGGTGAAACTGCGATGTAAAACTTACGCTGGTTGTTTAGCTACTTAATCCAACGAGTTCCTATTAAAGCAGTCCCAGTGTGAAGCAAGGAGAGGTAAGGCACTGCCACCATAAGCACAGCAGAGAAGAAGCAAGGTACCAGAACTTACTCTGTGCAGGAGTGTTTTATGGAGTAGACGAGGCAGGGACTCAAGGCTGGCCTCATCGAAGAGGGCCGATACTGTCATTTAATCTGACTTGCACGTTGCTGATGTTACATTTTAATCAGAACTGGGTTGCTTTCTCTGTTTTCATGGAGGAATTGGGTACAGTTTGAATGTGCTCCTTAAGGTGCTGCTTTGCTGAAAACTGAGCTTAGGGCCCTCAGATTGTAAATAGAAAAGAAAGGGCTCTGCAAACTAATGACCACTTCTGCTTGAGCTGCAGTTAGTGTGTGGTGCTGCAGTTCACAACGGGCACATATATGTGTGTGCACTAAGAGTATGAATGGAAGGGAAATGTCAGTAGCAGAATGCTGGAATAGACCAGAAATGTGACACCCATCTGGGGCTTTACTCTTGTCTTGGCATAGTATTACCAACCACCCAAATTTGTCGGCTTATAAATGGCCCCTGTAGCCATAGGCTTTGACAGCACAGAATACCTCCTAATGGGGCACAACAGGCTGTCAGTTTCCAAAAGGAAAAGTTGATTAATCTCTTTTTACATGGCACATTATGTTTGCATTAGCATGAGCTGTTAGGCAGGCTATGTTGTTATTGCCCTCTTGAGCTATTACTCAATGAGGTATTTAGTGCATCTCATATGCAAACTTTTACGACTTGAGCTTTACCTTTCGTTGAAAAGGTCACTAGTTCATTTCCCAGCGCGACTGACTTTTCAACCCACTTACCTGAAATACAGCGTTGCCATTTTTAGCTGCACTGCCATGTTCATTCCACCAGAGAGAAAAACATCTTGGAAAAGCACTTAGAAATAAAACAAAGAGCTGACCTTATCATATTCTGCTTTGTAAGAGCTTACTTGGTATCTGTGTAAATGGTCCCCATAGCCATGGATATTGAGAGCACAGAATACCTCCTAATGGGTCACGACAGGCTGTCAGGTTTCCAGTAGGATGCTAATTGATTATGCTGCTCTCAGGCTCGCAATATGTTCATCCACAGCCCGGCGTTTTACCTTTTTGCATGGAGCACTTTTCAGCCACGCAGGGCTACGTTTCCTGCCAGAAAACGCAAGGAGGTGCAGTTCGGGATTTTTTTTAAAGTATATATTATTTGAACCGAAATTATGTGTTTTTACGGTCAGATGCTGTGAAACTAATTATAAGGAGTCTATGTGCATTCAGTTCTGCTTCTTTAAACATGCAAATAGCTCCCTTGTCATTGCTATGGTTCAGTGAATAGGAACAGGGCTAAGGAGGGAGCCAAGCTATTGATTTTTGTGGGGCAGGAACTTCGCTACAGAGCGCTCGCTATTCTGGCTTGGACTGTGTAAGACCATGACAGTAATTATCCTCATCTCTGCTACTTCAGCAGTGCTTAAACCTGGGCCACGAGTCCTCTGGTCGCCAAATAGGGGCGCAGATGAGCTAGAATCATCATAACAGCCACAATTAACGGAATTCAATTTGCACATCTTGCCCGGAGAATTTCTTTTGGGATTTTCATTTTTGGCAGAACTGAAGGTTATCATTAATGGCACAAGCCTGATGTGGGCCCAGCATGTGCAGAATGGGACCTCTGGAAGGAGAGTAGAGAATGGGAACTGCCACCTCTCCCTGGCTGAGCTCTGCTCCCTCACAGGGCCCTTGTACACTGGACAACCCAGCACGTGAAGATCTCCCTCAGTTCAATCCAGAATAGGAATTACTGACCCGGTAACAGCCATTATCGGAACTGAATTGAGAAGCTTCAATCGCACCAGAGGCAGAAGTGCTGTCTTAGCCCCGTTGCTAAGTGTCTGAGCTTTGTGCTGTTTCCATCAGGCCACCCCACGCTCTGGCCTGAAGGACAGGCCTCATGCCATGACACCTTGGACACACTTTGAAAGGGACCCTGGTTTCTGAACGTGTTGTATTTGGAGATTAATTGTTGTGTTGCTTAGCCATGGTGATATTTTGCTGCTAGTCACAGCTGCAACAAAGGCAACTGAAGTTTTATGGCTGGTGCAGTTCATCTTCAAATTTTACATTCTGTAAACAACATAACATTGTTATTTTAATCCGTAAATCAAGTTTGTCAAAGCTACCCATTAAAAAGGGCTCCTGTGCCCAATGTAACTCCTAGCAGCCCCAGTTTTGGTGGCTAAGTGTTGATTTTAAAAGGACTGCTATGCTCCGAGCTCATCACACTCCTGCCTGCCTCACACCGGTCTTGCTGTGGGATATCAATGGGGAAACATTTCTGTTAGTGAAACGTTTATTCTTGGCAGGCACTGGAACTTAGGCGGATTTTCAGCTCGAACACTCCCCGGGAGCAAGATACGAGTTGTCTTCTGGGAAGCCGAGGCAGGCGTGAGCGGTGAGGCCAGCCCACGGGTGGCCCTCCTGAGCACAGCTGGCCTGAGCTTGGCCAAACCAGCGGGAATGTCAGGGGAACGTGGGGCAGAGGGAGGTTGTGAGGGCAGTGCCAGGAGAGCAGGAGTACGAGGCATCTACCAGCCACAAGCGGGGAGCAGCTGGGGAGCACAGGGCAGCTCAGCTCGTCCACGTTGCCATCAGGTGGAGGTGAATCTCTTTAGCAACTTTGGAGTTTATTTAGCTTGCTTCCATGTTTTAAGATGCCCCTGAATTAATTTTGCATCTTATCTGTTAAGAGGAGAAGGTGACCCGTGAAAACAGGCTGTTTCATGATGAGTTGGCATGAATCAAAAGTTGAAAACTTGGTCGCAGATATGTGTATTTTCAAAATGTCCAGGGAGACATGAATTTTGGAAAACCTGAGTCTGGCCTCTTCTTTCATTGATGCTAGTCCTATCCCAGTCATGTCACTGAGCAGCAATTCCACCCACTCACACCAGCAGCTTTGCCATTCTGTGAGGTTTCTGTGAGCCGTGGTCATGAAGAGACCTTCCTTTCTGCAGACCTCATTAATTATTTTGCATCCAGGCACCGTTTCCCATGCTAAAGATGAAAACAGGTATCTCTTTCTGCATCATTTCATTCGCTTTCCGATTTAGAAATAATTTCAGCAGCATCCAATGTAAAAAGAATTACCTTTGGGGTAGCCTGTGCCTGGGAAAGAAACAAAACACCTATTTCTAATGCAGGATAGATTTTAGATGTTTCAAAACTAATAAAGAACCCAAGTTACCTACTTGCAACTTATAGTATAAAATAAAAATCTGTGCATTTTCAGTATCCTGCATTTGAAAAGGTTCTGATGATAATAAAATGTAGCAGTAATAAAACAGATTGTGCCCTCTCTGTGTACCCAGCTCTCGAATGCTTTATGGTGGTTTTGCCTCCTGATGCTGGCATTCCTTTGCCTAGAGGTACTTCTGCCCTGTGCAGATTTCCTGGAAGGATATAAAAAGTGGTGGGCTTATTTGAGGAGGTACTCCCTCAACTCTGTTTACCTAGCGATCTCCCCTTGATGATTTGAGTAAGAAACCTGCAGACCTGTTATGTGCACGTCAGTGGAGAGCTCTGAACGGGCACGTGTGGTGTTGGCCTGGAGAAGCAAGTGGGAGCGAGCGCCAAAACCGCACGCGTGTGGAGCGAGCGTCTAATCTGCCTTGCTGCGCTTGGAAGTCGCTGTGGTCAAATCATGTTCCCTTTGACTTAAATATAATTAATAAGAGCAAGGGTTGGCCTCTGAACTGCAGAAATCCATATGTGCTAGTTTTTCCAAAAAACCTTCTTCTAGCTGTATTTGTGAATAATTGTGCTGTTTTAACACTGCGTATTTCTGAGCTTCATTACTGCAGGATGTGTCTGACCTTAGCCCTCTAATTTTGCAGTAATTAGCATCTAAATACCATGCAGAACTCTCTGCAAATCAACCAATTGGAATATTAATTCTTAATCTAAATATATCCTTAAAAAAAATGTACGAGTGCAAATTTAGTCAGTAGGAAACTGGTATTTCTACATCTAGTATCTCATGTAATGAGATAGTTTGTGTTTTGAGTGTATCTCCAGATGCAGGAAACCGCCTTTGAAGTATCTGAGAGAGACGCAACATCTCCCCCTACTCTCACAGGTTTAGGCACAGGAACCTAAATAATGTTGTTCTTTATATACACTCTGAGAAGCATGAAAATCAAAATGTGCATCGTGTCAGATCCAGGGTTCCGTTCTTACTGACCATAACCATATGGCATAGCACAAGTCGTTCGTGATTTAATAGAACAGCATTAGTGGTAGCAATACATTTTGTCTAGACAGCCTTGCTGACAATTTGAGTCATGAGCACTAATCTCCCAGGGCATAGGCAAGTAATGAATAATTAAAGCTAGGACTCCTCGTCTTGCCATCCATGGAAAGGTTGGTGTGTCCTTCCCATTACCTACCCAAGAGCGAGAGGAGCTCACCTGGCAGATAGGCATGCTCTGTGTGTGCCCTGGACTCAAAGAATATCTGATCAGCTTTGTTCTAGGATTACGGAGGCAAGAGTTAATCTAATAATTTTATGAGCAGAGAATTTCAATTCTTCTTTTTAGTTTTGATTTTGAAAAAGAAAGACTTTTCGACTGTTCTGACTAAAATTATAAAAGGTACTGGGAAGGCAAGGGCATGAAAAAAATTAACCAGAAAGGTGAGACAGCCTCAGAGCAGATAGTGCCTAAGGGAATTTTCCTTGTTGAACACAAGGTTAATCCTGAAATCTGCACCTGAAAATTGAGAGAAAATACCTCTAAAGTCAAACTGTAAATAAGAACATTCTATTCCATTTTTGTGCGCATGTTTCAGATGAGCCTAATCCATTACCATTTATGTAAGCCCCCAAAGTTGTGTAAACAAATGCGTTGATCTGTATGTACATTTTGATAATCAGAAAGGTTTGGGAACTCTGGTCACTCTAACGCTGTGATTGTATTTAATATATGCAAGCCTTTGAAAGCTTTGTGTCGTCAGTAGCAAAACATGAAATACTATATGAATTAGGAAAAATCCAATAACAAACAGCAGGATGCTCCATGCATACATATCACTGTTGTGGTTATGAGCAAATACAAGACTGTACATGATTAACCATGATTTATTCTTACTATAAACTCAGCAGACGGATGCAGAAGACATACTATAATTGCATGCACATTTCCTCCCAAAGCTCAGAACCAATAAAAATATGGTAATTTTGCATAATTTAAGACACATTCTTTACTGTTTTAAAATAAATAATAGGGTTTTAACCTGCTTCCCTTTTTTCTTTTTCCTTTTTTTTTTCTTTTGCTTTTTCAGTTTTTGGAATACACTGTGTTTTGGGTGCTGATATGTAATGAATTAGAAACAATATTACCTAAAGGGGCACTGATATCATTCACAGGAAAAGACATTCTGAATTAAATTTATCGGCACTTTTTTTTTCTTGCAGTCCCAGCTATCTTAATACATTCTGGTTTATCCAATATTCAGAGTTTTGACTGAAATTGTGTTTTTACATCACTTTTTACCCATCTCCGGAAAGGATATTTCTAGTTGCACCAAATGTCTTTGAATAAAGACAAAGCAAATACCCAAGCCAAAATCAGCCTCCGGAGCTTAGAAAGTGGGTACAAGTTTTGACAGTAATTAGAGCTACGGAAACATCAATTGTCTTAATGCTATTTTAAACTAAACATTTCTATACAGAGTCCAAAAGTGTAATAAGAGTATATCTAAATATACTGTTAATCGCATCAAAATAGCGCATCCATCTGTGAGCTTTGTGTTAAGCCTGCTGAGCGAGTTCAAAATAAGGAATGTGATCTGCAAACCAAGCAAGTTCCAAAGGAGCTGTGCAAAACTTATCCAAAGGAGGAGGTCGGTTTGCTCGAGGTTCCCACCGCGGTTCTCCCTGCAGACATAATGAAGCAATTTCACGACCGGCGCAACAAAATCAGCCTCTGCAATGCAAGTCATTATCCGGACTTGACCTCCGTCCCTCTCCTTCCAGTTTCCTTGCGGATGGTGCCATGGTAAGGTAAGCACCTCTTGAGGATACATGGCCGGGGGCCAGGAGCTTCATCAGCCAACAGCAAATTCCTGTCGGGACAAGAAGCAGTTCCCTTGAGGCTTCCCGGGAGCCTTCTGCGGTCCGCAAAGCAACTTTGTGTCACTTGTGTTTTTGACCTGGGGGTCCAAACAAATAAAGTAGAAAGTGGTTGCTGAACGCTTAGATCTTTAGGTAGAAAAAGACTTTTTTGTCTATGGTTTTCCAGCCTGATTAATCCTTTTATGAAACCAGAAGGCGTTCGCCTCTGTTGCGGGATCCCATGGCAGCGCCGCTGGGTCCCTTGTGCTGCTGCCGCGCACCGTCAGGAGAGCCTCTTCCTGAGGGGCTTTCTGAAGCGAGGTGCCTCCACGCATCACCGTAATGTTGTATTTTAATTATGGTTGCAGTGCACTTCAGATGCTCCAGCAGGACTGCCTAATTAACAAGGTTCTTCAGCTTTCACATAGTATCAATCAACTAGTTGCTGAAAATGTCTTGATCTCATTTTCTGAGATTAAAGTATAAACGAAGGACACTTTGCTCCATTGTTACTAAACTAAGGCAGTACCATCTGGTTTGCAAATGTGATATTAAAATCTCTGGAAATGTCTGAGGCCGCAGCTCAACAAAGCAGAAAGCACATGCTTACCTTTGAATATGTAAGCAGGACCATTTCCTCCAAGGGAATTGCATGCTTCAGGTTGAATGTGCACTTAGGTGTTTTCTTTTAATCAGAACTTCATAGACTCATTTGAAATACAAAACCAAACTTTTCAAAATAGGCAATAATAATGAATGAAGCTGTTTGTAATTAGAGAAGTTGCCTGATCTTTAGCCTGTGGAGCTCAAAGTAGTTTGAACAAGTTGAATACCCGATGGGTTGTATCATATGAGGCTCAATAATAGTGTCTGATAAGATAAATTGTGTAATTTTAATTCAGAAATCTTCCACAGAGTTTAATAGTTAGATGCAAACTGTAAAAAGGCAATATATAGACAGAAAAATGAATTGAAGAAAATGGCTGTAATTAGAAATCTTCCCCGCCCCCCCCGAATTTATTATATCCAAACATTGACTTTAATGTCTGTTTGACATAGTTGAAAGTTGCGTTGAGAAGTGTTATACTAACATTGGAGTCATGTTTTAAATAGATTCGGATTCAAGCTAAGATCGAAGCGAATTAGAAGGCTTACCTCTACCACCACCCCTCTCTGTTTGCTGTCTTCTTTGGGACATAATTGATGAGAAAAGTCTTACTTGTGACATAAAAACTCAATTCTTTACCCTCAAATCTTTGGAGCCCCAGGACTGTGGGTGGGAGCTGTGTGTGGTGCAGGGAAGCAGGTGAGTTCCCGGAGCTCCGGCCCTTCCGCGGCCCCGCGGACACCCCTGCAGTGTCACAGAGGGGCTTTGTGCAGGGGTGCGGGTGGCACTCGCTTTCCCCATGTTGCCATTGCTGGGCACTTGCTGAGCGGAATGCAGTGGCCACAGGAACGCAAAACGGAGCCTGGAAATACTAGAAACTCAAGTTCACCCCTCTGCAATGAGCAGGAGCGAGACCCTTTCACCACTAACATACCACTTCAGGTCTGTTGTGATGGCATATGTGAGCTTAAGTGGTGCTCAGGGACAGATTTCACTCATAAAATCATAAATGGATTTCATTAAACTTGCGTGGTCTTTAATATATCAGGCATAGTTGAGCCTTGGGAGTAAAAACAAAGACAAAGAAAAGAGAAGATATATTGGCTCTTTCCTCTCTCCCCCAAACATGAATCATGGATGTTGCTAAATCAGCAGTGAAAAATAAGCAAAATTAGAGTAAGAGCTGCATAAAAACAGGGTGAAGTGGCCTTCCTGGGAAGCTGAAGAACTTAATATATGTATGTAGGCATGGATTCAAATCAACAATAATATTGTTAAGCTTAATTAGAGAAATATATAATCCTCCCTGTTTGGATCGCCGAGAAAAAGCCAGCGCAAGGGTCCATGACCACAGAAGGCTGAGTATTCAGTGAAGCAGTCCAGATCATCATCTTTACTAGTTTCTCTAGTTTTGAAAATAAATGTTTCTACATCCTTTTACCTTGAAACAAACTCTTTTTCTTTTGAATTACATTTAGTTTTGATGTGTTGCAAGCATAAAGTAAAGGCCAAATCCATAGTTTCTGCATTTTTGTCCTTGTTCTTTGAACAAGTTTTTAGAGGCACAGCATATGCTTTAGGACCAAAAAAAAAGAAAAATAAATTTTTAAAAAGTGATGATTCCTATATTTAATGCATGATTTTGAAGGGAAAGCTTTTTCTTATAAACACTGCTATTTTATTAATGTTCTGTACATGAATATCAGAGCAAGTACTGCCAGTTGTAATATGCTGAATAGCTAGCAACTATTTAGATTTAAAAAAAGAAAAGCCTTCTGTGTTTTTACAGTGTGGTTATCTTGAAAAAAACATGTAGCGGTAAAGCAGTGTAGATTAATGCCTTTGAATCAGCAAAGCTGCTTCAGATTAACAATTCTTTCAGCTGGTGGCATATTTTTTATTCTATATAATAACAAACATGATTAGCACAGAAGTACCAAGCTCTCCTTAGCCTGTTTGTAATTGGGAGAATCTGCAGTATGTATTCTACAGTCCAGCTCACACTGAAGATTGAAGTGTAATTACAGTATGGGCAATCTCATCTCTAGTAATTACAGCTGTCACCATCGATCCAATTAGCCAGGATAACTAAGTCTGCTGAGCTAAAGTTGACAGAGCTTGCTGGCTAAACCCAGATTGCTATATAAGAGTTGTTTCTTGTTGTTGTTGTTGGGTTTATTTTTGAGATTTTTTGATGGCCAAAATGCTGGTGCTTGAAAAAGTAGATAACAAATATTGCGTATTATGGATTAGAGAGCTGGAAGCAAAATCTGATTTCACTGCCTTCTCAGGAATGAAACTTCTAAATGTGGCTTGCAAGGCAAACTGTGGGAACAGGAAACAGACCCTTAGGTAAACGAGGGGGCTGTGGAAAGGGCCAGGAAGGCGCCTGGCGTAGGAGTGTGGGAGGGAGGCGCTGGGTGCCACGCGAGGCCAGCGCCGTGCAGAGCGCCGGGCAGCGCTGCCGGGCATGGTCCCGCTGCGCCCTTCCCGGGTACGTGCTCACCTTCCCCCGCTGCATCCTCCCCTTCTTGCCCCTTGGAATTACTTCTCCTCTGCGCTGCGGCACGCAGGCAGCTCAAAACTTCCTTAAATGCAACTCTGCTCAGCTACTGCTTCCGATTTTGCTCTGCTACCACCATTGCTTTGACACCTTCTTGGTTGCTGACACTCCAGATGTAGGACAAGACCGTGAAATCTTGTAATGTGTAACATGCCCCTCACATGTGTTCCTCAGACATTCTCTGCTTAGGTAGATGTAGGGTGGGTTCTAGGGTGTTTAAATGTTTATTAAGTAGATTTTAGGAAACAGACTAGATTTTCCGATTCTTCTCTCAAGCACTCTTCCTAATCTGAGCTGAGTTGTTAATATATGATGCCCTTAGACTGGCTGATTTTTATAACAACAAGCCACGAAGATGTAAATGGACCTCAAGATTTGGTACTTCTTTCAGGTAACTCCAAAGTACTGCCAAGGTAGGCAGGTTTTCAGTATTGCATTTCTGTACTTCCAACTTTCTTGGAAGAAATACAGATTTTTTTTTTATTTTATTTTTTTTTTCCAGTTTCCAGGATCTTTTTTTCTGGATCCCGAGTGTAGACTTGACAGAATGTTTTGAACAAAGCCCATTTACAGCTTTTCTCATAGAGTTTTGTCTAGATCTTACTTGACCTTAGCAGTGCTCCAAATTATGCAAAATGGCCATGATGGCAGTGTTAGTAATGAGAGAGTGGCCACTGTAAACTGCAACCCGGGAAAGTTACAAAATAATTTGCCACAGTGCTTATCAGGAAACCTCTTTTTAAAACATCACCAGGAGAAACCAGAAGAAAGTGGCAAGTCTTATTAAAACCTGTCCTAACTGCATCCCAGACCGTAGTTGCAGCAGGGCAGAAGGCACTGTAAACAGACATTTGATGCTTTATGGTTTCTCCATTGGAAAAAAACTGGGCAAGGAGAAATTCACCTTTCCAAGAACAAAGACATCGATTTAATCAATGTGCTGTAAGAGAATGAATCCACACAACCAAAGTCCATGGCATCTTTCACTCCTCACTAAAGCGATATATGGTTACCTTATGTGCAGTACTTTGCTCTTAGTTATATTTATAGCCTCATTGAATGAAAAAGTCTATTGGATGTACTCGCCACGGGACCATATGTACTCCAGCATCTGAGCGAGATATAAAATTGCCCAGTGGGCGCAGGGACTGGCTGTGCACTGCACATTCTTCTCTGGGTAATGTCAAGAAGAGTAAAATATAAAAAAAAAGGAATAGTGAAGCCTTGTCCCATCAATAATATAAGGTACTGTAAAAAAGGGCCATAAATTGAGAGGACAGCTTGTTGGTTTGGGCTTTGCTTTTGTTTTGTTTTGTTTTTTCAGTGGATGTGTTTGTCCAAGAAAAAGCTTGCAGTGAATCAGTCCAGTGGTGGTGGTTGTTTTTAGGAAAGCCACCTAGCTTGCTTTGGAGCAGTGAAATTAGCAGCCAGGTTTAATGAGGTGATGTTTTAAAATCCATTCAAGTCTTTTTGGTCTAACACATTTGCATATAAAAGACTTGTAATGAGAAGGCCACCTTAGAGGTGTGCTCCCTGCCAGCTGTAGACTGCCTCTCTCCTCCTCCCGCTCTGCCCCTTGCTGCATTGCACCAATCACTGAGTTTTGCAGTTTCGAGGGAACACTGATTAGCCTCACCAGAGGAAATGGCAGTTTTGTAGGAATGGGATGGCAGTTGTGAGAGTGTCCCAGCTAGTTCTGCTGCTGCGGCAATCGGTGGTGAAGCGCCCGTGGGCTTCGATGCAGGCACAGCAAAGACATGCTGAGACTGGGGAAAATCCTCCTCCGAGCAGAAAAAGCAGCGGCGTGAACCTGGTCCCCTTTTGAAAGACTGTGCCCAGCCCTGTGGTGAATTGGATCAGATGCGAAGGACATGGCAGTCCAGAACCGAGCCTTGGCTACTGCCCTGCTTTAACCACTGGCTCCTAGAGGGCTCGAGGAGGTCCATACAAGCCAACTTTACGCCCTGAGCTTTAAGTCCCCTTTGCTTTCTGTGGGCTGATTGTGCTCAGGAGCCTGTTTTCCTCATGTTTGAGTGTTTATGTGGGTGCCTGCAGCTCAGGCTGTGCCAGGTACATTGAGTGCTTTGCACTGCCTGTGCAATGCCATGCACCACCGCGCATCTCAATGCACATTTTCTAGCCGTAGCACTTAGCGTGGATGCTTTATTAAAATTCAAAATGAGATCTGTAACTATCCTAACAAATTCTGGGGAAAAAATCATGATACAATATCTCTTTGTTCAGTTTTTCATTAGAGAAAAATTCTATGAGTTTCCTTTCTCCCCAAATGTAGATCCATAACCTCTGTGAAAAAAAAGCCATCTTTCCCAGTTCTGCACAGCTCATTAGCACTTCCCTACATACACTTATTTCTGGTACCATTTATTTCTTCTGATATTATATTATGCAAATGTAACACACAGCCTTGCTGTATAAATAAGAAGACTTGCTCAGCACTCGTTTCGTTTTTTTTCAAGCTCTACAAACTGCATTTCATGAGCACTGTTTTTCTAAAACAATAGCACGAATTGGATAATAAATTAAAAATATATCTATGAGAAGAAAATCCCCAAACAGTTAATCTTAAAGGTCACAGACCAAAGTAGTTTAACTTCATAAAGCAGGAGCCCGTGTCCCATAGGCTGGCGAGGAGAACCTTGGAGCGGCTCATGTGAGCCGAGGTGAAAATCTTTGCATGTCTAATGGCAGATTTATGACTAGACAAGCTCTGAGGAAGCCTGTGGTTGTTTTTTTGTAATCCTAAACACAGCTGTTTTGTTAATTGGAAAGACCTTTCAATAAAACTGAATAGTGGGTGCTTTTCAAGTAACCCAGTTCAGCAGCTAAAGCCTTGCTTGAAAGCTGAAGCAACAATGCTGCTTTTCCCAATAGTATGCATATTTGGAAAGAATTGTTCAGTTTTATACTTTTACCAGGATGTGTCAAGATTAGAGTTGGATTTTTCTGCTCATGTCTAGCCTGGAAAAAAGTATATTAAAATGTCAGTCTCAACTGACAAAAAACATTTTGCCTGACCCAAGACAAAGAACTGCATTTTCTAAGAGGGCTGTTTACCCTTTTTTACCCCTAAAAACAAATAGGTCTAGCAGTTTCAAAATGTAAAGTCATTTTGAAACAAAAAGTCAAAATATTTCCCTTGAAAATGTCAATGCATAACATTTATACTTCTTTTTTTTTTTTTTGGCTCCACTACTATATGGCGTGGCTTTCTGAATAGCTAAACTCCCTCTGTAGCTGCATTTCTGCAAATTTTATGTAGGCCGAAAATATTTGCAGCCTCCTCTGGTAAAAATGCAAGCACTGCTCCTAGTTGGGTCATGCTGATCCCTTGTCCAAAGGCACGTCCGTCAGTCGTGCTCTGGAGCCCTGCGCTAGCCGGAGGTCTCCCGCCCCGCGCGCCGGTGGCCAGGGTCAGAGCCGGGTTGCACAGAGCGTGCGGCAGCTCGCTCGATGACTCTAATCCTGTTATCTGTAGCCAAGGAGGGTTTTTTCCCCTCATATCTACACATATCTAAGACCTTATCCTGGAAAGTCTCACTCATACCAGTAGCTTTCATTGCCAGGAGATCCCCTTTGAAGACCAGGCAAGTGTTTCCGATCAGCCCAGAAGTGAGGGCAGACCGCGTCAGGGCTACAATCAATACACAAACACTAGTACAGCCAAACATTGCGTTTGTATATGCTCATCTTTTATGATGTTAAGGAAGTTGTGCTAGAAAATCTCATTTTCCCCAAAGATTGTCTGCCTTAATAAGAACTAAAAAACTAGAACAAAGTCATCATGAATTCGAATGTATTTGAACATATGGCCCTAGGACCTGTTATTACCATATCAGTCAGATAAAGGAGTGGGAGAGCAGTTGCAACAGCACAGAAGGAAAAATGTTAGCAGAGCAAAAGGACTCTTTTTAATTTTAAAGAAATACTCAGTTCATGAATTTGGTTTCCAACTTCAAAAATTCCTTGTGGATAGTACAAAAATTCTTACTATTCTTGTTAAATAATATTTTTACCATCACTATTGGAGTATTCTGTTTAATTTTTTGCTTTTGTTTTAAATTTACCTGTAGAGGAAATTTGGGTGTTTTTGATAGAAATCCTATGTTTTTTGGCTGTTCATGGTAGACTAAGAGCATAAGCAAAATAGTCATAAATAGAAGTGAAATAAGGTCAGAGTCAATCTCCTAAGGACATTTAAAAAAACTAATCAGTTCATTTAGTCTTTGTCCTGCAATTCTCAAACATACAGGCACAAACATACTGTTCCCAAATCTCAAAACAGCAACCAACTGCCAGCTGCCAACCAACCACTGCCAATTACATGTGCAGGAGAGAGGGAAATCTATGAAACCATTCAAATATACTTATCTGGAGGAGAACCAGACCTGGGATGACGAAGACCTCACGGCTGGCTTTATTCAGGCTTAACTGTAACTCAAGATTCTGTAGAATCGTAGACCATTGTAGATAATTACACTCTGACTTTTGTCATTATTTCGTTGTAGAGAGTATGGCATTTGCAGAACTTTTTTAAGGAAAGAGCTTTGTAAACACATTTGATATTATGATACAATTTGCGGGCAGCACGGATGCCTGGCAGCAGGTTAGCAAGTCAGGATAAAAGGTCTGGTTGGATTTCATGAGTGCAGATGGTGCGGAGCCAGGATGGATGGTGGTGTCTGGTGATGAACTACTACCACCACGTTCCAAAGCATATTGCACCATCTGGATTGCGATCATTTGAAAAATTTCTGGTTTATATGTCATTAAAACATTTCCAAAGCTTTACTAGAGGTTTAAACCAACGTTTCTGCTAGCTTTACAGCTGAGCAGATACAGAAACATTTGGAAAAATGTTTTTAATAACTCTATTGACTTTCATCAACTTAAAAAAAAAAAAGATTTTGCTTTGACAATGTCCAAATGTCTTCTGTTTTGCTTCTACAGATACCCTAATAAATTAGTTTGCTAAAGATAGGTAAAATATATCCTGTTTAGAGTCTGTATATCATTAAAGTATCATGCTTGTTTTGAAATAAAGCTGCAATGATATCTAACTGCAGTTCAGAAGGTGCAGAGGTGGTGAGCTGGCCTTCTGCACAGGCTGTATTTCACCCAGCTTGTTCCTCTGCTACAATTCAGGTTGAGCAGAGCAAAGAGTAGATAACTCCCCGGGTCACTGATTCAGTTGAAAACTTGGGGTAATTGTTTGGACTGATGACAGTGTCTCCATGGTCCTTTTATGAAGATTTCGGTGATAAAACAGGAATATTTAAGGTGCCCAGACCTACTTAAGAGTGAGCAGTATCAGTGTTACTGCTAAACTAAAGGAAGTCTAGTGTCAACACAATCACAGCCCAGAAATGGGGTTGCAGTAGGCAGCAAGTTCTGTATTTTTAGACGTTATTCTGTTACACCATTTTCTAGGCCTTCGTACTGGAATTTCTGAGGTAAAAGAAGGAGCAGGTGAGGCCAGTGTGGAGAGGCGGGGAGGCCGGGGCAAAAGTGCTCATCGGGGCTCCTCTCCTGCAGCGCTTGGCTCTGCTCACTTGCTGTGTCCCGAGTACCCTGAAATCCACCCGTCTTTCTCGCTAAGACCGAGGGTTGTGTAGTGAGGAACATGAGTTTGGTTTGGAATGAAGAACGTGAGGTGATTTCTAATACATGGAGGGTTAAGTTGAACAGCTAGGCACAGTCTTCCCTGAAGATTGAGCCCGGTAGGATGCACAACAAAGTGCCTGTAGGAATGACCTTCAGGCATTGCTTGTAATTTGATTTTGCAGATAAGTCTTACACAATGACGATGCTTTTTATTGTTGTTTTTTTCAGTTACTGCTTTTGTAATTTTGTGCCTTTTCTTCATAATATCTTTAAAGAAAATCTCTTATTACTGCCCCAAAAAGTCAGGCAAAAACGTTTGTGGAATGCTGACTCTTAACCAGCTGAACACAGAGGGGAACTGGCACCTCATCCAAGGAAAGGGATGCCTCCCTCATAACTTCGTAACACCTCTTGAGTCTTGAATATCCCAAAGACCTACTAAAAACTTACCACATAGAAACCTAGAATTATTTGCTGGAATGATTTGCCAAAAGAGTTTGAATTATGAATGAAGCAAAACAAGTTGTAAACTGTTCACTGACAGATCACAAACAGAACGAGAGGCTAAATTTGTGCACTATAAATTCACTATAATTTGTTTATTCAGCTCCAGCTAGCTTATAGGTTGTGCTGGAAATCTGCCACGTCCCGTTCGGGCTGAGGCTCAGTAAGTCGAGAAGAAGAACCCTTGTTACAGCTTATGAGCAGAGGTTCTTGGTACTTCTCATGATGGAAAGGCAAACAATCTGGATATGGTCAGCACTGAGTTTCAGTATGACTTGTGGGCAATTAGGTCAAAACATCAAGTCGCCAGACTCGTGCCACCAGTCCTGCCTGCACACCAGGCTGAAGCGGTGGTATCGCACGTCGGACTGATGCTCTGCTGATGGTGGGAAAGGAACAAGGTTTCCCATAGAGAATTCAAGGAAGCAAGACACTGATAACAAGAGGCGGATCAGGATGTCTGAAGAGCGCTTTCCTAGGAGATTGCTGGAGGGCTGCGTGACTCAACTGCAGCCATGGATTGCTCAGAAGTTTCTCTTCATGCCCTTGAATCATGCCCCGTTTCTGTGCAGGCTGAAGGGCAGGTCACTGATAGCAGAGCAGAAGACAGCAGGGGAGAATGACCCTTGGAGATTCCATGTTCTGCCAACACTAACCGTGCAGAGGGTAAATAAAACACAAGAAGTCCAGAGCAGAACCAAGCCTCAGTGGATCCTCTAGGAGCAATCGCGCAAAAGCAGACCATTCAGGCAATGGAATTACTTGGGAAATGTCAGTGTAAATATCATTCTCTTCTCCATATTTTCAGCCTTAAGCAAATCTTCTGCTAAAAGATTTTTTTTTTTTTAACTACAGATACGAGGAAAAGGAATGCCACAAAGTGTCTCTGGGGCACGTGCAAGCCTAGTGGTTTAGTATCATGCTACTACATAAAAAATGTCATGCAGAAAAGACTGTTCTTTTCCATTTGCTAAGGAAAAGAAGTGAAGAAAGCACACTCATTGCAATGAGAAGCCAAAATTTGGTTATTTCACCTTCCTGCACAGTGCTAATTGAGGAGGGTATTGACACAGTCGACCAACTTCAGCTGCAGTGGTTGGAGTGGCCACCTGCAGAGGAGCAAACCCTGCCTCCCCCCGCCCTTCTCTGGCTGTGTCCTTAAAAATCCATTATTTTTAATGAGATGGTGTCCCTCAGTTAATGAAAATAAATTAAGCTTATCCTTACAACACAATCTGCTATATTCAACAGTTTCCAAAACAATCTTGTGTCTAAAACCCCCCTTTTTTATTTTAGGATTAAACAATTTTGTGTGAGTCAGCTAAGAGTAATCTGCTACAATCAGGGCTCTGGGTAATGGATATATTTCAGACATACATTATGTGCACTTTAGGCAGATAAGTGTTAGAAAACCACGTTGGAAGAGCTGCCGGTGGCTGCCCGCGGCTGATAGCGAGTGGGAAGGGCTGCCGACTGCGGAACGCGAGCAAAGGGGAGACGGGATCCTTGGGAAGACTTAATTGGGGAATAGTGAGCGCGATGAGGACGCGTGAAGATAGGATTATTACCGTGGCCTAGCACTTCATGCCCTGCAGAAGGGAAGAGGGTAATTTGTATCCGTTTTCATTTACCAGTCATGCCTTTTGAAGTGATGGGTTTTGGCAAAGGGTGTGTATGACTTGTTTAACAATTACTAAATGATCCTTTCTGCTAAAAATATCAAGCTGGCTGGGAAGCAGACTCACCTTTCAGACATGACTGTGGTTTGATTGGATTAGATTAAGTAGTGTCTTGAGACCAACGTAGCCCTCAGAGAACTGTCATTTACAGTATTTAACATTTACTGAATGAACAAAGATTGTGCTGATCGAGAAAACAGTAAGCAAAAAAATCCTGGGTGATTATAAAGATAAGTGTCCCGGTATTTGATTTGGAGAGCGGTGCTGTCTGCCCGGACATGCCGGAGAGATTTACACTTTCTACCCAAGTGGTCTTCTGGAGATATTTACTGTGGCTACTGCTGGGGCTTTGCTGAAACTGCAGTCTTAAGGATACATGTAATGTGATTTGAAATCAATAACATAACGCCAGTGCTTCACTTTAAAGATTAAACTTTATCAATTTTAAACAAATTCCAAGTAAAATTCACTCATGCTGCAAATATTGCATAAATTGTTTGTTCCCCAATTTCATCTTAATTGGATGGCAACTCGTTAGCATCAGTAATCACCAACACATTTGTTTATAACCATATGAATAATAGCAGCAAGTGATGCTTGTTAAATATATGTGATGCTTGTTAAATATATACATTGAGATTTTTTACCTTCTGTCACTATGTGAGGTAATCTTAAAATATATGCCACACTTTCAAATGTGGCAGCTATTATTTATTTATTTATTTATTTTTTAAGACCCTCTACCCATATTAGATTAGCCAGTCTTTGGTGTTATACTTTGTGCATTTTGGTCTGCTAAAGCAAAGACTGTCTTGTATTTTGCATATTAAAAAAGCAAGCACGCTATCTTCTTTACAATACAAGACATTTGCGAATCATTTATACAGTTTTTGCTGTCAAATGATGTTTGACAATAATCATATGATAATGAAATGTATAATTAATAATAAAAATGCCAACATCTGTTAGGTTGTTATTACAGACTGATTCTAAGTGTACTATTCGGAATATGTCATCATTAACTTAATTCATATTAAAATCCCTTAAATGCAATCTGTTTTCATTAGTTATTAATTTAGGTAGGCATGAGGCATGCAGAGGAGATTCTATTTTTTTTTTTTTTTCCTTTTCAGTAACTAAATGTCACAAAAGCTTTTTAAAGTGTTAAATTAACCTGCGAGCCCAGCTAACAGATGGATCCATTTAGGTGACTATATTGGGTTCAGCTGTGACTGATTAGCTATCACCTGAGCTAAGTTCTGTAGTCGAGGGGGAGAGCTGCATGTGGAGGGAATCTGCTGTCTGGTGTTCTGCTCACTGACCTCTTGGTAATATGCATGTGTATATGTATGTATATAGATATGTTAAGTATATTAACACTTGCCAAGAGAAATGTTGGATCTGGGAAAAAAAAAGTTGTTTTGTGATGAGCAAGTGGAAGCTGTAACAGAGAAGTTGTTTGGATGTATGTGCTGCTGTGCCATCTGTGAGCAAGATCTAACCTGTGGGACTAGCTGTGGGAGACTGCAGGAAAGCAACCTATAAAGTAAGTCTGCCTCTCTTTTAACTTGCAAATTAAAGTCATCCTCCAGTAGCCTGAAAAGGCTCTAGGGATTTGCAGAGGCCATCTGAAAGCTGCTAAGCTTCCCAATAATGGGGGTGAAAACATCTGGTTGTGGATGAAGGTCTCCTAGAAACATCCCATTCTTCTGGCCACAGCTGAATTGAGAGGTGTTTTGTCATTTTGGTGTTCGGACTCTGCTGGTGGTGAATGTCCCTGTAGCCCTTCCCTGAGAAGTTGTTAAGTGTGTTGAAATCTGCAGAACTTGCAGCTCAACATAGAGATCCACTTCATTCTGCTCTGTGAAACCGGTATCTGAATTGTTGGTATAAATGAAGTATTTCTTAACTGACATGTGCATTTTAGCCATAATCAATAAATAGATGTTGCAAATCTTACAGAGAGTTTGCACAGCAGAGGTTGAGTGCATTCTGCTTGTCCTAGAGTTAACAGCTGTCTGTAGTTCCTGTGTTCTCTGCTTACAGAGGGCTTGAGCTGAAGTAAGTGAGAACTCACTTCTTTTTTTCACTTTTTTTTTTTTTTTCCTCTTCATGATTTTTTTCACCTACCATTCCAGCAGCTCTGCTTTGCTGAATTTAACAGGCAGCAGCTAAGGGTGTTTCTGTGGAACTGCAATATCCAATTCACAAGTTAGTGTATTTTTACAATCTGTTAGTGTTAATTACATAAAAGAAAAACAGTGTTTATGCTGACCAGAGAAATAAGCCATCTTTCTTCAGTTCACACCAACATTAAGAAAAGCAAATCTGTTAGTGGGGCTTCGTATTGAATTAAACAAAAAGAGAAACATTATATTTAAGGTATGATTTGTAATTGTTGAAACCTCTGTAATGGCTTCTGTAGTGCCCTCCTTTCTGTGGTATTTGCTACCCTGCCTCCTTCCCCCTGCAGCAGAGGTTGGTGCTGGCTGCTCCCAGACTGTTGGGGCTGACGCAGGTGGCCTGGCTGGTGGCAATGAGGGAGCTGTGCTCCCAGCTGGCATCCTCAGCAGAGGCTGGAGGACGAAGGTGGTGGGGCTGAGGACACCTGTGGCTTTTGCTTGGGCCCAGACAGCCCTAAGGGCCCTGCCACGTCTTGAGCTGAGCGTGCCAGACCCCTGCCCATGCCGGGGCTTGGGTGAGATGAGTCTCATTGTCTGTGTCCATCCTTGGAGCTTCCCGGGCTCCTTCCCGCTGGCTGTGCATGTGCGGTTAAGAGGAGCGTCAGACCCAAGTAGTTTGTAATGCCTTTTGTGCATGCTACAACAACAACCAAAAAAAAAAAAAAGTGATTTAAATCAAAAGAAAGAGGCATAATGAGTGGGTTCCTGTTCAGATTTTTCATTGCATGATTGTGTGTGCCATAGGGTGACATGATATTTTTGGGCGTAATGATTCCAGGCAGGCTGTTGCAGTGTTACTAGCAGTAGGCAAGAGCTTTGGAGCTGGTTCTACTCCAGGAATTTTTAATGCTTGCATGTAAATCATTCCTGGATATAAAGACTGCCTGATTCAATGGCTATTGAAGCTATTGACTTTAATGCACTTAGGAGTGGGAGTCCTGTGTGTGTGTGTGTGTCTCTACACATTCCTTCACTGTATTTTCTTACGTGTGTCAGATATATCTATCTAAAGTTCCAAACATCAAAAATATCATTTTTTCATTATTTTTCTGTTTCATTTTATAGTATTTTCTACCATCTCCCTTGTACAGTCCAGATTGTTATATTCAGTACAACTGTTTATTCAGTGATTGAAATGTAAATAGATTACTTTTTTTCTTGTGGTGTTAATGGTTATAGCACATCTTTGTTGAGAGTGTTAGCGCTTTAGAAACCTATGAATAGTTTTTGTGCAGGAAGTAAAGCATAGCCCTCCGAGGCCGTATCATAAAACATCCATGAGGTCTGGAGGAGAGAGCCCACCTCATGAGACCCTGTAACAAATATATTGGACTTCGTTTCTGCGTGTTTTGTAAAACCCCTCAGATCTCTAGTTTTCAGTGTCATGGCAGTTCAAGAGCACTTGTATGATTGTTTTATTTTTCTCTTTTACTTTCTTGTACTGTTCTAAAATTTGCTATTCTCAAGCCATTTGTAACTGTAGCTATTCACTCACTCTAGACTAATTCTGTAGAATAAAACATACTAATGGGCCAGCACTTAAAATTATAATAATTTAAGAGTACCTCTGCCCCCTGATCCTTCATGGAAGTTTTTCAAATCTCGATCCCCTGGAGATGAGTGTTGTAGCATGACTGTGATTCTCCTGCTAAAACTATGTAATATTAAAATAAAAGGACCTCTAAATGACACACTCCCACCCTTGGAATGCCCCATCACCTGTTCTCCTTCCCTAAGTAGATGTAGTTCATACATTTCTAATGTTGAATATATTCAAATTGAAGACATCAATTTTCCAGGACTCTTAGGCATCCTCTCTCCTCTGAAGGGAATTGGATCACGTGTTTAAGTGGCAAAGGTTTAGCTATTTTGAGAGATGACAGCAACTCCTATGGAGAGATGTATGTGAATGCAATCAGGCAGAGAGTAGGTACCTCACCAAGGTAGCCTAGTGCCAGACAAAGTTTCCGCTTGGGATTAGCAAACTTGTGTCGCTCCTCGGCAGCTAGACTCGAGGAATGAACTTTGAGTCATCTGGTAATTGGAAGACCCCCCTGCCCTGATCAGATTTTAAAAGCCACAAACCAGTAATAGTTGCGTGGGCAGAAGAGAGGTTGGAAGTGCATTAAAATATGATTTCCTGGATGCTCTGATATTTTATAACAAAAAAGCAAATGTAACAAACCACATCAAACGTGTGCAGCTTGAAATGATTAAAAACACCAGCGAGTAACTTGGGCGCTAATGTCCCTAAAGATTAGTGAGGTGTATCATTTCCTCATGGGCTTTAAGGACCATTGCAAGCTGGAGGAAGCTGGTCAATCTTTGTAAGCCAGACACATGTTCAGAATACTTACTTTCATGTCTGAGTTGAGGTGGCAGCATGGAGCTAAAACCAGAGGCAGGGTTAGAGAGCAGAGAATGACAGTATTCATCACTGTGGATTTATTTATTGCTTTGTTAGGCCAATGCACGCCCTTCACATGAAAGCGGTATTAACTGAGGGAAGTATTCATCATCTGCTTTCTTTGACATAAGATATGAATCTGTTCAAAAGACTGCTTAAAGGAAATTATTCTTGAGGATTAAGTAAAATAACATCTTGGTTTGGTTTTTATCAAGGCTACAGTTATGGCCACAAATAGCTAAGTAGAATACCACTTAATTGGGCTGTAACTGACAGCACATTATATTCCCCAAGCCGTGTCCTGGGCTTCTCACTGCTCATTCTGCTACAAACACATATCTAGCTTATGATGGGTATTCAAAGACCAGATAAAGCAGTTTGCATTTTTTTTTCAATCTAAACTTTGTGCTTATAGTTTTCCTGAGAGACTAATGTTTTCTCTATAAAGTATACTTTACAATGTATTGGATTTTAACTGCAAAGATATACCCCTTCATAAGTACAGGCTATTAAAACAATTTAATACTGTGTCAACAAGTACTGGTGTGTCCATTAAAAATAGAATAATTTGGTTTGTTTTAATGCACTGAGGCAATCCAGTGATGCACCATCAAGTGCTATTGAGAATTACTTTGCACTAACAGGCTGACATGCCTGGAATCGCATTCAGCGCACATCGGAAGACTGCTGAATGATCCAGAGCTGAAATGAATGACTGACACTTTGTGAATAAAAGAATAAAGCGATTGTGCCACTTGCCCAGTGCCGAGGGTGAGAATTTACTTTCATTACACTGGGTATTAAGATGCAGTATATTAGAGTTCATGAAAGTAGGTGGGAGAATAGGACTTAGTGAATAATTAGCAGTAAGCCATTTATCAGGCAAATTTATTTTGTTCTGCTGCCTGTGGAAAATCCATAAGCAGATACAACCGCTTCAGAAGTGCTCACTGTTCAAGCCAATTTTAGAAATAGGATTTTTTCCCATTTTTTAGCAGTTTGGATTGATTATAATTTGTCTTTTGAGACTGTAAGATACTTGTTAGTCATGTAGCATTGATCAGCTATAGGTGGTCATGTATAGGTCCTGTGACTATCTCCTCCTTAGCTGGATGTATTTGCTTCCAAGCCAGGGCAAATATCAGCCTTTACACATGAAAATTTGAATTTGTTCTTTGCCGTTATCCCTTCAATGACACTTTGAAGGCCATTTTCAATGAATGTTGGTGCTAGGAAAATGAGATTTGAATTTCTATGAAATGTAAACAAAAGAATCTGGTACATAAGTAAATCCATTTAAATAATGACAATATTTGCAAAGTATTCCAGTTCTTTATTCCAGATTCTTTTTTCCCAGATTGTATCAATGAATATTTAAATTGGATACAAATTAGACAAAGACTCCAGGTAGTTATCAACAACGGTTCTGGCATGCAAGATAGGTAACAGATAGCAGAGTGCTGCAAATGGTAATGCAGATGTTTGCTACAAAGGGCATGTTTTGAGCTGAGGGACCATGAAGATATCTTTCACAAAACTGGTTTTGTGTCTATGGCTCCACTGAAGTAACTTGGCCATTAACTTCAGAGGGGTCAGTATTTTACCCAACACAATGGGCCGTTGTCCTCCATGAGGGCGAGTTCTGCAGGCTCCCTGCTCCAGTGATAGGATCCCTCGTGCCACATACCCAGCCTTCCTCCTGGAGTAAGTGCTTGTATCGGGTTTGAGATCAGTGGATTAAAAGCTTTAGCAGAGTGCTGAGGATGGTTGTTATCTTGGTTATCGCTTGTTTCAGAAGTACATTTCGGGAGAGCACAAGTGCTGCCTCCAGGGCTCGGGCAGCGCCGAGTGGCGGCCGTTGAAGCCGCCCTGACAGAAGGGGCGGCTGCCTCCTGCTGCTGCCCGTAGCCCTCAGGTAAAGCAGGGTGCTGGGGAACGGATCCGTCCCTAATCACAAGCTGTACAGAAAGTCAAAATTAATTTCTAATTCACATCTCTTGGAAGGAAAGGTGCACTTAGACAGGCGCTGATTCCTGTTAGCGAAGCGCCTTATGCTTCAATACATAAAGACACCTTATACTTAAAATATATAAAGCTCCCTGTCAGTGCCTTTTGGGAGCTCGTGTGTTGCCGCAGGTTGTGCCTCTGCTTTGATGTGACGAGCCTGGCCACGCACCTGGCAGCGCCAGCCCCGCTCCTGCCGGCAGCTCCGGTTACACGCCGGCCCGGAGCCCTCCGGAGCGCGTCCGAGCTCTTCTTTTAAGAAGAAAAGCTTCAAATGGAAAGTGTAACCCAATGCTTTCTGAGTGTGGAGGCACGCTTAAAGAGCAGTGCTATTTGGTTTCTCTCTCCTTTAGAGAAATTTAAATCCTTGGTAAATAACTCCTGCTCTTCATCACTGAACAAACAAAAAATCACCTGATGGAAATGTAGACGAGCTCCCGCTCCTGCGGTGCTTTCCAAGTGCTTCCCAGAAGGATGGGGAGGGAGCTGAGCTGCGGTGCGGGGGAGCGGGGCGGCTGAGGCCGCTTTGCTCGTGGCCGGCATGCCGTGCAAGCGTGGGCTTGGCCGCGGGGGGTGAGGGGGAGATGACAGGGAAAACAGAAGCCACGGGAAGTGTTAGAAGTGCTTAATGTATGTGGAAAAATTCTTTCAAGTTTGCTCTGTAGTTGCAGGTGTGTGCACGAGCTCTTTCACCAGAACTGTGGGGTTTCCCCTCCCACTGGAAAACCTCTGTTGAGCTAAAATGATCTCAGTCCAGCCCCTCAGTTGTGCCGGTTCCCTCTGTGGTGCTGCTGGAGCAGGGCCTGAAGCAGGTTTGAGTCTCACCAAAGCCAAATGCTCAAACTGCTGAGCTGTAGAATCCATCTCTCATTAAGTTTAATGAATATTTAATCATATCTACAAATTGGAACAACTCAGGTGTGACAGAGAATCGCTCTTTTAGACTGACCGGTTCCTAGTAGTTACTGCATGCATCTGGGACATGAAAGTTCATTTTTTGAGTCCTTGCTTTGACTTCTGGGTGGAATCAAGGGTGTGAGTGGAGGGTCCTAGCTGTAAAACTACTGGCCATTTAATCACCAGACTTTTTCTGACCCCTTTTAGGTAAAAGCAGCAGAAGATCTAGTTTATCCTCATGCAGTACAGGATAATTTCAGATACTCCCAGATATTAGACAGAATTTTTTCCCCCACCTTCCTGGTGGGAGCACAAGTGCATATTTATGCTGAGCACAAGTTAAGTGCTTCATGTGCAGGATAGCTAGATCAAATGCAAGGTCCCTGCTCACAAAAGCTGTACTCAGACATCTGGGATAAGATCAGCCTTGCATAGAGGGAGCAGGAGTTAGCTTCTGTAGTTGCATTGTTTTATTTAATGCCAATAAAAGTTTCTCTTTTACTGCAAGGGCTGCTAACGCCCTCTCCTTCCCCCAACTCTATTTATCTTTCATAGGTAAAATTCATTAAATCCTTATCATATTATCTGCTATCACTGTGAGAAGTTGTGAGCTGGGTGTGAAAATTGAGAAAGAAGACAGAGAAGCATAGGCCACCGCTTCAAGGCGCACACAAACTGAACTTACTCTGCATCATCTTACGGTGCTGGGAGACTCCTGAAGGAAGGCAAGAGAGGTCTCTCAAGAGCAAGAGGCCCTTGGTGTATTCCTCATGTCTTTCCCACAGATAATTTAGAAGGAATAAAGTGTACTTTTGTATGCCCCCAAAGTAAAATTGCAACCAGCTGATGGAACAATCTCAGCAGCTACAAAGAGAGTCAGCTCAGAAAGGCAGGTCTGTTGCCAAATAGCACAGATTGTTTATAATGAATATAAACAATTACGCTGCTGACCAGATTCCCAGCACACTTCTATCCACAGAATATACAAAATACAGCTCTGGCATAGGTCTCCCAAATATTTGCCATAATATTGAGCTTTTTCCTGAATGAAATTGTGAGGAAATGGAACATCAGCAAAGAATTATCAGAAGGAAATCTGCACCATGCTGTTCTCATTCCACAGCGCTTTTTTTTTTTTAATTCAACACCCTTATTTTTGTCTTTCATTTTACAATCATGTAAAAAAATCAAAATGCTTCTTGATCCATGATGATTCCTTCCTAATTTCTTGAACCAACATGCCTTTCTGTTTTCCCGTAATGTAATGAGTTGGAGGGTGAGGACAGGCACACTCCCGAGAGGTGCTGGAGCAGATGATGGGCACCTCGCAGCCTTCTCAGCAGCGCTTTGGCCACCTTCCTCCTCATGCTCCTTTGCCACCTCTGGCTGCAGAGCATGACTGCTTGATGTCCCAGCCCAGAGCCCAGGCCGAATGTGCTTTGGAGATAGTACAGAAGAAAGGCTTTTCACTACAAAGTCCACTGCCAGGGGTTTATCTGAAAGTGGAAATTTAAGAGATTTCTAGTACACTGTAACTCTTTAGACCCTCCTCCTATCTGGTGCTGAGGGGACAACAAAAGTATCCTAAACAGACAAGAGAAGAATCTGGTAAAAGGAACCCCCCTTCAAAGGTTATAGTGATGGAAATATATTATGTGTAATGTTAACACAAGTAATTTTTGAGAAAAGATCCATAAATCATCATTTCAATGGGTTGTGAACTTCAAACTGTGCATTCAGCTTGGCAATTTCATTAGTGCAGAACAACCTTATTTCCATATGGAGCACAGTCATGGTGCTAATTCTAAAGTAACAAATTGTTCTAGCGTTTCGACGCTTATTAGCAATGTCTCTGACAGCTGAAGGTGAGGGAAGGCAGACCAGAAAAGCGGGCCCTTCCAGTGTTGCCCACAAAGGGGAAGTTGAAGGATGATGATGGTCCACTTACTGCAATGTTCTGTTGCCATCAAGGGAATGTGTCTTGCCAACTGAAGATAAGTTGCATTAGTTATTACTGGAATCAAAGGCAAATGCTATACAGATCAGCTTTGAGCACAGCTTCTATCAACGCCTAGCAGATTTTAGTACTGTAATATTTAAGCTGTGTTGAAATGCAACACCTATCAGTCATTACTGTGTAAACAATATTCATTTGCTTCAATCATGTTCCTTGTCTGTAAGTACAGTAGCCACTCTTAGTACATTTTGCCTTTGACAAAGTTTTACAAATAATAATCCAGCTAATGCTTCCCGATTGCTCCCGATGTTAAATAACTGCGGAGATGCACAGAGTATCTGGAGTTGGCAGGCACGAGTGATGTATCTACTAACTTCTGTCCATACCCTGCATTGACATATAGCTCCTCAGATGTCCTGATCTTGATGAGTTTGTTGAGTGTTTTAGGAAGGTATCAAATGGCTGAGTTCTGGAGTGAAGCTGTTACTGTCTTTCTAAAAGCTCTTCTCATGCTGCTGCTTCATCTTGGTGCTGCACCTCGTGCGGCCCCTTCCCATCTGCCATCCCAGGTCACACAGTCACCAGCAGGCCCTGATGTCCTCACCATCAGCACAGCTAAATCCACTCTTAAACACTAAGAGCTTTCCCAGTTCTCAGTTTTACTGGCTGCATACCCAGTTGTGCACTTCCTGGTGACAGTGCTGTTGACTTGATCAAAAACAGGCCTGGGCCTGTGATGCTTCGATGAAAGTTTCGGGTGAAGACAGACTTTCCTGAAAACAGTGACCTGTTGTGCCATACTGACTGCCAGTGAATTAGTCAAGTGGTTTTCTTGGTTTCACTGCAAAAGGCTATATGGCCTTGGATATAACAAACATGGACATAAATGATAGTGTGTGATACATTTGAGTTTCTCCTTGAGAATCTGGAGCTACTGCAGCTGTGCATGCCTTGCACTAACTATATCCTGTTTATAAACAACCAGCACAAAAATGTCATTTTTCTGATTTGGAGCCATTTGCTCTAGTCAAATATGTATTTGACGATAACAGAGTTATCGTGGCCGGTTAGGAATCGTGTCTCCCTCTCCAAGGAGCCGCTCACTGGTTGGCAGCGGCTGGTCGCTCTGCGGAATCGCTGTGCGGCTCCGGCTCCCCGTGCTATGAATATGCAAAGCTCTCCACTCTCATTAGTTCCTGAAGTGCCTCTGCTTGCCCTGCTTTCCAGAGCTGGGGGTTTTTTTTGAGCTCTTTGGGTAGCACTAGTATGGTTTATTACCGTCTGCAGAAGACTAAAATAAGTCAAAAATGTCCCCAAAAGAGAGGAAAAAAAAAAATGCACTGCCACAAAGCAAATAGGGTTGGCAGTGCTACGGAAGTGTGTTGGGGGATACCTCTTGCAGATGAGTTCCCCTTATGTGTAAGCCCAGAATTTTGCAGGAGGTTTGGCCATGCCAATGAGCCTGGCAGGTTGTGTTTGCAGAGCGGGGTAGGTGAGCAAGGCGAGTTCTCAGCAGTGAAGTTGGTTTGAGGTACATGCGCAGGCCCTTGTGCTGCACAGTGTCTGTTTTTGCTGCACTGCCTGCCTGAGCTCAGCTTTGCTTTCCATGTTGCCCTGTTTTTTTTTGTTTGTTTTAATGAAAGCAGACTCCTTTAAGTTCCACAGTTCCAAAAGTATATTTGTATTATTTTAAAAAAGAAAAAAAAAAAGGCCAAAAAACCCTGTGGCCTTATATGAAGGCTGCAGGAGCAGGTTTGGTCAGGGTGTGTATATGCTGATCTTGCAGAGATTTACATCTGTGTGTAACCTCGCTGCTAACAGCGCCAGCAAAGCGGCTGGGAACCCGCAGTGCCAGTTAACAAACCAATTCTGTGCTTTGAGACGTCGCTGCTCTACCTTCCTCAGGGATCGGTCTCGCAGCAGAAGGTTCTCCACGTTTCTCTAGTGCTGCTCTCCAGGACTTCCCCCCAATTTCCCGCTAAGCTGTTGTAGATCAGTGCTGTTATGTTTATGCAGGAGGTTGAGGTGGCCATGCCTGCTGAGCAGGGGGAATAGGTGGGAGATCCACAGGCTGCAAAGGGGCAGGAGGAAGGTGTGGAGCCTGGAAATGAGGATCCATGACCAGAGGGACGATGCCTGCAGAGCCCCAGTGACTACCTGGGCCAGCTGTTGGAGTCCTCTGCCAGCTCTGGTCTCCATCAGGAGAACAGCCAAAATCACAAATGAGACTCCGGTCCCCTTCAGCCAGCCCCAAGTGCGTGTTGGAGGCTGGACCATTGGCAAGTGGAAGGGACGTGTCCAGGGAGGTCGGCCAAACTGCAAGACTTGGCACTGGAGCAGCTACTGCAGGTTCACCCGTGTCATCGTCCACCCTTGGGTGGCAGGACGCAGTGTCTGGCAAGCAGGTGGCAAGGAGCAGCTTGAGGAAACTGCTGTATCTGCCTTGTAAAGTGAGTGTGTGCTGAAGCCCTAAATCCATCTGTCAATCAAGCTTTTAATTGGAAAATGGGATCCTCAAAATGATATTTCTGAATGGGGCCCAGTAAGGAATAGATAGGAACGGATGTGTGGTATAGAGCGAAAACAAAAAATCAAACTGCTGTTAAAGAGGAAAAAAAAAATAGTGTTGCAAGAAATTGCAATTGCACCAGCCAGTTATGAAACTGTACAGTGAGGTGTGAACCTGGCCAGTCTTCTGTCTAGTTTCACTTGCAAAACCAAGTCTAGCATGAACAAGGAGTATCAACAACAATCCTAAGAAAAGTTGTGGAGAGCCCTAGATCCATTATTTACATTGCCATGACTTTCACTGAGCTATGCAAGACAGCAACTATAAAATAACAAATTGCAAAATATAATCTTAACTTGCTATTCCTCTTTTGGGATTGATGAGTAATAAAAGCAATTAGCCAGAAATGTTTTTAAAACTTGCCAGATAGATGATTTGAAAAATAAATTCATAAATCGTGTATCAAGGCGCAAACTGGGTTAGCTCTGAAAACTACTTCATCACTTGGAAGTCTCATTCCACCCCCTCGCGAGTCGCTCTCCCGTTAGCACGGCTGCGAGCAGCCGGGTTGTGCTCCGCTCCGTGCCCAAGCGCATCCCATGGCCGCGGCCTCGCCGGGTGTGCGGGCGAAGGGGTGGCTCTGGGGGGTCACGGCTGCGCTCGGAGGTGCTGGGAAGCCCTCTGTATTGGTGCAAGTCAAAAGGAAGAGCGTCAAAACTGGGGTGTCTGTGCAGTATCAGAGTGGCTGTCCTGCGTAATGGGTGGCCAGCTGATGTCCTTGGGCTCTGGTGGGTGAGTCCCTGTTGCCTCCTGTGCTGCTTGTGGCCGTGCACAGCCACCCAGACGTGTGCTGTTTGGGTGATGTAGGAATACTGCAGCAGGAGAAAACCTGGATGTGAGGAAGGTTGCTGCAAAATGGAATTATTGCCTGTTGGATCATTTTATCCATTTCACAGACTGAGAATTGGAGTCATTAGCTAAAAAATGGAACGAAGCCTTCCCTTCTTGAAGTCAAGGTATGCACTCTCACTCGCTTTCACCTGAGCATTGTTCCAGCTCATCTCTATTAATTTACAAAAAGCCATACCATATATTAACAGACAGCTTGGCCTTGGAGTTTATTTTGCAGGAGGTTTTGTTACTGCCTCATAAACACAAAGCTCCTTTAAATTGTCATCAAAATACATCATCATAAAATTACTGAGGCAATAGGAAAAAGAAAATACCTACAGCCCTGCTACACCAAATTCTGCCTCAGTATCGCGCTCTGCTGAATTTGTTGTACTTGCAGGGTCTAGCAGCACTGCCATGTTCTTCCACCAATAGCCACAGCCTAAAAGAAGCAATAGCGTTTTCAGTAAAAGGTGATTCGATTTCTATGAGGACTGTGGGCTCCAATCTAGTTGGACCATCTTAACTCCTCCTAAGTGCAGCCTGCTGTAGCTGTTGTCTTCAGTGCTTTGCACCTTGGATATTTATGTGTCATGAAGGAGCAGTAATTTATATTTGGGTAAAGCTGGGCTCTTGATGGGGCAGCACTTTGTGCAGGTGGAAATGGCAACCCTAAGGCAAAACTCGTGTGGGAGATACTGACAGTCTGTCTGGGGATGTGGGGAAACGAGACCCTGCTGGCTCGATCTGTGTGGTGTAAAGGACACTGCACAGGGGAGGGCAGGGCTGTTCCGCTCGGCCCCGAGCCCGGGTGCGCGTTTGGGGTGTCCGTGGGAGGCGAGCGCCCGCAGAGCCTCCACACGTGAGCGCTGCTGCGCGTGGAGCAGCGCGCTTGTCCGTAAGCGAGCTCTGCCTAATGGTGGGACCAAATTACACTGCAATAAAGTGTGTGTTTGGTTTCGCTTTTATGTGGGTTTTAGGAGCGAATCCGTGATGAACTGCACTGTTGGTGTCCACCAAAAGGAAGAGGATAGCGTGGCATATAAATAAGTTTAGCATTAGACCAGTGTCTTTTCCAAATTATGGCTTGCTAACGGTTTTACAGAAATTTGATTACAATGTTGCTGCATGGAGAATTCTTTTGCATCTGTTTCACCAATATTCACCTTCTAAATTTTATTTAATTTGTATTGATTTTTGCTGCACTTTCATAAGCAGACATCACACATCTGAGCACACACAAAAATGATTACTTAAGTGATGATTTAAAAATAATGGATGTACATTAGCACATGAATGATTAATTCCTTTTTGTGAGTACAAGCATCCAGGCTATGGCTGAGTAAAATATTGATGGTACAAAGGAAATGAGCTGTTTCTTAATTTAGTTTTGTTCTGGTAATGTGTAACTAATGTTGTTTCCTTCTAGCAATATGCATTTAGTGACCCTTTTAAATTTTAATACCTAGTGATAGCTAAACTAATAGCTTCATGGGACATACAAGAGGGGATTTTGAAAAGATGCAGATATAGTTTGCGTACATTAATTTGGGACTCTCTGGTACATGCCTAATGCAGCTGGGTACTACAGAAGAGCCTGCGTGAAGGCCCCGCACGGAGGCTGGCTCTTTCGCGCGGGCCATGTGGAGAGGTGCAGATCTCCATGCCGTGTTGCTCTCCCGAGGCTGGTGCAAAACGAGGACCCAACTGCTCTTACCCACCCGGTGCTTGGGCACATGTTGGCAGTGGGGGTAGCCCGGCCGGGCCGCTGAGGTGAACCCTGCGCGGGGCTGCTGTGGCCGCGCTGCTGGTCTGGCTGCTGCCATGCAGGCCGTGCAGGCTGGGCCGTCCGCGCGAGCTCGCGGCAGCGCCTGTGCCAGGGCCTGCGGGATCCTTCGCCGCGGCACCCTGCGGGTTTCGTGGGTGCCCCCGGACAGCGGCCTTGCAGAGCCGCCTGCTGAAGACGGCAACTGACACTTGGCTCCTCAACAGGCTATTTTGGGATGTGAACAGTTGCTGGCAGCCAGCGCCAAGGGCCTAAATCGGCTGCTGTTAGTCAGCTGCAAAAAAAAAAAAAAAAAAAAAAAAAAAATCTCATTTGTTACTGTAACAGAAGGTTTGGACTCAAAAGCAAAGCGATCACTTGTGTGCTGGACTGCGTGGGCACATTTGTTGTGGCTCCTCAATCCTGCTCTCCCAAAGTGCATGATATAGGTTCCAGGGGGGAAGGATGAAGACCGCTGTGCTGCTTGTGAGGCAAGAAAGGGTGCTTTTAATTTTAAACCGTGATCCTTTGATATTTTCCACTGCTGCAATGGATATTATATGGTAATCCTGCCAGGACATTTCATATGTGAGGAAGAGTTGGAGGGTTGACTCCCCAGAATGACATTTGAGGGGAAAAAATAAATAAAAAATTACATATATACTTTCTTTTCCCTTTGGCAACGGAGAGAGAAGAGGGATTCTCGTGCAGCCGCAACCAAACCCAGCAGGCTCTCTGTGACCAGGCGTTTCCTGAGGGTTTCGAAGCTCCTGGGGAGCACGGAGGGGCTGGCAACAGCACCCTGAGCGCACGCAGCTGCCGGCAGCGCTGCCCGCGGCGCTCCTGGGCACAGGAAGGGCACAAAGCCCCACGGCTGCGAGGCCAGCGGCCACAGGACCGCGTGTGCGTGCCCGATAGTCACTCCCTGCTCCTGCTAGGATGGCCTTGGCTCTGCACGGCCTGTGCCAAGGCTTTGGGGTGGCCAGGAGGGAGGCAAGGACCCGGTCACATGGGATGAGCCATCACCGCGATAGCTCCAGTCGCAGGATGTTATCTGGGAAGCACCTGGAGAACTCAGTAAAATTCCACCTCTGAATTGATAGCAAAGCTGCAAGTAACCGCAGCTGGCTCTGGCTACTGTGGAATAGAGACTGCATTACAAAGTGATTTACTTGCCATATCGTGGCTGCCGAATCTCTGGCACCTTGCTATGCAACTGATTAAAGAGAGGAGAATCTATGAAAGGAGCTGGAAAACATTGGCAGAAGCCGCAAATGCTGTTTCTTCCACTGCTTCCCAGATGGAGAAGCTCTCCTTATCCCCGGCACAGTGGGACAGAGGTGGGTGGCGGCGGTGGCCTCGCTCTGAGCAGGAGACAGAGACGTGGCGGCTTCTCGCAAAGCCACATTAGGTAACAACAGGGCGCTCCTACCTGAGCCGCTTCCTCCAAACCAAGAGGACTTAGAATTAACTTGGTGGTGACTGGTGGCTTGCTTGTTGTTTGTTTTTGCTGCGTTAATCTTGCAGTACGTGCCGCCAAAAGCAGGCGATGCCCTGGGCTGGGCCGGCTGCCGTGGCTGTGTTGTGCTCCGTGAAGCACCTTCCGCCCTTTGCTCGCCAGCAGAGCTAGTGTCGGCCACCGCGCCGGGCGCTGACGGGGCAGGAGGAGCCGGGGCTCCGGAGCAGGAAAGGTGCTTGCACTCGCTTCTGCATCTCTGCTTTTATAACATGGGATGCAGAGGAGAACGAGTGCTTTCCCTTGTTCGTACCCACTCACTTTGCACGTGTGGAGATTCTCCCGGTGCGTTAACCCGGAGTGTGGCGTGGGGAAGAGCGATGCTTCGGGAGGGCGCGCTCGCGGCTGCTTGGCAGAAGAGCCTTTGCAGCCCGCAGCTCACGCACCAGAGGGGACACGGAGCCTTGCCAAAGCTAAAGTCATTTTTCAAACAAAGTGCAGTGTCAGATAAGGCCGTAAGTGTTGAAAAAATAATTAAAGGTATCCACCTCCGTCCCGAGAACAAAATATTCTAGGCCAAAGGCAGATAGCGCGATGTCGAGGGCCACGTGCAGACGCCAGAGGCAGCAGCTCCCGGTGCCGCGGCTGCCGCGTGGGCCGTGACCTCCCCGCCGGTGTCACGGAGGTAAAGGTAAATACTTGGATCGCCTCCCGCCGCCCAGGGCGGGCACCGTGCCCGGGGTCCCGCAGATGCAGATTTGCGGGCTGCTTGTTTACCTTGCTATCTTTAGGGATCACTGACGTTAGCTGTTTTCTAAGCACCCTTCCCTCGAACATGAGCAATGTCTGTCTGATCCTTCACAACTGTTTCCCCATCCCCCAAATGCAGCAGCGTTTTGGCTCCTGCTCCGCTTGGGCAGGACAGCTGCTCGGCTGCGCCGGCCCAAGGAGCAACCTCGGCTCGCGCGAGGGAGCCGAGCCGCGCTCGATCGCATTCTTAGGGTCATATTTAGGGCCTAAATCCGCGGGGTTATATTTGGTGGGACAGCGCGGGCGCGAGGCTGGGCGCGCCGGGGCCTGCGTGAGCCAGCGCACGCGCCCCTGCCTCGCTGCTGATGTTTTCCACGGTGCGAAAGCCTCCGCGCCTGGAAAACATCATCCGCCGGCTGTCACCTGCGGACTCACCTTGGTGCAGGATGTGATTGCAGCTGTGCGAAGCCAAGCTGATTCACGCTGGCTTTTATGGGCTCTACCATGAGTAACGCGATAGCGATCTACAGATAAATTAATCTGCTGGTATTTATAACCTGGACGCAATTGCCTCACCCTCTAACTGCAAGTTTGGGGCAGGGATGCCTTGAATAGATAGCAGCTTTTCTCTAGCTCCACACTGTCTACTGCTACCTCTGGAAGCTGCATGACTGACTAAATTTCTAAGGGAATATTTGATTTACCTTAAAGAAAACATCAATCTTGCCTTTGGTCATTCTTACTGATAGGCAGTAATATATCTTTTGAGCCAGGCCATAAAACACTTAAAGTCTGAGCCTGGTGAAGTAAATAAAAAGATAAAATTATTGTCTGTTCCTCGTCCTACATTATCTTGTAATTTACACGTAAATAGCAGTGAAATAATGAAAGTTTTCAGGCTATTTTCTGTTGTGAAGGTCAGTGGGTCTCCAAAGGGCAAGGGGGATTCATCACATGCAGTCGGTTACAGGATTAGGTAATCTCCTAAAATGGGATGGAAAAGTGATTTTGTGAAATTTAAGTTGCTATATATAACTGCATAGATAATATTAAGTACCTTGTCATCATATTTGTGATTATATACCATGAGCGCAGATTCGTTACTGATATGTCTTTTCATTTTTCTGTGCCCAAAGAAAACAGTATTTTCGACCTGAATACAGCGGATAGTGAGGCTGTGCTGATAGGATGACTGCCTGACAAATGAAATTTTGGAAATTAAAGCTGTAGACTGTGATGAAGATCACCTATTAGTCTTAGAAGTATGCCATTAAATCTAATTAGAGCACTAAGTTTATATTACCTCGGATGTTTGAAATGAATTCTCTATCAAATGGTAGGCGAGGTAATAGACTTACCTGGAAGGCTAATGACTGCCAAAAAGCAGGGGGCTTCTTGCTTTGTTCCTGGAGGCATCTGAAAGGCTGAGAGGCTCCAGCAGCACCAGGGCATTGCCCCTAGCGAGTCTCTTCCCAGCCCTCCACCTGCAGCCTCGGCAGCCTGGCCCTCCCTGGGACTTCTCTGCGAGTTTATTCATTGGCAAGGACTAGGAATCTGTTGCAGATTGTGGCAATCTGTGCAGGAGAGGGCCAGGGCCAGACTTGCTGGCTGTGCACGGCTGAAGGTGGCAGGGAGTGCGGCAGCAGGAAAGACCAGTTTTGCAGCTCTGTGGTGCCCAGTTACCCTCCCCGCGCAAATCCCTTTTCTCAGCTTTGATACACTGCCACCCACATGTCATAAGCACGTTTCAGGTAGCAAAAGGCACAGCACAAAGCACTGCAAACGCCGCGTCCGTGCCCTTCCCATCTCTGCTGACACTGGATTCCCTCCGCCAGCCGCCGGGCCTGAGAGCAGCAGGAATTTCTGGCCTCCGGCTGCCACGGGCCTGTCTGTGCCAGATCCCACACGGTCCCTGCTGGCTGACCCACGCACTTCTGCCAGAGCATAGAAAAGTATTTGTTTTTCAGTTATTTTTATTAATTACTGACATATGTCCTCCGCCTTCCTAGAGGACGTGGGGGAATTAGAGAGCAAGCGGAGCGCGTTTCAGTCGGACTTTTGCCTAAGTAAGGACTGAGAGCAGATAATGCATTTATCACTGAAGAGCACAGTACAGAGATAGTGTTTGCGTCTCAAGGCCAAGTTGTGGCTGCTGATCCCGCCTGGGCATCGTTTTTACACCAGCTAGAAAGACAAATGCGAGAGGGAAGCATATGCAGATGCTGATGCAAGGCAGAGCCGGGCTAAGCTTGCCAAGGCAGGGTGCATATCCCATCCCTGAGAGTAGAAACTTATCTCTCTGTCTGCAGGCTGACAGGAACACGCTACCTGAGATTTCTGCGCATCCCCAAAGAGGAGGCAGGCTAGACAGATATAAAACAGAGAGAACAATGATGTTAAATTGAGGTTTTGACAATCAGAAATACTCCTAAAAAACAACTCTCAACACAGCATCCATGAAGATCGTAAGAGACAGTGTTGAAGCTGTTGTGTGTGTGTGTGTCTGTTTTACAAAACGCTCATCACTTAGGAGCACCTCCTATAATTTTCTGAAAGCTGACAAGGGGGGAAAAGAGGGTTTCACATCATTTGGAAAGTATGAGATTATTTTCCCTCCTTGGAGCCTTATGAAGAACTATGCTCCTGTGCTACCTGAATCAGACCATACCTACAAAGATAAAATTACAATGTCTTTTTTTATACTTACCACTCTTAATACAGTACTTGACTTATGCCCAATTATTTGCCTGTATCAACAGAGCACAGCCGGGTGACATTAGCACTTGGCTATTTTTAGCCAGTTGGTGTAAATCATGAGCCGCCGTGCCCTGAAATGTCTCACTCCTGACGCGTGCTGATAGTGCCACGAGCGCCCGGCGGAGGGACCGAGGAGGGATTGAGGAGGAATCGAGCAGGGATCGAGGAGGGCTGCATGGAGGTGGCAGGAAGGTGGCACCTGTCCATCTGCCGTGCACGGGGCGCACCAGCAAACAGGCCATCCTGTGTTGCGGAGCGCTCGTGCGAGCCCTCACCTTCCACGCGCGTTGTAACCGTGTTGCCATGATGAGCAGAGCCATGTTTATAGGTTAGACTTCCTTTTTTTTTTTTTTTTTTTACAGTTCTGTTTTTGAAAAAGCCAAAGAAGAGAATTGTTTGCCGATCAATAGAGATGAAGCCAGTTTTTTTCTTGGAAATTGTTCCTCATTTATTCATGCTGTGTACATGGCTGTGACTGGCTGTGACTGTGTGCTCTGAGCAGCAGCTCCCCATGTATTGACAGGGCACTAAGGCACGTAAAACTGGAGCTGCAGGAAAACAGTATTTCCAGGTTGTTAACAGAAACTAATATTATCAGACAGTCTAATATTTACCCCTGCTTTGGGAATATTAGTCATTGAAGAGTGCCTTAAATTGTCCCACTAATTATATGCATTCATAATAAATAAAGTCTATTCTCTTTTTTATCAAAATGAATTACAATTGAGATAAGCCATAACATCTGCACATTGCAACTTAGATCTAAATACAGTGAATATAAAAACTGCATATGTCTACTTCATCATAAATCACAGAGCTAATCCAGAGTAAATTACATATCAATTACTCTCTACATTTCTACCGAGTAGACAGATGGCCATGAGCACTGTTGGAATGTGCTGCTTTGGGGAGGAAAGAAAAGGAAAATATTTGCTTAAAACATAATGACTCTTACAATACAACATCATCGCATCCTAGCCTCGCTGCGATTCGACCATGCTTCTGTAACTGCTGTTGGCTGTTTTCAGTGGAAATGACACCGCACATATGAATCTTTCTTTTGAGGGCAAGTTTTGGTGCCGCTCAGTGGCTGTGGCCTCGCGAGGTCCGTGCACCCGACACGGCGCCGCTGTCCTTGGCGCGGGGGTTGACGGGGGATTGCGGGGTGGCCAGGCCTGGCGAGGCGGCACCTCTGCCGCGTGGCCAGCCCTGCTTGTAACCCAACAGGTTGTCAAACGGAACAAAATGTCCATTGGAAGCACCCATTAGCTTAATATTATGGTATTTTTAATCAAGCTAAACCTCAGTTTGTTGTCCTAACAGATGGCAGTTCTTCAATGCGTGCATAAATTTTGAACATGCCGCTTGCATCTCCAGCCTGGTTAGCAGGAAGGGTGTTGATTTGCTCTGTCCTGTGCTCCGAGGGGGAAAGCCCAGTGGGAAGTGTCCACGCGCTGCACCTGGGAGAGACGGGAGCTGCCCTTGCCCATGGGGCCGGCGCTCGGGCCCTTCGCTGTGCCTCCCTGCTTCCCGATTCTGCTGATGTCTGCCTTTCACAAATCAATCATGGTAGAGGTAATTAACATTTAAAAGCCAGGTTTCTTTTAATTCCATTAATATATTTGCGACAAGAACTGTGTTGGCAGAACTCAAAGGTTAAGAGTTACAATGAGGAACAAGTTTTAGGATAAATGAAAGTTAAGGCCTAGAATAGCTTGACAATACCCCATTAATCTGCACACTGTTGGCACAATAGTGGGCTATTGTGTGAATGGGGATTTAAGGAGCTTTGCAGCACATGTTACTGATGGTTTATCATATCAATAGGCGCCTGCATATATTTGTGTTAAAACGTGCGGCTGTGTAATTCCTTCACTGATTGCACACATATTGTAAATGCACATACTTTAAATCCACATAAAGTGGTTTCTAGCCATGCAGCAAGTTTTGAAAGTGTAATAAAGCACCATATTTAATATTTAAAGGTACATTTATGATTATGAGTCGAGGCTATACCAAAATCCTCCACCACATTGTACTTTTGAAACCCCATGCCCTCGGGGGAGACACTCCAGTGCTCGGCGTATATCTCTAGCCTGACTGAAGCAAGAGGAGACGTAGCGTGTGTTCATCTGTCTTGCTGCGAGGCAGGAGCCTCGAGGCAGGTCGTGGTGGGGAGGTGCTGTCCTGCCTCGCTGTGCGGCGTGCAGGGGAGATGCAGCGTGAGCAGGGGCAGTGCCAGCACAGCCCACACCTCCCTGGCCTGGCTGCAGGGCGAGCGGACACGGCTCTCAGCAATCACTCCGGTCACAAAAAAAGGACATAGAGAACGAAAATATGGGTGGCCTTCAAGGCCTGTGCTTTTTCCGGCTGGCGCCACCATGAGGCATTTAAGAAGCAGGGAAGCAAGTCCCGCCGTTGTGCTTGCTGGCGTGGGCAGCTCGCAGCCAGGCGCGCGGCCCTGCTAGACGTCGCGGCAGAGCGGCGCTCGCCAGGAGAAGCTGCAGCGCTGCCTCGCGAGCCGGCGCCTTCCCCTCGACGCAGCTTCGCTTTTGTCCACGGGCTGCAATTTGCTTGCTAATCAAGCCCATAGTCTCCGTCGCAGCATCCCCCTGCACGCTGCAAATGCGGGTGCTTTTCAGCGCGCGCGAGGAAGCGCGGGCTCCCCGCACACCTGCGAGCAGGCGGGAGCGCCAGGCCGCGCTCGCAGCCCTCCGCGCTTCCCCCCTCAGCCTGTCACCGCTGGGAAACATCAGAGGGAGACAGCCAAGGGATGGGCTTGCCAAAAATGCCCCATTCCCATGGCTGCGAGGTTTTGCTGGCACGGTCTCTAAAGAGAATTTACTATGGGCCAAATCCTGGCGCCCTTGCTGCAATGAATCGGTTCTCAAGAGGCAGCGCTCCCACGCGAGCAGCCGGCGGGCGGTGTAAAACGTGCAGGATGAGCCCCAAACACGGCCCATGGGGCAGCCCTGCAGCACAGGGGCAGGAGCTCGCTGCAGCGGCCTCTCCCCATGCACAACCTCCAGTTTATTTTTGCTCCCAATTTTTCTGTTTTCCCACCATGCAACAATGCACAGATGATAGAGTTTGGCAAGTAATCCTCTTTTTTTTTTTTTTTTCCCTGTTTTGTTTTTTTCCCTTCCAGGGGCATCCAAAATATTTCATGCTGCCTTAAGCCTTAATTAATTCATATTTCATGTGAAAAATGAGTAAGTGACAGCTATTTCCTGGACTCCGTTTCTGGGATTAAACCCTTTGTTTCTGCACTATCTGACGGGATTTGGGACAGGCACTTAAAAAGATGTCATTTCAAGGACATTCCCCACCGCCGCCACCCCCGCCCGCCAAGTACTTGTCTGCAAAATTGAGTCTCATTAGCCTGCAAAATTACATTGCTCGCAATGACTTTTCTTTCAAAGTAGAAAATGAGAATTTCTGTATTAAGAAGGGGAGGCGGTGCCCGCGAGGGGCAAAGAGGGGAGGAAAAAAAAAAAAAAAAAACGCGTTTTTGATGGCTTCGCCCGGCTGTTTACCTTGGTGGTTACGGGGCGGCGCCGGGCTGGCAGAGCGGGGTTTTTTGGGGAGGCGGAGGGACAGATTTCCCAAGGCGGGGGATGGAAGTAGGGCCGAAGTTTTGCCGGGGCGGAGCCGCGGGGGGTGGCGCGGCCGCGGTGAGGGCCGCGGGGGGCGGGGCGCGGCGGGACAACGCGGCGAGGGGGCGGACGCAAATAAATACATGAAAGGGGAGGGGAAAAAGGGAAGGGGGAAAAAAAAAAAAAGAGGAGCGCGCGGGGGGTGGGCTCAGGCGCGCGCGCCGCCCCCGCGCGGCTCTCGGCGCCGCGCAGCGCAGGGGATGGACGGGGCGCGCGGCGGGGGCAGCGCGCGCAGGAGGCGGCCCCGCCGGCCGGCAGCGCGGCAGGTACGCGGGGCAGCGCCCGGTTCCGTTCGGTTCGGTTCGGTTCGGTTCGGTGCGGGCGGGCGCAGAGCGCGGCGCCGCCGCAGGCGCAGCTGGCTCAGGTGCGGAGCCGAGAAACTTTTCTGGTCTTTGGGGGCAAGGGGGAGCGGGGCAGCACCGGTGCAGCCGCTTCCCCGGGGCGACTAGACGGGGTCTGAGGGCTTCGTTATTTGTACGCGCTGGTGGGAATGAAAGGTCACGCAGATGTAGGTGCAGATCGCGCCCGTGTTTGTGAGCGGATCGTTTCTAGGCGGTTGTCGTTGCGTTTTGCCGTTGAAGTTGGAATACGGCATTAAGCGTGTGCCAGGCTGGTGTCCCGAAAATCCTGTTGCGGCGGGGAGCCCACTTGTTAGCGCGGAGCCTGATCAATTAGTAGTTGTCTGCGCCTCGCCGAGTCGTTTCATAATTCTGGTCAGATTCTTCCTCTGCTACAGGCATTAACCTGCGATTTAAGCAAAATTCGACCCTCCGTGTGTAAAGTCATCGGTATTTATGTGTGCGTGTGGTTTGGAATACATTTACTCTGGAGCATAGCAGCAGCTATGATGGTTCATAATGCTCGCATATGTGGTACTCGCCGCACAGATGGTATTGTGGCTTATCCATGTACACACACACTGCACGTACCGTGCAGGAATTGCAGCAAAGAACTTCCTCCAAAATACCAGCCCGTGCTCTGTAAACACACGGTGTTATTTCTGTGGTTATTTTCTTTGGGAGAAACGTGTCTTTTGATTAGACTAGCATGTGTTTGAAGCTGTTAGTGTTTTGTGGAAGTATACGTGTTCTCCACTAATGTTTATTAATTCACTTAAATATTATTTGAGGGGACAGCTTGCTACTGTGTTAGAGGCTTTAATGCTGGTGTATGTCTCCTCCTCTTCCACACAAGTACTTTCACAGAGAATTTTCTGAGGTTCTTTCTCTTTTCCCAAGTTCAACAGGAAGCTCATTGTAAAGCTTTGTAATCACTTTTGTGGCAAAAGAAGAATAGACTTTTTTTTTCTGCTTTATTCACGCTATAAAATTCTATGCACCTCTAAAATCTACTTAAGTTACTATTCAGTAAATTAAGCTGTACGTAATCATGTTTAATGTAGTAAGTGACAGCCATATTCTGTTATGTTGGCAGATACTGTATAAACATTTACTCGGGCTTATATAAATACAAATTGCCAGATGAGTGCTCTGATTTTTTTTCCCTTTTTTTCTATATAATCATGAACTTTAACACTTTTTATAGCAACCATTATAAAACTCAGCTGTTTTAAAAACAGGAAGAAGAAGTTTGTATTGGGAATTCACTAGCATTCTGAGTTACGTAGTTCAAATTTGTTTTCAAAAGGAGAGCCAAAAAACCCGGAGGCTTTAAATGGGTGTCTCTAAAAGGCTTCTCACTTTCATCAGCGTCTTTAGTTACAGTGAACGACTACCTTCCTCCTTCATATCCAGCAGCCTGTCGCTACCTCTTCTGCTTTATGGCAGAGATGCAACAAAGATAGCATCCCCTCCCAAGCAGGCGTTGCGCGATGCAGGGGTGTGTGCCAGGAATACAGCCACGGCCCCGTCCAAGCCCTGCACACCAGCTCTGTGGCTGCTTTTTGGGCTGTTGGTTTTTTTTTTTCTTCCTTTTTTTCCCTTACTTTTTTTTTTCCTTTCTTTTTTATTTTATTTTTTTTTCCTCCAATCACTCACACCCTTTCAGCTGGACCATCTGAACATTTCTCCCTCTTTGGTATGGCTGATCTGAGCTGACTGTTACCGCCAACACTTCAGCCTTTGGAACTGCTGTAACTTTGATGTAGACTTATGAAGTGCGCACGTTTAGATAGCGTGCTTAATTATATATGCAATTAATTCTGACTGAACGGGTCTTAGATCCGATCAGTCCTGCCATAGGAGATATATGAAGGTAGAGAATAGTAAGTAATAGAAGCTCACTTTAAAGTATATATTAGTCATATGTAATAAGGTGACTGCTGATCTTATTACTGTTAGTCACATGAAGATTGCAACTCTCAGTATTTTTTTCATTCTTCTTAAAAATATTATTGCACTTAACACAGGGTTCATCGTGCATTGAAGTCAGGAGAAGCCTGGTTGGCCAGACAAGGCCTTGTTTAGCAATGTTGAAAACACTTTGGATAAGCTTCCTTCTGAAAAACAAAAATGGGAAATCTTAAATGAAGAGGATATGTGAATGTCATCAGTTTTTATCAAGTGTCTTATGAATGACATGACAGAGACTTACTCTTCTGGTTTTAGTGCCACTTTTCCCATGCAAGATGAAGGAAATAGTTCTACAAACAGCTGAAGTGTTCGTATAAGCTTGTGTTGGGCTTATTCATGCTGCAGTCTAGTAGGTTTTAAAGAATACACTGGATGTTTGTTTTGTTTAATGAACAGCAGAGATGATGGTTGATTACATATTTTTGTGTTACGCATACCTATAATTCCAGTAAAAAGAAAAAAAAAAACAGACGTCTTTCTAGTGGATAAAGTAATAATTTGCTCCATGGGTAATTAAGAAAAGATGGGAGCCATATTATCTGCATTGGATAGTGCAAGTTATTTTCAGTCTTAACAGCTCTGCGTATAATTAAAACAGTTCAAATGTTGCTTTCATCAAATCTGCTGTTAGAGCAGATGATCTTTTTTATGCATCAGATAAGCTACTACAGTAACAGTTAAAATATATCTAAGCCATTTTATTGAGTTGTCGCTTGTGCTGTGCATGGCTGTCACTCCCGTGTCCAAAGGGAAGTGGGTTCTGGTTTGTTCCCGTGCCCTGTGGGAATGTGCCTGGCACGAGTGGTGCTCCTGCTCTCCGGGACTGTACGTGGTGTCCGTCTCGGCCTGCTCTCCCTCATCACGGCTCGGCAGCAGCCGTGGTTTGGCTGGTACCAGCAGCCGGTTCGGCTTGTTCAAGCAGGAAGGCCCTGGAGTCCTCTTGCTCCCCAAGCCGAGTATTTGTGCGATGGCAGAAGCTGAACCTGGAGCATGCAGAGCTGCCGGGCAAGTCGCGCTTGGTCCCCGACTTCCCTCCTCCATGAGGCTTTTGTTAACCGCCCCAGATTAGCATTTTAACAACCCGAGAGTGAACTCGAGCCATTCTCTGCGCTTGGATAGTGTGTGTAGACCATCCATCATCCTGTCCTTGGCCACAACAGGCTCCTGGCTCCGAAGGCGTGCAGAGCCGTGCCGAAACCATCGGGCTGTGAACGGCGCAGCTGGCTGTGGCGGTGCCTCCCTTGCGCCGCTGGCGGCGTTGCATGGCCACGGTAACTAAAGTTAACGTCCAGAACGTGGCGCCGCCACCACACGACGCTGCTGTCAGAGGCGGCCGTTGGCATGAGGCGGTGGCGAGGCCGCGCTCCCTCGGTGGGAGCTGGCGAGCCGAGGCCTCTCCCCAGGCGGCCTTGGGTCACCACACGGCTCGGTTGCCCCTGGCCTCGCAGCTGCATCGTGGCCCCGCGTACCGCCAAGGAACACGGACAGCACGGGGAGACTCGGCTGCGCGTTTCACATGTTCTCGCAGGAGCCCTGGGCTCCCCAGCAGAAACCACGTGGCTGCGCAGGATTGATGCCCAGACACTAATAGCAGCCGTAGATGCGCTCTGGTTTGTTTGGCGGTGGGAGAGGAGGTGCTGTGGGGTTTACTGCCTCGACCCTGCCACGTGAGCAGAGCGGAGGTAACCGGCAGGTGAAGGCAGTCGTGGCACCGCCTGTTTCTACTTGTTGGAATTTTTGCACAATTTAAGTGATCTGCTCGCCATGCGCAAGGCCCCGCTCCCTCCCCAGAAGAGGAATCTGGTGTTGGGAGTGAAGGAGGTGGAGCGGGGAGGGCTGGAGGTTGCAGCGGAGGAACAGGGAGGTGGTGATGGAAGAGGAGGAGCAAGGGCTTCCAGCAAGCTGGTGACATTTGTCCTCTCCAGAATGGTTACAAACCTGATAAATGAAATTGGTCCCCAGACAGCTTTGATTTATATCCTCGTGCAGCAGATTGGCCTTGGTCTGCCCGACCTTGGTAGCGTTGAAGAGGTCGGGTTTGCACACAGATACTCTCCTTGCAGAGGGCTTCATTGCTGCTGTTGTTAACCGTTGTGTCGAAGGGCCCGCTCGCAGGCCGGGCTGCCACCTGGGCAGATGCTGCATAAATACAGGGTGCAGGAAGACACTTCCCCCTTCTCGAGGCCAGTGGCTGAGGAGCAGAGGCAGCGGCCGTACCACCGTGCACTGCGAGGAGGCTCTGGCCTGGGAACGGCGCGGTGGCCAGCAGCCACGTGCTGGGGCCCTGGGGTGCCAGTGCGGAGGTGTTTGTTCAGGGAGGGAAGGAGCAAGTGGCCACCACTGGCCTTGTGCAGAGGGAGAAAAGGTGATGAACTCGTCCTCCCTCTGGGCTGTTGCAGCAGTAAAGGGCCTCTCTCAACACGAGCCACGTGGTTTGGCTGTGTGGTGGTGATGGCGGGGCCACCGCTTTCCCGAGTGGTTGTGATGCGCCAGCTCACGCCAATGCTGTTGTTCGGGGGGCCTTTCCTGGGCACGCGTCGCGGTGTACAGCGAAAGCTCCCTGTGTCCAGAGGCGCCATCGCTGCCTTGCTCTCGCTGCTGCAGCACGACCCCGCTTCCCCAGCGCGTTTCTTGGTGCCGTCAGCCAACACCGACAGCAGCAGCTCCACAGGCAGCACAGCTAAAGTGTTGCTGCTATTTCCATCCAAAGTGTATCATGACGGACACACTTCAGGGTCAAAAGAAACCTCCCATGCTTATATTTCAAGGCCTGTTTATATGTCCCTCCCCTCTGTGCATGCACACGTACACACGCACATGGATGCTTGCGTCTGTTCCATGGTGCGTGCGAACACTTACTTGTCCTGCCAGGCTACACATCCACCATGTCTGTTTATCCTACAAGAGTCTTAGGCTGCATAGTTAAGACTGTAGTTTTGAAATTTTACATGGTGTTTGAATGAAGTCTTACGCTGTAGTAGTGATGGTTAAAAATAAGGAAGGGCTATATTTGCTGTGCAGGTCCCCATGCCTGGCAGCACCCAGGGCAATGATCCTGCGTGCCACAGTCCTGCCTGGGCCCGAGGAGAGCGAGTGATTTGTAGAAGTGACCGGCGCCAAGCAGAAACAAGGTAGGATTGAACTCCCTGGGAACCTTGCAAACGTGGCCGTTTTGTGTATCGCCACCTCGGGCACGGTGCCAAGGAGGGGTAGGGCGAGCAGCGGGAGAGCAGTGACATGAGAGCTGTCAACAGGGTGCCCAGATGTCTCATAAAAGGAATAATAAGGCAAAAAAGCCCTCTTGCAGAGCCAAGTTGCTTCCTTCAATTTGCAAAGTTCTACTCTCCATGACAGTTTGTTAAACCCAGCACATGTTTATCAAAGATGAGCACTGAAAAGCCAGTAATTTGTTTTTGCTCAGTAGATCATATTTCTTTCATAAAGTAAGTGCTGTGTGGATATTTTTAGCAATGTGTATTTTATTTATTTTTTTAACAATAGCCCTGGACAAAGATGATCAAATCCCCTGCTCTGGGGATTAATCTGATTCCCTGCAAGTGTATGGTGGCAATTGGTTTGGTCCTGTGCACCACTAGGCAGGGTTTCACTATGAAAGTGGATTATAGCTTTTTCTTCCCTGAAAGCATCGGGTTTTTGTCCTCACCAAAGATATAGCAAGCAGTGCTCATGTCTGAACAGTGGCCTGATGTGGCAAGCTGTCTTAGCGCATACGTAAAGGTACTCAGGGCAGCTGTAGAGATAAATACTCCACGGCACATATGTGATTCCTGGTCCGGTATTACTAGTGGTAGCTTGTGGGGTTGGGGAAACCTTGCGCCTGTGTTGGGGAGTGCAGGAGGTGGGTGTGAAGGGGTGGCTGGGGCAGCCTCTAATGTAGAGCTCTGCAGCCCTAAGTCTTGTGCCTTGGTTTGCTGCTGGTTTCTTAGGGTTAAAGCACTCGTGGCCCATATGTTATCCACTTCTTTATTAGTATTTCTAAAGCTCTGGCCCATAGTTTTTCTGTGGCACTTGGCCAGATGCCAAAGAAGTGCGATGCCAATGCTTGCCCACCTTGCAGAGGTGGATGTGTTGCACTGAGGCCCACGCAGCCCACTTGAAGCCCGAGCTGGTGTCAGGGATGTATCCAAGCCACTGTGGCTTTGCGGGCTGCAGTCAGCACATGAGATGGTTGACCCCAAGCCATGGCCGTGTGGGGGTTCCCCAAGGCGGTGGGATGCCCAGCAGCGCGGGACGTGCCTCAGTGTGGGACGGCTGAGGTTGTGCATCGCTCCGGTCCTGCCCCAGCACCAGGCCAGCTTCTGAAGCGCCAGGGAGCAACAACATGCATATAATCTTTCTCCATTTGTAGTAGTAACTTTTAGCCAGGGAAGTGCCACTATGCTAGATGGGGTCCAATGCTGATGCTTCTGGTGTAGAAAACGTCTCACCACTACCCCTTGGCTTTTCTGATAGCCCACAAGCTCCTAGAAGTGCCGGGCAAAGCCACCCAGGATGAACCCGGCTGGTGCTGGTGGCACAGGGTGCCTGGGAGATCAGAGCCAAAGTGCCAACGTCCCCCTCACCCTGCAAGCATGGGTACGTATATGATACATTTACAAACACACACTAGCAGACTGCAAAAGCTGCAAACGTAATAATGTGCTCCTACTGCTCAGTGCACGGCTAGAAATAAATGTTTTTCTGCCATTATGTGAAAATTTAGCATGACTGGAACAGAGTCTGCATTTGATTAGGCAATTTAAGAACTGTAAGAGACTTTTTACTGTAGGGCAGCGCTGCAAAACAATTGCTCGGAACATGTTCTGAAATTGGTTTGCCTTCTACCAGCTTTTCGTGTGTTTCTGCACGCCAGCTCCCTTGAAAACGTGAGCAGTCACATGGCAAAGAGCTGCATTTGGATATTACAGCAAATAAAAGAAACAGTTTACACAATTTTGCCAAACTTCTGAGTAGCGTTTGAGAGGAAAAAGATACATATATACATAAAACTCTCCCTGTATTTACTTTTGCGCTCTGGCATGGGAAAGACATTTCATAACACATCCTTTCACTGGGGTAGTTAATCTTTAACGCTTAACAAGATGATAGTAAATGTTAACTTTGAGCCCAGGCTTCCTCCCCTTTCCATGTTTGCACTTGCACGTGGCAGTGATTGTGCCCAGGGAAGAGGCAGAGCACACGGCCCGCGTAGCCGAGCAGGGGCCTGGGTGACCAGCTACCACACTTGTCCGTGCAGAAAAAAACATGGGTAGTTCGAAAACATGTTGTTTTCCAGCCTCTATAGGCGGTTTTCCTGCAGGTGCTGGGAAGCGCGTGCAGATGGCACCAGTGTAACCCTTGGGGTGCCGTGATGGTTCCTGCCAGTTGAGAGTCTCCTCTCTTTCCACGTGTTCTCCTTTGCCTCCTCTCTGGAGGAGAACGATGATGCTCTGCCCGGCTGCGGTGGGAGGGCGGCCGTGCTGCCAGCTGTTAGGCACCAGATGTGCCTCCACGGTGCGAATTCCCTTCGGCTCCAGCCATCCCGCTTCTTGGGAAATGTCCTCCGCCCTGAACCTCCGTCCCATTCCAGGGCGGCCCCTTCCCGTCCTCGTGCCCGTGTGTGCCAACCCCGCTGTCTCCGCGAAGGTCTCGGCAGGTAGCGCGTCCCTGGGATGAGAGGCCGCTTGCTCTCTGGTCGCCGTAGGGAGCCCTGGGTCCAGCAGTTTGGCTGGGCTCAGCGGGTTGTGCCCTGCGCTGGGCCCCCACCTGCAAGTGCTGGTTTGTACCTGTCCCAGGGCCACCTTATCAGATGACGCCTGCTCGTGCTGAAACAAGTGGCAGTTTTGCCATGTAAACGAGGTGCTGTAGGCCTGCAGGAGGAGTAGTTATTTATTGCACGTGCTGCGTTTGCAGGCAGTCCTCTCAGAGGGAGGAGAGGCTGCCCCTTGGCCCAGGCTTAGGGTTTCGCTCAGGGGTTGAGAGGACAGCTCAGTCGTGCTGGGGATGCAACACGAGACCCAAACGCCTCTCATGTGCCCCTCCGTGAGCACTCTCAGAAATAAATGGAGTATTTGCTAAGGCAGTTACAGCTGGGCACAAGTGGTTGGAATTAGTCCCTGCAGCCTTGCTGTGGTGGTTGATCCAGGGTGCTGCCCAAGCGAGAGGAGGTTGCACAGCAGCACCGGGCTCAGCATCGGTGAGCTCCTGAGGGGAGCATGTCCTGCTGGAGCCTCCTGCAACGAGAACAGAGCTCACCGTGGAGGCGAGCTGAAACCAGGGGCTGCTTTCAGCTGGAGCACCTCTGCATAACGCTGATAGTTAACATTCTGTCCCCAAAATTAGGTTAAAATAAATAGAATTGAAGTAATCACTTCTGGTGCAAGATCAGCACTTTATTCCCTTTCTTCCCATAACTACCTCGTGTTCACGTAAATTTTTGATCACAAGAGGAATTAGCCCTCAAAGTGCATCTCATCAAGCACTAAACATTCACATCATTAGCAGTCGCCCCGTCTGCTTCGCAGGCGTCCTGGCGGCTTCCTCCGGAGCGAGGGGTGCGCTTGCCGCCGCCACCAAAGCCTGCAAACAACTGAAGTGTAACTAGCACTGCCGTAAGCCAATTAAGATGAAAGCTGTGATACTCAGTAGTGAGGTTTCATCACTTCAATATTAGACTATCTTTTTTACTTAGGAAGAGATCAAGAGGTGTTAATGCAGAATCCTGAAAAGAGGTGAAGCATTATCTTAAAATAACAGACCTCTTATTTGCGCTTTCATGCTCAATTAAATATCATGGCTCCAAATACTTTAATATTTTTTTCAGAGCTGCAGATTTTAAAATTGTTGTTATAAAAAGTATGGATAGTTAGGTACTACATGTTAAAATTTAATGCACCTTTATAGGACAGAAACGTTTGATTCTTACCGTTTGCTTTATATACAATCATGCTGTAACTTTTAAAATGGCTACAAGAATTGTTTAAGTGTGCATCTTTTCTTAAAACCACAAACATTTCCCCATGTTATTTGATAATTAGCTGAAACAATCTGTCACCAAACTCTGCAATGTGGATCTACCACATCACAGACAATCGCTGAGATTTAAATATACAGTAAGCCCCCGTGTCAGGCATTGCCTTCAGGAACTCAGCTGAAGTCAGTCCTCATTAAAAGAAAGGCATTTGCACCAGAATGCCATTAAAATAACTCTTGAGTGCCTTGATGCCGGGTGCTGTTGCCTTGTTCGGGGAACACTCACCAGGCTATGAAGGAATTGTCTCGGTAGAGAACCTGTGTGTAGACGTGACCTCCCATGAGTGTCTGATCCCCTGATGCTCATATAACAGGCACTCACACGCATTTGTAAGGCAAACGCTGCGCTTCACGTGGAATAGTAGTTGGCATGTAAGCAAATACTCATTATTATCTGTTTCACAGCATGAGACAAAAAACAGCAGGAGGATGAGGATTTGTTTACTCCCTCTCTAGAGCTCAAGCCACCAGGCCCTGGGCCCTGCTGTTCCTATATTTTGGGTGGGATCACACAAAAATGTTGCGTTTTCATGCACTGGTGCTGCATTGGGTGACACTGGCTGTTACTTTAGTGCACAGAGAGCAGGGAGAAGGGGCGAGTCTGCACGACTAACATGGCGTGTCCATAGCCACCCAACGGACACATTTCTGCAAAAGGCCCAGGCGCTGCAGAGGAAGGTTGTGTCTGGACAACCAGAGCCCGGTGACAGCCTGCCGCTCCGCCCTGCCCGCGGGCACGTGGCAGTGCCGTCACCCGCGGCCGTCTCCGCGCGGCACCTCTGCCCTGCTCGCTGGTGCCAGCAGCGCGCGGCGCCCCCGAGGCCGAGGCACGGCCCAAAGTGCCCCTGACTTTGCGAGGACCCGAGTTTGAACCGTGCCCTTTTGAACTGGTGTTCGCTGAGGTCTGTGGACCATAAAAGATCGGAAAGGCATTGAAAGATAAGCCTTGAGGGGGTAAAAAAACAAAGCCAACACAATTATTTTGTGAGTATTCACACCTAGTCCTGTGTGTGCAAAGGCAGAGGATAGGCACAAGCACTGGTGAGCTCCCATTTGGAGCCTGGCACAGGGTTTATTTGGCAGCGAGGAAGGTCTGGGTGCCCGGCTGTGGCCAGGGCAGCAGTGTGAGTTCCTAGGCGCTCTCTGGAGAAGCAGCTCCTGGACGGGCACTGCGAGGCTCCCGCTTGGTGTGCGGCTGCTGGCACCGCCTGGGGCTCCCCTGGGCAGAGGAGCCCCCGTCCCAGCGGTTGGGCTGGAGAAAGGTGTTGCACATTTGGGAGCCAAGACTTCTTGTTTATTTTTGAACTTTGTTTTGTTACAAATGTGAAGTTTCACACTCAAAATTGCAGCAAGTACCCTCTGAGCAACACAGTACTCATTCAGCATCCTTGGGGCGAGGAGCTGACGAGCGCTGGGATTTCCTGCTGCGCCGGGGTCCAGGCCCCTGCGATGGCGCGAAACACGTCGCAGAAACAGGCTACACTGAGCTGGTGAGATGGCTGGGGCAGGTGTGCGCGGCCCCTGCGCAGCCAGGGCTCGGCTGCGGCCCACGCGGGGCTTCGCAGCAAAGACGTGAGCTCGAGCATCGCGGCTAAGCGCGCCCGCGAGCCCACAGGAGAGCCGGGAGTGCTCCTAGCAGCCTGGGTTCCGCTGGTGGCCAGCGGAAACCAGGGGGTCTCGTCTAGGTCTCTCTGTTCTGCATCCGTCTTTCACCTTGTATTAAGGTCCACAACCCCTGTCTCCTTTGGCTGTCCAAACTCTGCAAGAGACTCAGCTTTCAGGATCTCTTTCATCCGAACCTGCCTTGAACTTCTGTTGGGATTTGCCACACCATGTGCCAGTCTGTGCCAGGTGTTTTTGAAAAATATTTATTGTGTTAAGGCGATTTTTAATGTTTTTTTTTCGTGTGTGTGAGCAAATAAAAGACACTGCATCAGTCTGGGTTGAAGCTATTTTATGTATTGCTTCTGTACGGCTGGCTGGATGCCCTTTCCCTTCCCCTCCTCTTTTACACGGCGGAGCACGCAGAGATGATTGATGGCATGTCACCAATAAACTGTCAAAGTCTGGAGCAGATTAATGACTAAGAAACGCTGGCCTATTCCCCTTCATATGGGATTGTTTGAAGGAGGGCTCATATTTTACCAGGACTGATATCCTGCATCTCTGGATCCCCCCAGTCAGGAGTTGAAGGATGGGATTCATACCCGAGCTCCGAGGGTGATGGCCACAAGCAGCCAGACTGGGCTTTGGGACAACCACTCACCTTTCACTTGACCAACCCGCCGCTGCCCGGGGCCTGTTTTTCCACTCAGGCCACTGTCCTCTGTGCAGGTGTGGATCTGTGCCAGCAGTTAATGTTTATACCATTTTGCGTCCTTGCAGACACAACGAGTTACAGAGCAGGTGCCAGGATCCCTGGTTTGTCCCTAGTTTCCAGCCGGGGGACACCGGTGCTGCTCACTGGATTTAGGGAGGCCTCTTGGTGCCCGGGCTGGCGGATCCGCAGGGGATGTCTGCCTTGGCCTGCACCTCCGTTACCTGCTGCAAAGCAGGAGAGCAGCGTGGCAGCTACCGGGATTCGCGCCTGCCCTAAGTTATGGGTGTAGAAATGCTAGGAATGCAATTCAGAAGAGAAATTTAATCAAAGCCTAGTCTAAGTTCTGGGGAAAAAAATCAGACCCAGAGTGTGGTTGTTCCCTACCTTTTCTTGAGGGTGGCCGTTGCCAGCATTTCATAATCAGCTATTCTGGTCCAAGCAGATACTTCAGCGTTGTTGTTTGTGCAGGCCCCAGCAGCGGTCCCCATTGCCAGGCTGCACCGAGGCAAGGAGGACGCTGTTGACGCCAGCGTATCTGCGTGCACCGGGAACGTGGCGCTCGGGAGCGCTGCTCCCGGGGCCGGAATGACTCTGTTTTTCTGATTATCCCAGGAGCAGCTTTTCTTCAAGGGGAGCCTCTTTTTAGTGGTTCTGGTCTCAAGTCTGTGGCTAACCAGCTAGAAGGTGGTTAGGGGCGATTAAATTCCTCTCAACGCAAGGGCCTTTCTGTGTGTGGTTAGAAATCAGAGCTACTGGTCGTTTTCTCACGGTAGTTTAATCTGTAACATAATAGAGAAATCCGGATGTTTTAGTCTCGCAGGGTGTCGCTTGCTGATCCGCTGCAGCCGTTTCCTTCTCCATCCTCCTGACGGAAAGACCTGCGTGGCCTCGGGGACAACTTTCCCCAAGGGCTTTTCAGATGCGCTGACCTCCCTACAGCCTCCGCGCCTCCCCCTTCCCTTTCCTCTCCCGCCTGGACAGCAGTGGGTTGGCGAGTTGGAGCCTGCTTGTCTATTAAAAAAAAAAAGGCTGTGTAACCATTAATGATTTGTTTTTGTGGCCGGGAGCCACTGTGCTACAGGACTTTGCTCTGATGGTGCTTTCACAAGAAAGAACTAATTTGCCTAACTTTATTAATTCCAGTTTGTTTTAAGTTTGCTCATTAGTAATTTCATGCAAGATGCTTCAGCTGAAGAGGCCATGTCAGGACAAGGAAGAGCAGAGGGAAAGTGCCAGGAATCATTAGTGTTTATTAACCACTGCACTCATCAATCTCGACTAGGAGCACAGCCCATCCGTTCTGGACTGGTAGACTGAGATACAGAAATATCATCAAGAGCAGAAAAATGCTTATTTTCAGGTCAGGCCATAATGCAGAGGCTTTCAGACCCCTTCCCCCTGGCAACCACCCCATCACCCAATATTGTCTCATTTAAGCCAGTCCCATCACAGACTAGCACAGCGCACAGCAGCCTTGCAAAAGGAGGGAGTCTTGCCCCAGCCAGCCATAATATCAATTAACAAATACCGTCTTTTCATCTCAAGTAAACATTACTGAAAGGTTAAGTGTTGTTACGAAGGGTTTCTTGTTGTTGTTTTAATTGCTTTTCAAATTATTAAATGATTAATACTTACGTACTTTGCTGGATCAGTCCTGGCACTCTGTGCTGGCAGTGTGTACCTCTCCCAGCAGTTTGTGAAATACTAGAATTGAAAGGGTTTTTGTTGTTGTTGTTGTTTTTGTTTTTCCCTGATTAGCTAAAGAGTTTAAGAAGTGATTTCAGCAACTACAGGGCTGGTGACTCAGAGCTTTCTGAGCGGTGAGTCAGGGCTGAATGAATGCCCCGAATCACTGGAGGGGGGGCAGTGATGCATCTGCCAGGTTTCTAATGGGAATCATAGCCCCTTCCCAGACCACTTGTGGTCATTAAAGATCACATTTCACTTTGAGATGCTTTTTCTTGCATCTTACCCAAATGGCAACTTGAGTAGTTGCATTCAGCTCACTAAAATATCCCTGTGGTTTAGTTGGAGAAATTGTTTTCCTTCCCCTCTTAAAAGCTTTGCTATGTAGTGTTGTGGTCCTGCCATAATACATGCTGTATAATCTATAGAGAACTACAAAAAAAAGGGAGAAAAAAAAAAAAAAGCAAGTCTAGAAAGTGCTGCTCAGTTATCTGCCATCTACTCTGCTGCAGAGATTTAGGAGAAAGGGAAGATCTTGGGGACCCAGTTCAGCATCGCGTCCCGCCGCCAGCCTCTTTGCCACCCTTGCGACGTGTGTGACAAGCCCTGTCACACTGCACAGGCAGCATTGCTACATTTGCTCTGCACGTGCACGTCGGTGCACAAGGCAGAGTGCCACGTGTCGGCTCGCAGACATAAGGTCTTTGGCAATGAGCATGGTAGGCTTAGCGTTATGGTGCCACAGCCTAGAAACACGCAATAAATTTAAAACACAGCATGGATGTTCAGACAGATTGTGTGTGTCATGGCTTTTTGTGGAAAAGATTGAGGTATTTTATGGGGAAACCGTTTTATTGGCTGACATTCCGTGATAGAGGGGATGGAAAGAGATTGCAGTTTAATTAAAATTCTAATCCCAAGTTTGACAATTTTTCTTGCCAGGTCAGCAGCCTGCATGTTCTGTTTGTGATTCTCACGAATTAAATGGGCTGACAGTCATCAGCTTCCCCCGAAATGCCGGCAACTCCAGCTAAAAAATTAGCAAACATCAATATGTCATGCAGCAGTATGTTCCACCGACATACATACAGAGGCCTTTTCATAAGCTCCAATTTATTCCGCTGCTGCTGGTGATTAAACACAAGTGGGAGAGGAAAAAAAAAGACAAAATCCACCTTTTTATTCTCTCGGAAGTCACATTTCTTATCCTGTGCTGCTGCAATCTCACCTGCTCGTCCCTGTTTTGCAGGTAGTTAAATAGTGTTGCCCCAGAGGCAGCGCCGACTTCCCCAGCCATGAGGCTTCCCCTGCTCTGCGCCTGGGTGATGCTGACGAGCCTGGGCCTGAGCGGAGCCGTCAGCTTCCCCGAGGACGAGGACCCCATTAACGTCGTGGACTACCACTGTAAGCAACTGCAAATGGTGCCAGCCACCCGGGAGAAAGCTCTAATGCAGGTTTGGGGGGTTTGGGGTTTTTTTTTGCCTTGAGTAGCTAAAAAAAAATGTTTCCCTTGAAATGTGTTTACTGGCTTTGTATCGTTAATAGAGCACTTAATCATTTTCTTAAAAAAGCAATCAGAAATACAGCAATAACTTCAGGAAAAAGAACATTTGCTGACATTAGCCATCTTTTTTTTTTCATTTATATTCAAGACATTACTCAAGGAATTTAGTTTAAACCCTTCTACACCTAGTATATACAGCTAATCAATGCCATATATTGATTCTTTAGCTCTATAATCCTGAGTGATGGTGTAGCCCATTTTTACTTGCAGATTCAAGGCAATATCCAGTATTTAGAGGACGCCCTTCAGGCAATGAATCTCAGCACAGACTGGACTTCCAACTGATGTTGAAAATTCGAGACACACTTTATATCGCTGGCAGGTAATTTTCCTTTAGTCAGTTCATTAGATAAAAATTCTTTTCTATCCTGGTTTTGCATTAATGTGTAAAATTCATTTAGAAAAATCTGCAGAATATGACAAAAATTAGAATGGGAGGAGGACTTCCTAGAGAAATATGCCATGTCTGTGGTCAGTGCATGAAAATTGGATTTGAAGGCTGCAGTTACTGCAGTTATGCTAAAACCAATGATCAAATACCCTTTTCCCTCGTTACTGATAAAAGAGCTCTGATAAAAACCTCTCCTGATCATTTTAAACTTGCACTGACACATCAGGGATGTAGGAATAAGGCTGAAACACTTCGATATTTACAGTCTGGGTTGTGCTTCAGTAGTAAGGAAAGACAAGAGCTGGGTAACTGGAAAGTAAAGATGCTTCCTGAGGACCACAACAACAAAAAATATCTCCTACCGCCCAAGCTCAACCTCCTCCTGCTTTTGTTGAAAAAAGGAAATCTGTATGGGTTTCAAAGATATTTCTTGTCTATCAAAACAACCTATAAAAATAGATTTATCTTATCAAAGTAAGTCCAATAGATTAATAAATACCCCTGTATCTTTTTATTCCCTTTGCAAACAGGGATCAAGTTTACACTGTAAACTTAAATGAAGTTCCAAAATCAGAAGTTACTCCAAGCAAGGTGAGTTAGGTACTGGGGCGAAGGAGGTGGTAAGGAAAGGTTTATTTGTTGTTGTTATTATTATTATCATTATTACTAAGATTTTTGTGGAGAGTCAGTCATTTCCTTTTCTTGTTTGATTTAAGCAGAAATTAACATGGAGATCAAGGCAGCAGGACAGAGAGAACTGTGCTATGAAAGGCAAACATAAGGTAAGTTTATCCTATACACTGTAAAGAAAAAGACACTAATATCATGTATGTGAAATCTTATGTCTTACTCTCTTTTCAGGATGAATGCCATAACTTCATTAAAGTCTTCGTTCCAAGAAACGATGAGATGGTGTTTGTCTGTGGGACAAACGCGTTTAATCCTATGTGCAGATACTATCGGGTAAGAACATTGGGTGTCCTAAGTGTGTCATTAATCTGTGTCTTAAGCATGTCATAAGTGTGTCATTAATCTGGTGCTGCTTTTGCTTGTGCTAATTGTGCTATAGCAAGAATATCCAGGGTGATTCTATGGAGAATGCTTCAAGGTGAGATTAAAAACAGACAGAAGCCAATGGGCCAAATTAAGTTTTGGAAGAAAACAGTATTATGCTCTTGTGGCACTGTACAAAACAGAAATGACACTACTACCCTTTTTTTTTTTTTCTCTAGCTGAGCACCTTGGAATATGACGGGGAGGAAATTAGTGGTCTGGCAAGATGCCCGTTTGATGCCAGACAAACCAATGTCGCCCTCTTTGCTGGTAAGAAGTTTCGCTTGTAATGAGTCTAAATGATTAATGACACCAAAGGAACCAGAGGGCTTTTAAAGAAAGCTTTGAAAAGCTAAAGGTGTCAAGGTGCCTCTGATCCTAAGTTTTTTAAATGGCCTCCAAAGGATTAGAAGCTGAACTGTTAATAAATAGGTTAGAGCAATTTAGGGAAGAGTGGCAGTAAAAAAAAAATGGGAAAGAATACAGGTTCTCTGTATTATTAAAGGCCTTTTAATACCACATTTCAACTTCCATTTTAGATGGAAAATTGTATTCAGCAACAGTAGCAGATTTCCTGGCAAGTGATGCTGTTATTTATCGCAGCATGGGGGATGGATCTGCCCTAAGAACAATAAAGTATGATTCCAAATGGATAAAAGGTAATTTGGGGGTTGGGAGGAGGGGTGTTTGCCGTGTGTACCAGAGCTCTGTTCTGTGAGCAGAATCGCAGCGGTGCTGGGGGGCAGGTAATTCACAGCCAGCATCTTCACCCATGTGCCACAACATCGGTGTGTATGTGGCTTTTGATACAGTATGATCATAGTAAGAAAGCAATTTAATGCCCATAAAGCAAAATCTTCGTTAAATGCATCAGTGAATGAATCTGCAGTAACAAAGCCCCTAGCTGAAATGCAATCCCTCTGAGGCCCTTTCAGAGTCCATTAGCCAACCTTAAAGACTCTGAGCTCGCTTAGGCTCGAAAGCGCCCGCGCTCGGAGAGCCCGAGCGTGGTGGGACGGGAGGGAGCCGCAGCGGCAGGGAACTGTGCAGGGGCCACCAAGGCGCCTGGGGTCTTCTGCCCAGCAAACCCTTCCATGAAGTAACCTTCTCTTTGCTCTCTCTTACAGAGCCACATTTCCTCCATGCCATAGAATACGGGAACTATGTTTATTTCTTCTTTCGAGAAATTGCTGTAGAGCACAATAATTTAGGCAAGGTAGGTGTCATCACAGTAAGCTGTCACGTAGCCGTGAAGTCTTATCAGAATGAGATCTACCGGAAGCAGCTTCAGTAACAAGCATAGTTTGCAATATAAACCGGGGATCATTAGTTTTCCCATCATTATAATTTACGGGAAAAAAAAAAAAAAGAGAGCAGTCTTCAACCATAAAGTTGTTTGTACTTTCTCCGCCTTGTTGTTAAGAGAGTTCTCTACAGGTATCTTTTAATGCTGCTGTTTCTTTAGCACTTGTGGAAAGTCGTGGATTTGTTTTTGTATTTCATGCTTATTAAAGAAAACAGGGAGCAACAGAAAACACCACAGAAGAGGGTTTCAAAGAAGGTTCTCTCATGTTGCTAGATATTGAATAATTCAGTCATACCAACACAGCAGATAATCCTCTTGCCTCACCATGGAAGGCTATTCTATAATAAATTATTCACTCCTTTACATGTGGTTAATTAAACTCTTTAAATCTCACTAACAATATGATTTTGATGAGGGAAGAAAAGGTAGGGCCAAGCTGGAGGAGCTGCATTTGCTTGGTGATGCATTAAGATGCCCGTGTGCTAGCAGCTAAACGTTGTTTACTTTCCTCCTGTCCATGCAGATAAATGGCAACTATCTTCCTGTTAACAAAATTATCCTCAGCGTGTTATTAACAGCCCAGAAACAAGCCCAGCTTTCCTTGCAGCTCTCAAGCCTTCCTCTCTTGTTCTTTTTTGTCCTTGGCAGGCTGTGTATTCCCGGGTGGCTCGCATATGCAAAAATGACATGGGAGGGTCCCAGAGAGTCCTGGAAAAACACTGGACCTCCTTCCTGAAGGCTCGGCTCAACTGCTCCGTTCCTGGGGATTCATTCTTCTACTTCGATGTGCTGCAGTCCATCACAGACATCATAGAAATCAACGGGGTCCCCACCGTCGTCGGTGTGTTCACCACGCAGCTTAACAGGTGAGCGCGGCGTCGCGCCGCAGCGAAGGCCTCTCCGGCTCCCGCGGGTGCCGGGCTTGGTGCTATGGCAGCCTGAGTTCCTGCAATGATTTCCCTTGCTCGACAGCATCCCCGGGTCAGCAGTGTGCGCTTTCAGCATGGATGACATTGAGAAAGTCTTCAAAGGGAGATTTAAAGAACAAAAGACTCCTGACTCTGTATGGACGGCTGTACCTGAAGACAAAGTACCAAAGCCAAGGTAAAAAAAAAAAAAAAAAAAAAAAACTCTTGCTCCTGATGCAGTAGTGTTGCCCTTGTAAAGAGCTACCTTAAAACAGCTACAAGCTTGAGTGTCTCATGGGTAAAAACAGAGCCCAGCTTTACACTTCAGCCATACGAATGCTCATTAGTAGGCTGGCTGCTCTCATTAACTAAAATACCAAGAGGAAAAACAATGTTGTTCTCCTTTCAGACCTGGCTGCTGTGCAAAACATGGCCTAGCAGAGGCTTACAAAACCTCCATTGATTTCCCAGACGAAACGCTCTCCTTCATCAAGTCTCATCCTTTGATGGATTCAGCTGTCCCCTCAATCATCGAGGAGCCGTGGTTTACAAAAACACGTGTCAGGTATGGCTTCATTCAGGAAGAACAGATTTGAAAATGGAAACAAGAAAGCATGCTGGTAATTAATGATAGGCCTTTTGGTTTTGGTAGATACAGGTTGACGGCAATTGCAGTAGACCATGCTGCTGGACCCTACCAGAACTACACAGTCATATTTGTTGGCTCTGAAGCAGGAGTAGTACTTAAAATCTTGGCAAAGACCAGATCTTTTTCTTTGAATGACAGTGTATTACTGGAAGAAATTGAAGCTTATAATCATGCAAAGTAAGTACTACCACAACATCTAAAATATTTAGCTCATCTTCTAGTCCTTGGTAGCTAGCTTAAAAAATAATCGTTTTAAAAACAACTCACTATCACCACCACCATCACTTGTTTGTCATTCCACAATGGTTTTTTTGTGTTGGATAACCTGAAAATATTTGGGTACTTGCCATTTTTCATGGGTTGAGTGAACAGTCCAATTCCACTTGAGTGACGTCAGTGACACACTCTAATACTTCTGCAAGTAGATACACTTTTTTCCTGAATATCAAACATCAGAACTATATACTGCTATTAAAGAGAAATGATGTGAGCTTATCTTCAGGGTTTCTGAAGGGTGACCAATAATAGATAAGCCACTTCTAATCATTTTAAACTTGTTTATTCTGGAGCAGAGACTTCTGGAATGGAAGCGTTCCAATTAGGCTCCCTGGGCACTCTGTACAGGACTCCTGTTCTGCTCCCTTGAGATGTTTATGCCAACTGAGAGTACAAAGGAAATGGGATGTGGATTTTTTTTTCCCTACATAGTTCAACAAGATTGTCACGCAGCTGTAAATAAGAGCCAGAAGCCAGCTTTTGATAACCCATAGCACTGTTTAATAATAACGCAGCAAAGACATTTATATATTTAAAATGCTGCATTTCAGAATGTACACAGACAGTAAATCAAACCCTTCCCAGTGGAAGCACTGCACAGAGTACCACAGGTGCTAAAATGAGGGCTTTGCATTAATTCTGCAAAACAGGTGTATCGCTGAGAGCGAGGAGGACAGACGAGTGCTCTCCCTGCAGCTGGACAGGGAGCACCACGTGCTCTTCGTGGCCTTCTCCAGCTGCGTCGTCAGGATTCCTCTGAGTCGGTGCGAGCGGCACGGAGCGTGTAAAAAGTATGTCCTTTCCCAAATCCTTCTTAAGGGAAGGAAGTAAAAGAAAAGCGCCTGAGTTTTGTCACGTTTTGCTCCTGCAAGGTCATGCATTGCTGCCCGGGACCCGTACTGCGGCTGGTTAGACCACGAGGCTTGTGGACGAGTGACGCCAGGCATGCTGTAAGTGTTGCTGCTCAAATTAGCCCAGCATCTCTACCATATGTTTTATAGACCACAAGAGCCTCTATCATACGCCTGTTCCCTTGCACTCAATTAACAAATCTCCCTTCTTTTTAGAGCTGTTATTTTCATGTACTGTCTAGGTAAGGGAACAGAATGCTAAAGTCTGACCTAATTCTAGAATCTCTTCATGAAGATTTGCGTTCAGTGGAGTTTTGCATGTGTGTAAGGCCAAACAGCTCTGTAGGAAGAGCAGTGGAAAGCAGCAAGGTGACAAATCACTGCCTGTAAGCCAAGCAGCTCAGTGCAGTATCCCCTCCCAGGCACACTCATGGCCTGGGTGCATTCAAACGCAAATAAGAAAATACATGTTTTGGACTGGGGAAAGAAGAATTTTGATTCCATACATAAGCTAGGCCAATATAAGCAAATACGATTTTAAAGATTTGATGTCACCTGTGCATTTTGTAAATAATTTTGGTTTGGTTTTTTTTTTTTTTTTTTGTATGTAATTTTATACTAGCTCTTGTACCTCTAAGTTGACTGAATAAATATGTTTCCATTTGTTGCTTCCAGAAGAAAAAATAAAATCACCCTTTGTTTCCCTACCAATACTGTTAATTGCAGGTTCTCTTTGTTTGTTTCATACAACCACAGCACTGGAGGGTTCATCCAGGACGTAGAATACGGCAACACAGCGCAGCTTGGGGACTGCCATGGTAAGACATAGCCACTGCTGCTCTCTTTTACAACGTGCCAGCACTAGTTTGTGGCTGCACTTCACTGTGGATGTTAAATTTATGATGAGCTTGTCAGTAACATGATGAACACATCACCTGGCGTTACTGTGAATGTTCACAAAGCTGAGCTTTTTGGTCCTGGGTGGCAGAGTTTACCTTTCTTCCCATTCACCAATTTACAGCTATTTGGGGGCTACAGCAAAGTACTGACAAATCTGTTTTTTAAAAAACAGTAATATTTTAGTTTTTATTTTCCGTCACTCAGGTTTGAGATCTTTTGCTTTCTTTTTGTTACTTTTCACTGATTACTTGTTCCTTTAATTCTTTTAGAAATTTTGCCTACTACAGCTACACCAGATTACAAAATATTTGGCGGCCCAACATCTGGTTAGTTTTTTTTAATTTTTTTGAATTAATGCCCTTTACTTTCCTTCAGTTCAGCATTTTCAGCCCTTTTTTCCTTCCTTTTGCACAGTTGGCAATCCTCCATTTTTGTGCTTTTACTCATATTCCCACTGATGGTCAAGATAGTCAGACTCTTCTCACTCAGCACTTCACCCTGTGTAGTCGCATGTTAACAGCTCATTATTTATTGAGACATCTTCTATTAAAGAGCCTGATTAACATAGATGACATCTTCACTGCACGAAAGTCCACTAAGCTTTACTCTTATCCCCAGCCATGCATTTGTGAATGCCCCTATTGGTCATCTCTAGTAGATGAATGGCAAAATATCATCATCTTCCTTCTTTCCTCTCCTTTTCCCCTTTCCTTCTTTCCCAGCAAACCTTTTGCACAAATACACATTTCCTAAAATGTGTATTTCTACATTTTTGAAATGTTTTAAGGAGTTTGTGCTAATGGAAGTACTTCAACATCACGAATTTTGTAGCTGAATGAGGACTTGTGTAGACAAAGCTGGATTAGAAAACTTGATGCCTTGCTGTCAGATGGACTTTTACATCCTTTGTCAGTGGTTTTTCCAGCAGTGTTTCCATTCTCAGCCCCTGCTGTTCAGGGGGACAGGACCCAATGCTCCTCTGTTGAACTCAAAAGCAGAACTTGTAGTGACTTCAACAGGAGCAAGCCCCAGCCATTATTTCCCAGCGTTTCCTCCTGGAATGGGATTTCTAGTTTCAAACTGAGGCACGTTTCTGATTGCTAGATCTGAAAAGACTCTACTTGCATGGTGGATTTGTACGAGTGCAACAAAATATTATTTTGTGTTTTGGTTTCTGATAATATTTTCACTTCTGTAGCTTGACAAGAAGTAATATTTGAAACAATTATTTTCCAGATTTATTTACCATAATGTAGGCTAGAGAGTCGTTTAGGAAGGAGTCATTACAGGAAAATGCTAACTTACTTGCATGAATATGTACTGTATCGATTGAGTGTTCAAAGTGATACTTTAGGATACAGGGATAATTGAACCTGATTTTCAAGTCCTGCATTAGCATGCTTTTTGAGTACTCACTTTTCTCAGTCAGATCTCAGGCCACAGACAGTGGTGTCTAAACTGATCTGACCAGCGTACACAAAATGCTACTTTTGTGGGCAGTGTAGACTCCAGCTGTAAACCTGACTGGGGCTGTCTCCTCCTCGTGGCTGTCTCCACCTAGGCCATAGCAATTCCATTCAGCAAATAAACTAAAGCAAATCTGTACAGCTTTGTTCCTTAGTTACAGTATAAAAGAGAAGCTAAAAAAAAAAATCCTTCTCCCCTCTCCAAGGCAGGGACTCACTTGAGCGGGTCCTGGTAGACTGTAATGGCACTCATGGAACTCAGCTGGTTCTCCAGGAGTAACCTGTCATGAGCATGTGTCTTTCCAAGGCTTATTTTTTTTCTTTTTTTTCTTTTTTTTTCCCGCCGAAGATATTTAAAACACAGCAAAATATGTTGTCTCCACTGAACAATATAGCAATTAAGTAGAAAAAATTGTGCTTTTCACCTCCACCAATTGCTCACTGTAACTTTTGCACTGCTTTCATGTTTGACTTCTCTAGCTTTTTGTCTAGCAGCTGTTGATGTTTTAATGTATTTTTTTTTTTACTTAAAGTTTTCAACTGATTGATTTTAATCAGCCCTCTGTACTTCTGGAAAGTGTCGGGGTCACGTCTTACTCTGACATGTAACTCCCATTAAATACTGTCTCCAGCTATAGCTTAGATGTGCCATGAAACACTGAGGAAAGCCTGACTGTAATACACATTAATAAAAATCTGTTTGCCACCACAGACATGGAGTTCTCCTCAGCTTCCATTACCACAATGGCAAGTATCCCAGTTATATCACCTAAAGTGATTGGTTCCTGGAAACCTAAAGTGCCTGGCTCTCGGAAATTTGTAGTTCAAGATGACCCAAACACTTCTGATTTTTCTGATCCATTATCAGGTGTCCCAAAGGGTAAGGCCTTACCAGGGAAAATATATTGCAGCTGAATGGAAACCTGATAGTCTCAGCATTTTCTAAGATTTAAACATAACAGCCATGATTGTTGGGCTACAGTTTATACCCATTTCCTGTGACTATGCAGACAGTGCAATCATGTTGCTCATGCCTATTTATCTGCTGTACAAAGAAGTAAGTGATGCTTAGCACTTATAATGGGAAACAGATAAAAAGTTCAGCCTCTTTTCATGGGGTGCTCCAAAGCTCCCATCAAACTCAACAGGAGTTCTGTATGCATTAAATAATAATAATAATAAAGTAACTTCAGCCTTACCTTCACTTCGATTGTGTAAGTTTCACACCAGTCCAGTTTGGATAAGGCTACTATTGCCTAGGAATAGTTGTTTACAGGCAGTGTCTAAAATAAATATAATGCTTTGGGGTTTGGGAGCAGGAGAGGGGAAATAAATCACAGAACCCACCTTGACAGATCCATGCTATAAGTGGGGGCACATCGGCTGCCATCTGAGTCAGGACACACTGAATTTTTATTCTCTGGTATAGAGCACAAGTTTACGGAGCATCTCAGTGCACACACACACATGCACACAGCTTTTAATCTGAACACTAAGAGAGGCATCTATGACATGCAATTCACCTTTCTGTAGGCCATTCTTTCAGCTAAGAGAGACTCAAATTAAAGATTTCAGTTCAACTGAACAGTGCTGCCGTCAGCTAGAGGAACCAAAGCTTCCAATCCCAGAGCCAAAATTTAAAGCAAGTCTTTACCAGCACACAGAGCAGCCGGATGACAGACATGTTTGCACAATTCTGTATTTGCTGAAAAATCTCACCTGCTAAAAACCATTCCTGTTTTATTACCATTCACCAAAACATATCAGGTTTCCTATCAGCCATTATGGCAGTGCATTTGTCATTTTAATTTGTTGACGTTGTTTTCCATTTTGCTTTGTTTAAATTTTTGCTATCACTTGCTCTTGGTTCTCAGTCATATTTTGTGCCATAGCTGCTAGTGAACTTTATACATGATTTTTTTTTTTTCTTCTTCTGCACAGTGCCACTAAAACCTATAACCCTGAACATTAACACTGGTCAAAGGCCTTGCCACTAACAAAAGCAAATCTGTTCCTTCACTCTTGCGCTTTCATTTTAACATCCTTTGGGATAGTTAACAACAGAATTACTTTCATTAAAAACTAACATAGTCTTAGCTGCAAGAAATATGTCTGTGGTTGCGCTATAAAATCTCAAAAAACAAAGGGAGCCTGTATTAATATGTGAAGCACAAACTAATCCAATATTCAACCTCTTGGTCTAAGCTGAAAGTTTTCTAAATTTTAACAATCTCTTATAACATCATTTAACCTTGCAAGGTTTTTAAATGATGTGCCAGTGTGTATGATCACTATGGACTAAAAAGAGAAGAAAAAATTAGTGCTTTAATAGAATAACATAGTATTGAATTTTAAGAATTATATGCTTACATAATACAAAATGTACCTCTCCAAGGCTAGCAAACTATATGTTCTGCACAGTATCATATTAACACGGTTATAACAACACAGTATGTGTGTTATTTTTATGCAACATTTGCGTAATATTTTCTCTCTTTTGATACTGATTTATGAGTTGGGTAGGAAATTGAGAAAGAAATCCATCCGTGAGTTATTAATTGTTGTCTGGCCAAATAACACCTTCTAACCTCAATTTTCTAGCAGAAATCATTAGTGCTAACAACATGCAAGCCCCTATTTGTGAGCCTTAAAGGAGATTTGGGGACAGACTAAACCAATAGAGTATACTTTATAACCAAGTATAATATAAGAAGTGAAGCACTGACAAGCATTCCTCATTAGCAAAGAAAATGGGAAACCTTCATGTGGACAGATACTAACATAGTACCTTTTATGTGTAAAACTATTACCATTCACCAGTGCTTTAGATGGCAGAATCCTACTGAGTTAAGCTAACGCAAGGTGCAGAGCTCTTAACTTGCCCTGAGTAGCTGCTGCTGCCCTCCCCGAGGCAGGCTGCCTGCTTCTGAAATGAGCACTGGGAACTGCGTGGTCATTTATCATATACTGTGTGTCTTTTGCAGGTGTAAGGTGGGAAGTGCAATCAGGAGATTCCAACCAAATGGTACATATGAATGTCCTAATCACTTGTGTCTTTGCTGCTTTTGTCCTGGGAGCCTTTATTGCGGGAGTGGCTGTTTACTGCTACCGGGATATGTTTGTACGGAAATCCAGAAAAATACACAAAGATGCAGAATCGGCCCAGTCCTGCACTGACTCCAGCGGGAGTTTTGCCAAACTGAATGGGTTGTTTGATAGTCCCGTCAAGGAGTATCAACAAAACATCGATTCACCCAAGCTCTACACAAACCTGCTGACTAGCAGAAAGGAGCTGCCACCCAACGGTGATACGAAGGCCATGATGATGGACCCTCGGGGCCAGCCTCCCGAGTTAGCCGCGCTGCCAACCCCCGAATCTACACCCGTCCTTCAGCAGAAGACCATGCAGGCTATGAAGAGTCAGTCGGACAAAGCGCATGGCAACCTCAACGCCTCGCGAAAGGAAGCCCCGCTAAAAAGCCCTCAGTTTTTTCCTTCCAGTCCTCCACCCCATTCTCCTCTAAGTCACGGACATATTCCCAGCGCCATCGTCCTTCCCAACGCGACCCATGATTACAACACGTCGTTCTCAAATTCTAACGCACACAAGGCAGACAAAAAGATGCAACATATTGATCACCCACTTACAAAACCATCCAGCAAAAGAGACCACAGGCGATCTGTTGATTCCAGGAACACCCTGAATGATTTTCTGAAACACTTAAATGAACCTAGTAGTAATCCCAAAGCAATTATGGGAGATATTCAAGTGGCCCACCAGACTTTAATGCTGGATCCAATGGGAAATATGTCTGAGATCCCACCTAAAGTTCCCAACAGGGAGGCATCTTTATACTCTCCTCCCTCGACGCTCCCACGGAACAGTCCCACCAAGCGGGTGGACGTTCCCACCACGCCTGGAGTACCCATGACCTCTTTGGAAAGGCAAAGAGGGTATCACAAAAATTCCTCACAAAGGCATTCTATATCTGCCCTTCCTAAAAACTTAAACTCACCAAATGGTGTTTTGTTATCCAGACAGCCTAGTATTAACCGTGGTGGGTACATGCCCACCACGGCAGGCACAAAGATGGACTACATGCAAGGGACGCCCGTCAGCGTCCACCTGCAGCCTTCTTTGTCCAGGCAAAGCAGTTACACGAGCAACGGCACCCTTCCTCGCACAGGCATAAAGAGGACACCCTCCCTAAAACCCGACGTGCCCCCAAAACCCTCGTTCGTTCCTCAGACCACTTCAGTCAGACCACTGAACAAATACAGCTACTAGGACTTGTCTGTGCTAGGAAGGAGCGTGGCATCGACCTGTGTAGGTTGTGAGATGCTCTTTGTTGTGGGAGACACGTAAGACAGAGACTTGCTTGTAATTAAAAAGAACAAAGTGGCCAAAGAAACTGTCTTTACTTCAGCAACATCTGTGTCTTGCCACCATGGAGCTATAGCAAGACTTTGTGCACTTGCTAGGAGCAAGCAAACAGGAAACAAAGGAAAGTGCTGGTCATTACATTTCTTTTGTTTGGAGCTAAGGAGACATGTAGCACAATGGGGTGGGGGCTACTTTACTGTTCTAAATAGCTGAAAAAGTTCCTGGAAAAAAATTCTGTGAGCAAATACTTGAAAAATGGGTTCCATTTTAGACTGCCGTTAAACGTGGTCCTTCCCATTAAATGTGAACATTTTAGTATGTATGCATTCACCTTGCCTCTTGCACAAATGTCAGAAAATGGAAATGTCTCAATGACTATCTGAGTTAATAATCGATTTGCTGGAATTCAGTCTCTGGCCCAACTGTAGCATTCTTTTTTTTGTTTCTTTTTTGTTTTTCCTGTCCATGTGTGTGGCATTTTGTTGGTGCCACAGATAAAGCTGTGCGTGTGTGTGTGTGTGGATGTGCGTGTGTACTGTACACACTAGGGTGTATTTAGCTTCCCATTGCATCTCTTTTGCTATGGAATTGTTTACATTGAGCATGACTGAAGAAGCAGGCGGCTCCTCCCGGGCAGCCGCGGCGCGAGGCGCCCGGCGAGGGAGCGCGGACGCGGCCCGTCCTCGTCACGCTGCTGCGGTCGGAGCTCTGCAGCGCAACCCCAGCGTTGGGGCTGGCGTGGGGAGCCCTGCTGCCCCCATCCCTGCCTGGCCACTGTGAATCCAGCCCTGCACTTCTCCTTGAGGGCAGCTAATAATCAGCAATTTGCTTGGCAGAGGCCTGTGTCATACCGAAGGTTGTGGGTTTGTTGCATTTAGTAATGCCCTACACTCTGATAGACTCTTGTCAGTAGAAAGGAAGAAACATTAATTGGCCTGGCAGAAGCAGTCTGTGAAAACTCAACAGTAGTGCAATCAATTTGTTTTTGTTGTGTAATGTAAGGTTTTTTTTTTTTTTTTTTTTTTCCAAAGTCATGCAGGTAATGACAATATTCTGTAAATACTATGTGTGAGTTTACCTGAATCTGTGCATTTTGTGCCTTATTCATGCAAATGATAAAAGTACTAAAAAAAAAAAACAAAAAAAAAAACTGTCAAGTGTTCTCACTATAGCACATATTTCCTGAGTGCCAGTGTAAAAAACCCTCTCAACAGCGCCCCAAAAAAAAAAAAAAAGATGAAAGGCAAGAATAATTAACGATAACTAAAGGCAGCCTACAATCCAAGAAGACAGCAGCATTAAATCACCTTGCCATGATAAACATTCCACCCCAGCTCTCCGAAGGATCAAACAGTTATAATGCGAAATCAAATGAGGTTTCTAGGGTAATGGAACACCTGCTGAAGTTGTGTAAGCCATTTAGTAGGTTTTACAGTATCCACTTGCAGCTGATGTTCAACACAGATGGCTATTTTAGCTTGCAAATACAGACTACCACATTGTTTATTGAAGATAACTATAGAAATAACCATGGCAGAGGCATAGTCATGAATTAGTGGGACAAATAACTGCGATGGGTTTCAGAGACCATGGAGACTTATATGATCTGTTTGAAGGGGAGAAAAGGTTAGTCACTGAAAACTGGATCTCTGTTATAGAACAAAGAACAAAGGATAGAAGTAGTCATTTTTTATGGTAAGGCTGTAAGGGACGTTTATTTCCTGAGACCTCTGGATCCAAAAATCAATGATCTCTCTTCCTAAACACTTCTGTCTTGCAACTAAAACACTACAAGATTAATATCTATTAAAAATGTACTCAGTTGTCAAAAGACAAAAACTGATCCGAATTCACTTTACAAATATTAATTCAGACTTGTGTGAAAACAAAAGATAAATGTATGTGAACCCTGATAACCTCCTGTAACATTGTGCTGCCTTGTAGATGGTAATGTGAGTTCTCTCAGTATTTATGTTGAAATTTCTAACATTCAACCTAGTCTTTATTCTGTTAATTTAATAATAAAAGATGCTTTATCCATTTGTGCAAAGGTAAACGCAGATTGTATCTTTTTTAATGGTACGGCATAAAAAAGTAACCCTTAAATGAAGCTGCTCTATACTATAGAGTACTTAACATGTATAGATATCTTGTAAACTTGTATTGTGGATGTGTAAATAATACGTTCTTTGGGTTTTTAACACCGCATGTAAAGTCAAAAATAAAATATTCCAATGTAGCAACTGTGTGGCTTCCCTGTTCCCGAGCAGGCTGGGAGCCGTGGGCCCGAGGCTGCGGCAGGAGCCTCCCGCTGCCCTCGGCCTCCCGAGCTCCATGCAGAACTTCCCGGGAAGCGCCCGGCTCCGGAGCGGGCACAGCGGAGCCGGGGGAGCCCCTAGGACACCTCTACTGTGGCCGGAGCCATCCTTCATCCTTCAGGTGGACTCTGCTTCCTCTGAACCACCTTCTTTTAAGAAAAATACCGCTTTTGTGCAAATACAATACTGTTCTTCAAAGAGAGAGTTAAAGAAATCATTCCTGGCAAAATTAATGGCAAACCTACAGATCATTCCTAAATACTTACTAATGCTTAGTAATTGAAATTCATGTCTCAGACAGATAATAACAGCCCAATAGAAATACACATGCCATATATTTAGTGTGTGCCAACATCACACGTAATTTAAAAATAATCAAGGTAATTTAGTATCACAAAGAAAATATGAAGTATTCTTTTAATTAAAAGTTGATTTTAGATAATGGAGTTTATGCTGTCAAGGTATTAATCACTTGAAATTACTGTGCGTGTTCCAACACTACAACAGCACCTACCTGTATTTTAAATAAATAAAGTACTTCTAGGCATGGGGAAAGTACCTGACACAGTACTGAACAATACCCGGAACTTTTAATGTCCCCGTGTGTATTTCCTGGTGGGCATTCCTCCTGCAGAAGCCGATTCAAATTTCTTTTTTACTGATGTATGTGATCTATTTCATTGGATGCACACAAGAAATGCAGAGTCAAACACCTAGAGCTGCCGTTTGCTGCAAAGCTGTGCTGGGGTCTCTGCTTGAAAATTACCTTGGCCTGTAGCGTGGCGCCGCAGCTCGTGGTGCCCCTTCTGCAAAGGGACAGTAACTCCTGAGGCTCCACTGCCTTGGTCATCTCATTTAGGCCTTAAAGGGTATGAAAAAAGCACAAGTAGTTACTTTAATGGCACACACATATGCAGCCAGGACACCAAGCAGCATATTTTTGAATAGAAATAGCTGTTCTATCCAGAGCTGTATTTTTCCTACCCATTTATTCTAGCCAAGCAAGCATTTTCCACCAGCAGTGTTTTTGGTCTATGTTAAAGCAGCCGGTCGTGCCCCGGAGTCACGCGGGGCTGGACACGGCTCACGGCACCAGTGCTGTGGCCACGGCGTGTCCTGCTGGGTCATGCAGTGGTGGCAAACGCCACAGAGACCTAAGAAGGCCATGGTCAACAGCACTTGGAAGAACACATGTTAAAAAAGCTCTTTTATGGTTTTTTTTTTTTTTAAAAAACCCACAAAGTAGTCTCCTTATCACTAACAGAGCGCGGGACCACAGGAGCCCAAGGCTAAAAGCAGCCTATCTGCAGCTTTGAAACTATTTTGTATCTAATGGTACCAGCGTGGACATCAGCAGCGCCCTCCTGCGCGGGCCCTGCGACCAACTCTGAGGCTGGGCAAGACAGAAAAAAAGGCCATTTCCTCCTCGAATGCTGTCCTGGGCTGAATGGGTTGGCTTCATGTATCCCATAGGTTCCCCGGAATGACAACTCAGCTCTGGAGCCATCGCGTGAGTGGGGCCAGATACCCAGCGTGCCGGGGCGGCCCCAGCCCGAGGCCTTCCCTCTGCTTCCCCTCGGGAGCTCCAGGCACTCCGGGCAGCAGCAAGTCTGAAAGCCAAAGAGCACAAAGGCAAGTTTAAAAAAAAGAAAGAAAGAGGAGAGAAAAAAAAAAAAAACACAACCCTTCAGGCACACAGTGGTGAGATGATTGCAAGAAAAGCAATTTGTAAAGCTGAGAGAAGTTATCTGCGTGACTGTGCGGCCCGCACAAACTTGCGGCCTTTCAAATTGGGGTCGTAAAGCAATCAGAATAGTTAGAAAAATCAGGATGCCTCTGTGCTCATGCCATCTTGCTAATGACTCACTCAGCGACCCTGGGAAGATTATGCAGGGCTTGTTCAGTGAAATAAGCGCTTGGAAGACTGTGTTCCTATTTAGCAAGTTGTTATGTTTGTAAAGTTTTCCTTTTACGGTGGAGTTTTTTTTCACATTTTTTTTCTCTCCTCCCTCTGTGGTTATGAGCACTGGCAAGGACATCTTGCAGGTAAATAAAGTGAGAGTCTTTTCCCTCTGGGAAAAGGTTAGTATTTGCAGGAATGGGGAAGAGCTGGTTGGTATTTCCCCAGGTAGCTATTAATTTCATGGGATGGAAAAATGTTTTTTTAAAAATTGATCAGGAGAAAAAAAAAAAAACCCTCATAAAAGCAGCATCTGGACTTCAGGCGGGATGTGGGAGCTATTCATATAAAAAGCAATACCAAGAGACCCACCTACCAAGACTGCATTTGTTGTTCAAATGTCATCTTTGCACAGTATAAAAGAGTAAAAGAGCAAGAAACCAAAGGCTTTAAGGAGGGGAAAAAATAAGAATAAATATTTAATTAGATTCAGCTTTGCTTAGTGAGCTAGAGATTTTTTTTTTTATTTCGGTTGAATCATACTGAAAAATGCCTGGTGTGGAGGGCCTGACTGGCCAGAGCAGCCAGCGCTGCCTGCAAACATTTCTGTAGACACATTGCACTGGCCTTACACACATCTGAAATTATAATCTGTCCTGAACGCTCGACTGAGAAAAACGTTTCTACTCTGCCCAAAATGAAATTTATTGGAAGCTCTGATTTTATTAGTGCCTTCTGAATCCATCCGATGACCTGATTTATGGCCCGCTCACTTGCTTTTTTCCTACCGTCACCAGCAACTTTTCTGAGCTCTCCTCATTAAAATCCTAACTGGAGCCAAGTCTGTGTCTGATGGCCAAGGCTGCTGACCCCAATGCAGATGCTGGAGGGTGATGCAGCATGAGACACCGTTTGAGAAACCCTCAACGAGACCGAGCGCTCTCTGCAGACGGTCACATCCGCCCCCCACGCGGGCCAGGAGGAGCCGTTCGTGTCACTGCTCCTGCTCCGACTTCAAGGGCAAGGAAGGAGAAAACCCACAGCACAGAGCAGCTAGGAGAACGATGGGCCTATTTATTAAATAAAATAACTTTTAAAAGGGAGCTGCTCTCCTTCCAAGGGAAAAACTTGAATGGTTAAAAAAAACCCAACCCGCGCACGTCGTGGCTGAGTTGGCAAGACTTGGGCAGCACAGACAGTTTTTCCAGGGCTGAGTCCCGCTGCCTTCAACAGAAAAGAGCAAAGGACACTCGTTCCCAACAGAGGCTCTTTCTGCAGGATCCCACCTGGCTGCAGCAGCCACTTTCTGCAACTTTTTCCAGGCACTGACCTTAAGCCCTGGCAGTGGAGGCCCATGAGCTAAGGGCTGGCGCTGGCGCCTCGCAGCAGCACACGAGAGCTCTGGTAAGAACAGAAAGGTGGCAACTGAGTCTTAATTTGGGCCATTTTAAGTCTAGGCTTCCTTCTCACATCTTTGATGGTTCTGAAAGTGCTTGAAAAAAAAAAAAAAAAAACACACATTTTGCTTTATGTGAGCACCCTAGATTGCAAGTGCTCCTTAATGGCTGCTTAAGTGGAACTGCAGCACCGGGAAAGGCCGGATTTTCTCCTGCACAGGAAGAAGCCCGGAGCTGCGGCTCCTCGGAATATTTCCCCCCCAGCTGCAGCCATTCAATGCCCCAAGTGGCCTGTGCAGGGAGAGGAGCAGCCACGGGCTCACAGCAGACCAGGCGGCCACGACCAAGTCTGGAAAACGAGTAGGAATCCTCAGGGGTTCGTGTCAAAATACCACTCGTGCCTTTCCAAATCCCCTCAGCTGTTAGGCCCGGTTAATCCTTGCTCCCTACTCGGCATCAGCCGGGATGGCAGCGGCGACGCGGAACGGGAGGGAGGGCAGCGCACGGCGACGCTCCCCGCACCAGCCAGCTCAGCCCTGGTGCTAGAGAGAGGGTTTCCAACCAAAAGCCACAGGCCCAGGTACCTACTTTAAGCATTTCCAAGCTAAAGTTGTAGAACACGTACTCGGTTTGGGGGTTATTTTCCCAGTTGGATTGCTTTGCTGTTATTGCCGTTGTTTTAAAATTCTGGATTATTATTAAATCTGCAGGTATTTTCCCCCTAGAATATTGCAAAAGTTGACATTAAATGTACTAGCCTGAACTCAGTTTTTTTCTATTTAATAACTTTATGTCAGCCCACCAGGAATACATATTTTTAATTAACCCCAGAGGTTAAATAGAAGTTTACTAAAATAATAATATTTTAAATGAATAATTTGTCTTGGCTTGTTTCAAGAATACTCCATCTTACCCCAATAATCAGTTCAGCTGCAAAGAGATCAATGAGGCCCTTCAATGCACTGAGCAGAAAGTGTGCATTAAAAAGTAGGCAACAAACATGATAGACTGGAGAAGCCAATACAGTCTATTATATTGTTTTGACACTAAATCTATCTGCTAAAAATTCTTGAGGAAAGGTGACTACCCATATAATAACTTTGCCAAATGGAATAATTTGTTAGCACTCCTTGAGCAGACTTCCTGGCATTTAGCCATAAACACTTATCTTCTCTGCTATATCCTCATTACAGAAGAAACCCAAGTTTCAGTTCTGAACCCCAAAACCAGCCTCTGCTGTGTCTTCTCCTCCCGTAAACGCACAAAGCAGGCTACCACTTCCCCACCTATCAAATTACATGTTGTATAGGTTGTCTCTCTGTAGGATTAAGGCCACCGCTTTGTTATTAAGGAGGTTCCAGTCTAAGAGCTCCCCGTGTACAGCCCCAGGCCCACTGTCCCCCCGTTTCCCACTCGGATCGGGCTCACATACCAGCTGCTATTCGTTATCCCCAGGAGTGGTCACTCAAGGCAGTTCACAGCAGGTTATGCTCAAGAGCAAACACTAAATTCAAGGTGATTTAGTGTCAGCCGCACTGAAGTACAAGGAGAACATTAAACCCTCTAGTTATCTCCTCTCTTTCGCTGTAATTACAATGATGGTTTTAGGTCATTAAATATAGCTACCATCACATTCCTATCAATCTCTTAAGCCAAACGTGCAAACCCGCCAAGAAAGGGAGTGAATTTGTGACAGAGCCCCTGACAAGCCGGCAGTGCCGCGCGGCTCCCGGCGGAGCAGCGTTCCCACCTCCATCGCACGCGGCGGAGCCAACGCACCAGCCGAACCGCAGGCTGCAGAATCCCCTCCGCGGAATGAGAGCCCCGGGAGAAGCATCCTGGTTTATTCCCACGATGTTTCTATAGAACAGAAATCACCCAGTGAATTACTTCTGGTCGCGTTGGGCAGGGATTTATCAGCAGCACCGGGGCGGGGGGGGGGGCTCGTCACAGTGTCAGAGTTGTCCTCAGTGGCCCTGTTTTGCTCCTGTTAAGTAAACAAGACCAGCACTCCGAAAAGTTCTCCAAGTAAAGCACTTCTTCATATTAGGTGCCTGACTGGAATAAGCATTTCAATTAGATTCATTAAGGAAGTTATTACTTGTTAATTGAATAGCAACAGTCTGCTAAGGATCACTTATTGAGGTCTAATAAGTACGTAAGAGTGAAATCTACTCCTCATGTAATTCCATCAGCAATAAACTAGTGCAATTAGCTCCTTACTAACAAACTTAAATTGTCAGGAATGTTGAGGCAGATAATTGGCACTTAGGAAGACACCTATAGGAAGTTAGTGCAGTGTCAATTAACATACTTATTAAATGTCCGTTTAAACTCTGAGCAAATAATTGATACCAAAGGGCTGTGGGTTACCTGGTTAACTGCTATTTAATGCTTAAGCTTCCACATTCAGAAAAAAAGAAAAAAAAAAAGTCCTCTGATTGTTCGCTTTTAAGATTCCTAGATATGCCTCACTGCCAGGTGCATAACCTGGGGATTATCTGCAATACCCAACAGCAAGGACTGGGGATGCAGGCTAAGCACCCATGTGTGGGCGACCCGAGGAGATGGAGCTGGTTAATCCAGACTGCCATCTGCTCAGGAACCCCCTTGCTGCTCTCTCTGGCTCCCTCGGACCAAGGACAGGTTACTTGGTGACTCATTTTCAAGGACTTTTTTACTCCTAAAGGTGTGCAACGCATCCGAGGACAAGCTAATCCTGACGCCTGCACCTCCCCACACTTAGTCCCTCAAGCCCCTTCCTGGACGACCCAGAGAAGGTTCATCACAAATCCCTAACACCGGGAAGCCTCATTTTATAGAGGAAAACGTGTAGCACCAAACCAGTAGCTGACTTGCCCATAGGCCACTCAGACAGCCCCGGGGCTCTGGGATCAGCACCGTCCCCAGGAGCCAGGATACATGGATACACCCATGGGCCTGGGAAGCGGGACGCTGCTGCGGAGGGCAGCGCTCGCCATTTTAAGGGCATCTGTGCAAACCAATTTTAGAAACTTCTATTTTAAAACAAGGTCTGCCCTCCCCACACATACATACATACCTTGATCCATCGTGTGGAAATACTTCAGGCTCATCCATTAGAAAGGATTGACAGCATATCCCCTGTCAGTTAGAGGGGGATTTTTTTCCAGCTATGCCAGCAAAGGCCCTTATGTCGGCACAGCTATAATATGAGCAAAAGGGGCGGCGGGAGGGTGATTTTTGCCAATACAGCTTCTTTTACTCAATTGAACGATACAAGCTGTATTTTTCATGCTTTTTTTCCTACTGTAAGCTCCTCCTGCCCTCAGAGTGACTGCACTGTCAGTACAGCTATACTCAGATAACCAGGCTGGAGAAAGGTATCCTCAAGTGCTAGAAGATGCCCAACACTGCCCCGAGCCTGCAGGGCAGGCAGGATGGACGCAGCACAAACCCAGAGCGGTGATGCCTCCTGCATCCAGCTTCTCCAAGCTCCGGAGCAGCGGCAGCCAAACCCTTCCCCCTCCTGCAGCCTCTCCAAGCAGCAGCCCCGCGTTGCGAGGCTGCCTAGAGCACATCCAGCTCCAAAACGACGCGGGCTCCGTGGCCAAGAAAGACTTGCAAAACCTGGCAGCACAGGAAGGACTTTTCTGTGCTGTAGGAATGGAACGAAATGTATTTGCAGGAAAGGTAATCTCAAATAATAAATAATGCAGGAACTCCAAAATACCCTCCAAAGCTCCAGCCCCTTTTTAATTTCATGTTTGAAATGCTGTGCCTTTCCTTTGGACATCCTTTCTCTCTCCACTGCTGCTGATGGTCTGTCATCTTAGACATTTGAATAATTTTTCCCTTTCTCCTGTAACATCTTCCTTGACTACTCCTCATGCATAGCAATGCTAATAACCCTGCAGCTTTCAGCAACATTTTTCTTCCTTTAAATGAGTGCCTGGTTTAATGCAGGGCTGTTCCATTGAGCACCTTGTCTGCTGCGTGCCTCATCCATGACACGGGGTACCTGGGTACACACAAATGTCTCTTTACTGCTGCCCATTAGGAGGTGTTCATGTGTCACTTGGCAGTATGCAGAAAAATCAAACTAACTGATGAACTATATTGTATAAATCACAGCTGAGCACATATGATGCAGTCAAGATTGCCCTGCTATTACACTGAATATTGTACAAATGAATATGTAAGCACAATCCCCCCCAAAAGAATTTATATCATGATTAACTAGGGACTTTTTGCATGTGAAATGGACTTGATGCCTAGCAAATTATGCAGTGAATAATACTGTGTGCAGTCATGTAGAGGGATATATTTTATACTACCTGACCACCACAGAGTTTTACAGCTCTTTCCTCAGAGAAGATGGATTCCGATTCTATCATCTCCAAAATGTAATAATGTAAATATGGACAATAGATAAGTATTAGGCTCATTTGTCAAGGGGAGCTGGGCAATTCATCTCAGGTCTTGAAGCAAGAAAGGACCAGAAAAGCAAATGGGATCCAAAATTTAACTCCTAGTTCAGTCCTGTAACTGGATGGTGAACACACTAGTGCACTTCATGCTTCTAAGTTATTTTTAAGCACCTTCTCACTCATCATTAAATGTGAAAAGGATCCTGTGTCTGTTGGACACAGGGTGAAGCTAAAGATCCTTGCCGTTTCCAAAGTTTCCTGAAATAGAAATCCTCACGTGTAACTTGCCCATATAGGATTTCAAATGCTTTTTATATAAATAATTCTGGTAGGAGCCTTGACCAAAATCATTCTGATGGCTTTGACACAACTGCACAGTTGGTTGGGGAACTTACAGGCATTGCAAAGACAATCACACCAACCCAAACACCATCCCAAAAGCAACCGATGAAGAAATGACCACTAACGTAATCAGCTTGGTCCTCCTGCCTATTTAAACATTGCTCCTGCTGCACTTGGTATTACCATCATAAAATCTGCAGATTTTTTTTTCTGTTATTATCTAAATACAGGCTTGGAACAAAGTTGCATGCAGTGTTCTCAGAAACAGCCACATACTACTAAACATGAGCAGCAGATTATAAATAAGAGCTTAGAATAAATGTGAAACATGCAGACACCTTCAGAACATTGAACATGATTAAAGAAAATGTCTTCGTTCGCTTTTCCTTTGAATAGATGTTAACAAGTAAAGCATTTTACTTGTCTTTGTTTACTGGAGTAACATAAATACTGCATAAACTATGTTTTCCTGCCAACTAAGCATTGTCTACATGATGGCAGTTTGTTCTCTAACTGTGTTTATACTTTCAAAGAGCTGAAAGCTCAGTGACTGAGCAGGAACAGTCTGGGATGTTATATGCATGTGAAATGTGTTTTTCATTAAATAACTATTTGAGAAAACTTGAAATGTCTCAGCCTTAGATTGCCCAAAAATCTGCGGCACAGCTCAAGAGAATATACCTCAAACAGGTATTTCACTAAAGACCTGAGGCCCTGAAGTCTAAAAAGCAGCTTCCTAAGGGACTCAGGACCAGCTTCGCCCAGGTAAGCAAAGATAGCGACAGACCCCTCAGGAGAATCCCAGCAGCGCTCAGGTCTTTGCGAGACTGCTGCATTAACCGTTACAGCACCTAGGAGCTCCACAGGGACATACAGACAGTTTAGGGAAATATCTTAAGTCAAAGCTTTGAGGTACCCTGAAGGCCAATGCACATGCAGAGCTGGCCGGGCTGCTCTTGGCCAGGCGTGCAGAGCAAACACGGAGCGAATTGCAGCATCCTGCATCCTCTGAGCTGTTCGGTGGGGAAAGGAGAGAGCCCTGTCCTAAGCCGCCCATAAGGCAAGCGCAGGGGCTTTTGCCAATTCAACATGAGCTGATCTAAACTTAACTGTTTCAATCTGTTTATGATGGGCTCGTCCTGCCTCCAAAGCTGCGAGTTGGCTGGAGACCCGTTGTTCGGATCTGCGAGTGAGAGGAAACTGAAACAACCTCCGCAGCCCCTGTGCAAAGGCTCAGTCTGGCTTGGGAAGGAAATGGCAGCAGATTTTCATGATACTTCTTTCAATCAGGCCAAGGAAGTGCTCTGGGTGCTTCGGCTTTGCTCAAACACCCCAATTCTGATTGCCCATTTCACGTGGAAGCCAAACAGTGACATACCTAAGAGTGACTGCTCAAGTCAGCTATTATAAGCAGGGCTGTGCTCTATGGATTAGTGACTGAAATATTAGCATCAAGTACCACCATGCAGTGTGCGACATCTGGAAAAAAGTTATGGAGCAATTTTCATGATTTTTATAGGAGAAGAGAAAACTGCAAACGGGAGAAGGTATAAAAGGGAACTCCAACAGATTGCACGTTGTTGGGAACTCTCCTTCCAGCTGTAGCAAACCTGATAATAAAACACACCATCACCTCAGAGCTCAAACACCAGCAGAAATAAGGTAGCCCCTGCGAAGAGTTTCCATGAGTGATGGACTTTCAAAATGGCAGCTCCCTCCTGGTAGGAACCAGTCTAGATGCTTTGGAGAAAACCTGAAAACACTTAAAGGATCAAGGTCCAGCCTGGAGTGTGAGGTTCCTTTTTCTTTTTTTCCTTTGGGGGATGTTTTCCTTGTTTTGTGCACGAAGAGAGCGCACTTCACTTCTGAGAGAAGCCCAAGAGTATCTCCAATAAGCATCTATTCTTGGGAGAATAAAGTGCAGATGATTAGTGGGCAAGAACAAAGCAGACAAGAGGAATTCTAGCATCAAAATGTTCTTGACTGTGTAGGAAGAAAAAAAAATAAAAAGTCCATCGAGAGCTGCTAAACAGCAGCCCGTGTTATTTGCAAACACGCAGCACGGAGGCTGAGAATAGCCACGGTGACAGCTGCAGCCTAATTGATAGGAGACTCGCCTAACAGGTTGTCAGCCGCTGCGTGGCTTCCGTCCAGGCCGCGTAGCTGCAGGCGCAGTGCTAGAAACACTGACAAACGTTTACTAAAAATAAATAAAAATATATTCCAGGGCAAAGGGAAAATATGGCTCCAAGTGACTACTTGCAAAATTGTGTTAGATCTCTAGGAAAGAGGAAAGCGAGCGGCAGGATGCGTGAGAATCCCCCCGGGGCCCGCGGGACGGACGTGGGCCGCCTGCCAAGGCTCTCCAGAGCTGTGTGCCTGTCAGGAGCGCTGGCTCCGGGAGTGCTACAAGCGTCGAGGAGCTCCGCAAAGCAACAAAAATAACAACCAGATCAGCAAAGAGCACAGCCGGGAGAGCCAGCAAAAGGAAAACGGCATTTGATGTATGCAGGTGGGCCTGCCTGACGGGAGGAAGGAAGCCACGGGGCCCATCTACAACACCCTCCTTTCCTGAGGAGGAAACGGGGTTGTGGTTTGCTTGGCCAGAGCTGGGAAAGGGCTGGGGTGCATGTGCCCATGCCACACAGCCCGTCAGCACCCAGGAACCACATCACAAGCCTACCAGTGTGCCCCACTACGAGGGGAGGCTGGAAACATCCTCTGGACTTGAGCTCAAGGCAGCAATGCCCCCAAGCTGGGCAGAGAACACGGTCAGGAACCAAGCACACTAAAGCATAGAGAGAAAGAAAAGAGAGCAAATCACGGAGAGAGCAAGAGGGAGGGAAAGCCATATGGATGAAAGCCTCTTAGGACTCTGAAGACTGGTCCCTTTGAAGGGGATCCAAGTCTGGTAAATCTGCTATTCTGACTGGGAGGGAAACAACCTCGGAGGGTACCTGACATTATGAGCTGCGCTACTGCCGGGCACGTGTGCGCAGCGGGGCTGGGAGCCGCGGGAACACTGCCCCTCCGGATTTACAGCTCTATTAAGGAGACAAGTAACAAAGCTGAAGAGAAACTTTCCACATCAAACGCAGGGAAGAGCAGAAACCAGCAGCACTGACTGAGCAGCCCGTCTGCAGCGACTCTCCAGCTCTCCCCGTTGGCTTGGGGTGAGCATGCTCCACATTTCTCAGTCCATCTCTGGTTAACAGTGAAGGTCATCAGCAGCTTAACAAATTCAGAATTCATTCCTAAAAAAAATACCTTGTTAAGTCCTACAAAAAGAAACTTTCTTGATTTGGTCACACCATTGTATTTGTTGCCATCTCTGAGGATGTTCAAAGAGGTTGTGAAACATTTGTAAACCTTGTTTTGCAGAAATAACCAAGTGATTTTGCCTAACAAACAAATTCATAAGCCACACTATTTCCACACACTGCAAAACAAAGGCACAATTCACAGAAGAATCATCAGCTCCTTTTTCCTTTACAGAAAAGAGACAACATTAGGTCTTTATAAGCCCCAAATTAAAACTCAGAGGGAGCATTTCTCTGCAGCAACATACAGAAGTCTAGCACGATACTACCATGAAAGTTAATGGAGCAGTTGCAGAACTAACAGCCCTCTGCATTGCTCTGAATATCTGCTCCTCAGCTCTGGTGAGTCCATGGGCAGCCCCATGGATGGGGCACGACACAGCTGAGCTGCAGCTGCAGGGCCCGAGGAGGTCACTGGAGCCAAGGGTGCTGCTCCAGCTGAGCAGGATGTTGGTAGCAATGGGCTTGAGAATGAAGGTTCCCTGTTGTCCTTTCAAACCCAGCCTGCTGGGTTGGGTCCATCTCCTCTGGAAGCACAGGTCCCACCAGGCACTTCCTCGCTATGCCAATTCTGCAACACAATCCCCAATACATGTAATAAAGAAAAACAAATTGGAAATTCTGAGTAAGGATCACGACACAGTTATCAACCCAGGAGACAAATTTCTCAAGAGGCTCCGGCTTGGGGGATGCCTGTGAGCGTGCTCCCTCCATGCAATACCCAATTTACACATGCAGACACATCAGTAATCTTTCTGATAACTACAGCAGTAGGTGAGCTTATTTCCAAATTTTACAACCAAGTGTCTTCAGGTTGTGCATGTTCTGAGAGTATCAATATAAGAAAATTAAATCACTCAAAACTCTGCAAAACATTCCCAGTCCCAGATCTGGCTTAAAATATTAGCTACCCCTATCTCCTATTAGCTGTAATGAAAACTCCGTGCCTGGACCTTGGGGAGCATAAAATTCTACTGAAGGTTGGACTTCTGCCTCATCAGACCCAGTGTTTGACAAAGTGCAAGGTGCTGCGCGGGGGAAAAAGCTACATATGGAAAGACTTTTTTGTATTGCCTATGAGGCAATCTCTGAAGTGCACGTTTGCATCACATTACTGCATGAATCTGTGCTTGCACTGGAAACCAAGCGTCTCATTTTTTCATACAGAATCTTTCCTAGCCCTGTTAAAGACCCCTGACCAGACAGGGTGAAATATAAGATCATGATCCTCTTATTGACTTTAATAGAAACAGGACTGAGCTCTACAATAAGCTTCTATTTAAGGCAGGCATGCTCTTTTGTACAGTGTTTTTGTCACTTCACTAGACCTTAGAAAGCATTAACCCATTTTGAATTCACAACACAACTCCTTAGAGTGGACTCTCACTCCAGAGGCTCAGGACACTGAAACACTGACCTCTTGCATCCAGGGATTTTGATCACGAGTTTTTGCATCCCAAAAATGCAGGTCAGGTTTAGATCTCAATTCAGTATATGAGCATATAGTAGGACTGAGGAGTTATTTTCTAGGGCACGTGAGTTAAATGCTCCATGCTGATAAGTAAAATGGCATGGTTACAGAATGTAAAGGAATTACAGTTTCTTTACAGCCAGCCCACTTCAGCAGAAATCTCTGCAGGAAATAATGTGGAATCACTTTCTCACTGAGCAAACCACTGAAAACTCTTGGTTATTGACAGCAAGAGACAAGAAGTGGTAGAGTACGGGTGTATTAAAATGCAGCTATGGACTTTATAAGAACAATATTTTTGAGTTCTTGTATGGAACAAACTGTAGTTAACCCATTCCCTCAGAAAGCAAAATTAGGTTTTGAAAGGCCATTCAGGCATTGCCTCTGTGTCATCCCAAGAAGCCCATCTAGATCCCATGTTCAAAATCAAGGAAAGACCTGAGCACCTCAGAAGGTGCCACACTAAGCTATGGCAGAGAGTGGCTGCCCTCACTTGCACTCTATGTGACCTGCAACCAACCTGCATTTGATTCATCTTTCAGGTAAAAATAAGGTGTTCCTACCACGGTCTCAGTACTATGTTTTATTATTAAAATAATTTGAGTTTCAACTGCATTACAGTGAAATTCAACAAAGAGACCAATTCCCCACTAAAACCCTACCAAGACACAATCCCCTATAGCTCAAGTGACTGCTGTGGGAAAGTAATGTGTGATTAGTTTAACTGTTCGGGACATAAAAATTATGTCAGGCACTACTTGAAGGTACCTGGAGGAAGGGTAAGACAATGACAGAGCAGAGCATGGCTATCACATCTTACCATATTGTTGGAACAGTTACAGGGCTAAGATAAAAATGAATGAAACTCATGGAGAACACACATGGAAAAAATCAGTGGCAAAGAGGAGCTTGGGCAGTTATAAGGCTGTAAAAAGAGAGCTGCAACAGTGATATTTCTCCTAACCAGTAATCACAAACAGTTAGATTTAATCTGATACAAAATATGTGCTGTTGTCAAAAAAATAAGCTTGGAACTTTGTGAGCAGACGGATGAATCCTTGCAAATCTGTCTGGTGTTGCTTAATCGTTATTATGTCCCCACACCTGCTAGATTCTGCAGCGTGCAGGCTGCCTCTGAGGATCCCTCGTGACCTACCAGACCGTTGACTTCTGCCTGTAGCAGAAGAGCTGCAATATCCTGGGCTCAGCAGCCCATGCCCTTTGCTCGGTCCTGTTTCAGCGGTGCCATCAGATGGAAAACAGTGCGGAGCGTTAGCAGGGAACAGGCACCTTCTGCGTGGCCCTGCCAAGGGCTCGTCCTTGTGCTTTAGCTCCCGGCTGGTAGGAAGAGCCGGGCAGGAGGACGAGGCCGGGTGGTGGGCAGCGAGCTTTACTGGGCCCCTGAGGGAGGAAACACAGTGCAGCGTGGCAGGTCCCTCTGTTGAGTGAATTGAATTTTGCTTACTTTTTTTTTTCCACTAACATAATAACATGATTAAGGATCACCATTTTAATATAAAAACAAATTCTATCTATTTTAGATTACAACAGTAACTTAGTACATATAGTATGGCAATTCAGCCATAACTCTATGAAAGTTATGACTGTATTTCCTAGAAGAACCCAAACCTCTCAAAACTCTAGTACTATTTAGGTGGCTTTCTCTATATTTGTCAATTCACCCAAGTCCTGTGTACAACTCAGCAAGCTTTAATCCCTTTGCATATTTCCAATTCAGCAATATCACCCTTTTAGCTATTGCATTTGCTCTTAATAGAATTTTTTCCTGTGGTTCATTTATATTCAAGAGACTATTGAGGTCACCCAGTGCAAATATTTTTGGATCACTGGCGATGTCATTGTCCAGATTCATATTCACTCTATTTCCTCCGTTCCCAGAATGAACTTAGTAGATACTAGATGCTGAGAAAAGCCCGTGTTCTCATTCACCTCATATTTAACTGAAGAAGCAAAACAGAAAATAAATGAAATTTGATTTGCATGAAATTGTGCATTCTGCATCTCAGTGCTGAACAGGAGACTCGATGGGCTAGGAGTTCTAGCACGTCTGTTATCTAGATTTAATACTTCTTCTTGTCACTTGCTTGTTTCCCACTGAAATGAGGCGATGATGCAGGCAGGTTTCCACAACTCAGTATTTACTGCTTCACCTGGCTGCTCCCCCCACCCCAATAACACCACTTCAGCCCCAGCTCCTGGGCTCGTGTCCATCAAAACTTCCCATCCCAAAGGACTGAATCTGCAGGGAAGGAAAGACAGGATATCTGCGCAGGCTCCGCAGCCGTGGGGCCGCCCCGCACTCCCCCTTTCCAGCTCCTGTTTCCAAGGGGGAACGCGGAGCCCCTTCGCTGGCGGCCACGCTCCAAGTCCAGCCTTGCACGGCCTCTCCCAGGCTCTGCTCCAGGGCCAGCCCCAGACCAGCCTCTTTCCAGCAAGCAGCAAAGTGACAGATCAAAGCCACAAAACCACCACTATTCCTAAAGCCCCTCCTGCAGCCGGCGCTTTGCGTGTGCCCTGGCACCGGGGCCGGACCCTCGAGCCCCTCCAAGCACAACCTGGAGGCCAAGGCAGAGTCACCGCCAGCGCCACGCGATCCGGCGAGGTGCCAAGCCATTCAAAAGCAGGCCCTTGTTCCTCGAGGAGAGACAAAGGAAATGAAAGCGGAGCCGGAGCGAGGCCGCGCAGCCCCCTCCTCGCCCGTCCCCTCGCGTTATTTACGGCTGCGGAAGGCGGCGGGAGCCCGTCCAGCTGCTCCGCGGCCCCCGGGAAACTGCTGAGGTTTGGGCTGTGCTGCAGCGAGAGCAGGAGCTGTGGGACATGAGCTACATCGAAACTGCTGTTAGAAGGAAAAGAAAAAAGGCAAACTATTCTCAAAGCTAAGAAATAATAATAATAAAACCTTTCCAAGCAGGGTTTTTTTTTTCCAGCTTTAAAGAGCAGCTGCAGCTGGGCTGGTGCCAAGCGTGCAGCCTTGTGCAGCAGACGCAGGCTGAACATCACAACAGCTCTGAGTATTGATGGTTTTAAGGACCTGAGGAGTTGGAGGGTAGTCAATGTTTCCCTTTCCAGCCCTTTAACCCTCAAGATGCTGCTGTATTTTTCTGGGCCCCAGTTTGGGGATTACTTCATGGACTCAGGCATGGATGAGGAAGACCTAGAGGCAGGAGGAACAGGTTTAATCCTAGCACAGCCAGCTCAGCTCTTCATCTTGCAGAGGCAGATAACTTGAACGCCATGCAGTTCATTGAGCAGGGGCTGCTCAGAAAGGGCATTAAAAATGGAGTGGATTGGCTTTACAGCATTTCTCTAAGTGTAGCAATTTGCTTATAGCGGTCCAGGGATAAAAACCTCCCTTTCTCTCTGCTGCTTTGTAATATGCCAGATGAGACAGTTGCTGCTACTGCCATGTGGTGGATTTCTGTGACCTGTCAGGATGAAAACAGCTGTATAAAATGACATATAATCACAAACGCCTGCAGTCTCCAGATAAAGGCAGTGCACAGAATAATACAACTTGCTTAAATAATATGATTGTGATCAAAAATGTACCTTTTTTTTTCACCTGACACCACCATTCAGATGAACAAACTTTATTCAAAGGCAATCTGTTCTTTGTAGGCCAGTCAGTGTCTGCGTTTTTGTCTAAAAAATATCTTCCTAAGAATATCTTCCCACTTTCACAGCTCCTGGTTGCAAGAGGGGTTGCCAGTACCCTGTCACCCTGGGGTGGGTGAAAGTCCTCAAGGAGAGCAGCGGGTAAAGCCTCCCTCCACATATGGGTTTTAGCTGTACAGACTTTTCAGGGCCTTGATGATAAAGTCACTCCAAGCGAGGGCAGAATGACATGGCGCTGTGCTGCCATCCAAAGCCTCTTCCACCCAGCGGAATGGGTATCACTAACCCCAGTGAACAGTTTCATACATGTTTTCCTACTGCTGTCAGACAAACAGGAATAGTATTTCCTATATCACTTCCTCTCTTCTCCCTAGAAGATGGGGTGGAGACCTCAGATACTCCTTCCTGATATGTGGGTAGGAGGGAGGCAAGGAAGAGAATATCTACAGAGCTGGCAGAAGTGTGGTAAGAGCAAAACCAAGCAAGAAGGAAAAACACACACAGAAAAATAGGCATCCAGGCCAGAAGAGGAATAAATAGCATAAATGTGCAGCAGCACCAGATAGTCAAGTCAATCAGGAACCAGAGGTCACTGAAAGGGGAGTGGAAGCCTCTTTTAAAAGTTTTGTCTGGTTAACGCATGGAATGCAAGGCCCTAAGAGGAGAGGTCTGCCACAGGTGACAGTGTTTGCAGAGCCCAAGGGAGCCAGGAAGCTCTGCCTGATAATGCAGCCAGGAAGCACGGGCAGCTGGAAAGACTGAGCAAAGCAAAAGAGGCAAGCGGAAGAAACAGAAAGAGAGGGCTTAGGAAGGGTTATTATTTTGTAGAGCAACACAGTACTCTGCTGGTCCCAACCAGCCTCTGAGTGCACCTTAAACTCTTATTTCCCATTTTTCCCCAGCTGGATGGATAACTGCTTGACTATGGAATTATATTCATCATTTTTATGTCTGTGATCTCCAATGCCAGCACAAGGAGTGCTTTTGCACAAAGCTATATGTCTCACCATAGGTTGCAAGACCTGAACAGGACCCCCTTCTCCTTCTGTATTTGAGATCAGTCTCTAAGAAAAGCACAGGAAACATCAGGAATTCCCAAGGATCGATGGGGTAACATATTCCTATGGTTTCAGGCACATATATTGTCTTCCTTCCCCAAGCCTTTCATACACAGCCTGATTTATTAGCCTTAGTCAGCATTCTGTCTTGTAAGGCTGCCAGAAAAGCACAGTGGGATGAAACATCTGGTAAATTTGCTCAAATTCTATTATGAAATATCTTCAATTCAAGTTTCAGTGAAAAGTAAACAAGTCATTGTCTCTAAAAAGTGATTCACTTCGCTGTCAGAAAACACTGGCAATCTGCAGTAGGCATTAGTCCTTTTCTAGGGCTGTCAAGGGACAATTGCAAACCACTCTAGGCTAGGTAGAAGACCATGCAACTCACGGCTGGCTCAATGAAATACAGCTTGTTCACCAGTGGCTGCATTGTTTGTCACTGTGTCACCACCATGCAGTGACATTTGCTGACATTTTAAGAGCATCTGAGCCCCCTGCAAGAGGAGATGTAAGAGCATTTAAGCATAAATGTAAGAGCATTTAAGTCCCCTGCAAGGCAATGTGGTGCAGATGTTCCTCACTGAGCTAGCACCGAACGAGCTGGGTCCAGACCTGCATGGAGTTTATCCATGTATAGGTATGAGCCTGCTCAGAGCTAGCACAGAGTCGTTAAAATAGCACAGCATGGTGTCTCGCAGACAGTCCTGAGAGACCAACACTAAGTGTGGTGGTAAACAGGACTGTAGACGAGACGGGGAGGTACTTGCAACACTGCATTGCCTATCTTCAAGCTGGTTCCAGGCTCACACAAATCCATCGGCCCCAAACGCCCACATTGTCCTTCCAGGTAGGGCAGCAGCTACTGTTTCGGCCTCTAAATTGGAACAGCACCTACAGAGAAGCTGCTCTTGGCTTCGGCAGGTGAATTCCAGGCCTCCTCAATCAGCTGGGTTGTTTTTGGGGAGAGGCAAATGCCCCCATCAAAGGCTTCTTTAGCAGTAGTTTAATTTCAGCAGAAAGGCATTTCTTTCTTACCATGAGCAGCTTTGATAAGTGGATGTGCTGTAGGAAAAGAATCTATTGGTGGGTCAGACTAGAGCTCTTACTGTACTCATCCACAGGGGATATTTTTTAATTGGTAAGGAGCCCTTATAGAGCCATTTGACTTGCGCATATACCTGTGGGGCATGGTATATGAGAGACACATTTAGGTAAGAAAAGACAGATCAAAGAGACAGTGAACACATTATAGATCATCATTAGAGGGAACAGAGCGAACTAAGAATTAATCCATCTGTAAAGGAGTAATTACCTGCATTTAGGGCAGGTTATGCACTCAATGATATAGCAAAGAATAAGCTTATCTGTGCAATCCACACAACATGCTGCCTGCAGTCAACACACTCCCACATGCACTGGCATGAGCTGTTTGAAACTGGTTTTCCTTTTATGCCCATTCTCATGTTACACCATGCCAAGTGCTGGAACTTGGACATCGAATGAGGCAAATGTCTGCCATGCGCCTTAGCTTAAGGTCATTCCAGGACAGCACAATGTAATGGGAGCAGAACAAGATATGACAAAAAATGAAAAACCAAACTCATTAAGAGCAGCATCACAGCTGCAGTTCCTCTGGATTACAACTCAGTGCAACTCAGAAGGTTCAGAAAGTGCAGGCAGTAAAATACCTGCAAAAAGGAGGGCAGCATTCAGAACAGGGAAGTCTTCTCAGGCCAGGCCTGGTCCCAAAGAGGTTGATGTTTTTCACAGCTAACCTGGGCAGGAGAGGCTGAGCGGGAAGCTGCAATACGGAGATAGCAGCAGTGCTGGAAACACATAACATCTCAGAGACATTTTTTGAAACATAGTCTGGAAGAGTGGCTTCTGGCAACAGAGCAAGACACTGGGCCAACCTCACAGCAAGGCACCAGTCCTAGCTGGGAGCCAGCTGAGCTCGCTGCGCAGAGGAAGCCGGTGAGCCTAGACCGAGGCGAGAGGACAGTCTGCAGGCAGGGTGCACGATGCAAACTGCCACTGGAGCCTGCCCGAGCCTCCAGGAGGCTGCGAGCAGAAAGGTGCGAGAAACTCGGAGCAGCACCTAAAAAACAAATTCCAGGGCTGGGCGTCGGGGCAGGGGAAGCGCAGCCAAGGGGGAGGCCGGAGCGGGAGAGGCGGCTGGGCAGGCTCCAGCTGGCACGCCAGCACCCCTGCTCCCTGCTTTCATTATGATTTTTTTATGCAACTCCTATAAAACAAAATATGTTGCACTTGCTGCATCTTTCCTCCATGCAGGACTTAAAAAATGCATATAACGTATTTATATTATACATACAAATATATATATAACTTGGTCACCGCATCTGGAGGAGCAATGGCTCTGCATCACCAGACATTACCTCCCTACAAAAGCATAACATAGATCAAGTCCACTTTTGAAACATTAAAATTGGAGATATTTTCATAGGCAAAGTAACATATTTCCCCTCTGCCAAGCAAAGCCAAGAGAACAGACCAGGCCCATCACCTGCTTCCCACTTCTGCAGCAGCAAAGAGGAGCTGTAATCTCATAGCCCCAGGCAATCTGCAGGAGCCTCTCTCTACCCCATCACTTTTCCTCACATTTCTGCCCTTTTTGGTGAAAGAAATGATGAGGTCGATCAGCAGAGAGAAGTACGAGATGTCAAAGCCCTCTCTCACAGGCCCCTGTAGCTCACGCGGGTAGCGATCAGTACAAATCAACCCCGTTGTCTTGCCCCAAGCTCAGAGCCTGGGAAACAGCAGCAGGGAAAAGGGGAAGGGATGCGGAATGGGGAACGAGGAACCGCAGGGCGGCCAGAGGTAGTGCTTCTGTGTGGTGTCCATCGAGGTGGGAGCTCACCCGCTCCCACCTCAGCTGACAGGTTGCCCTTTTATTTCTAGGGGCTCTTGCAGGCTCTGTTATTTATCTATTTATTTATTTTGATCTCACTAGCTGCCATCTCAACAGAACTTTTTTTCCATGACTTCCACTATAGCAGCAACTTACTCTAATCAACAAGATATTGCTGAACATTCAAAGAAAAATCCCTGGAGAAGAGAGAAGAAAGCCCTTTTCCCCCTGACGGATCCCTGGTGACGGGGGCTCAGGAAGGGGAACCTTGAGACCAGCCAGGCAGGTTGCCTAGACCCTGCTTGACCAGCCCCTGTGACTGAATCCTGGCCGCAGGGGCCAGGCCCCATCTCTGCTGGGACGAGCTCTCCTCAGAAGAAAGCGCTGCTGGGCCAGAGCTCCCAGCTCTGCTCATGTCCCTCAGCTGCAGCACACCCTGCATCCAACATATCCCACTATGACAAGTGGGGGCACGGGGACAGCAAGGACAGCCCAGCTCCTTGCCGGAGGTTGCCCGGCCAGCCCGTGCAGTCAGACGAGGGTCCATCACACCACACTGCCCTTTCCAGCCCCAACGCGGCCGGGGCCACCGCGACTGCCCTCGGCCGGCGCTGAGGAGCACGCAGGCCCCGCTCTGCCCCACGGGTTGGGTTCCCCACGGCAGACTGGGTCATTGGCCCAGTCTGTGACCCCCCAGCCACCCCACATGTGCCCTCCACTCTGCAGCTCCTCTCTCACTTGCACAAGTCTCTGCTATCAGAGCGCCCCGAGGCAAGATTGCTCAAGACACGGTTTGAGGCAAGATGGGGAGCAGAAAGGGGCAGCCCTGTTTGTTCTCCTCTGTTCCTCGTGAGCTAGCAGTGCTTTTCCCCTCCTCTTCTCTTTCCTCCCTTTCCTTTGGCCTTAGGAGCAGCAAGATTTGAGCAAGAGAAAAAAAAATCTTTTAAGATGCTTTAGGGATATGATCAATATAAATTAATGGATTTTTTTCCCCCCCAGGGAAGCACAGGCTCCACACTTCCTTCTGTCTTTTCTTGCAGCCCCAGGCCTTTTGTTCTCTGGCAAAAGCTCCCCATTGAAGTGTATGGCATTTTCTGGGCACTATATCTTCAGTATATTCTTTGCAGCAGTGTAATTTTTTTGATAGTCACTTGAATAATCAGCAGTCAGTGCTAAAATACAGCATTGTACATTGACACCCCTAACCCCCGGGAAGCAGCAGCAGAAGATGAAGAGGAAAGCCTGCAGTTCTTACTGGCCTCATTCTTTTTTCCTTTGAGAACTAACTCTTTCTTTCCTACACACAAGCACCCCACACAGTTAAAGCCAGCCCTACTTATCTATAGCCAGCTCTTGTTCCTGCTCTTAACAGCATACAGCCACAGGATGGGGAGTGTTTAGACTAGTAAGAAACTACCATGAGGCTTCTGAAGTTGCCCCCAGATGAGTTGTTTGCCCAACAGCTCTCTGTGCACCTAAGCTGAACACCTCCTCAGAGGGGACAACACCCAAAAAGAGCTGGAGAGTATTTTCATTTGCTTATCCTGGTTAATTTTCTAAACACTGACCATGAGACCAATAAAGAAGCTCTTAGGTCCTATACTTTCAGTGCTAGGATGTATTTTATAAATAATTTAGCAAGGCAGCAGAAATGAAGGAAGGAGACATAGAGCCAAGTCCAAAGGAAGGAAAGACTGTGCTCTTATCACAGCTGAAACCATTTACTTTTGTTTCATGTAGTTGTATTATTTTTTTACTATTCAGCTTTTTTAATGCTAATTCAAGTTTGCTGTTGCTTGCTGACAGCCAGCCATATGTGACCCCTGTTCCTTATAAACATTACACGCTGTGCAAGAAGATTATGTGGATGCAGACAATGGGATTTTTTTTCCCCTTCCTGTAAAACTAAATTCTATCAGCCGGTACCTGCGGCTTGTTGCTTCCTCTGCCTTTACAGCAGAACCTGCTCTGAACTTACCGCATCAGAGGCTTAGATGTGAATGCTTTTTGAGTCAGGAGTGCGCCTTAGTGGAGGCTCCTTCTGCCACCATGTAATTTCAGGCTGCTGTTTCATCCTACGGTGCTCTTGTCCTCTTCCAAGAGCACAGCTGCTGCCACCAAAAGTGAATCTGAAAAACAGAAGAGGCCGAAATCTCACCTGAGACCACGTTATGGCTTTCATTGGTCTTGTGGGGGAATGATCAAACTCCTTTACTCCTGCCTATCTGGTGAGCAGGGGGGATTTTGAAGTCCTTGAACCATCCTTAATTAGCTGCATTGCTAGTAAGTGTATTTTGGACCTCTGTGACAGCTGCCAAGAGAATAAAGTCACAGAAAAAGCCACAGGACCATTTTTGACTCAGGAATTTCCAGCTTGGCTATTTGGGTGAGGAGGTGCAGGGAAGCGGCAGCTCTGCAAGCACCCGTGCACCCAAAGGCCTCACGAGAGGCGGCGCTCGGTGCTCGCCAGCACAGGGGAACAGGATGCTCAATGTGCCAGGCAGACGCTGCAGAGCACACAGAAACTGAGCCAGAAATCACAGGGACAAGGCTTTGATCAAAACAGAGCGGAGAAACAAGGCCAAATAGAACTCTGTCTTCTCTGGTCGTCACGAGGTGCTCTCTCAGACACCAAGCAGAGACACAGATGGGGATGAAACCGCTTTCTCAAAAGCGAACTCTAAAAACCAAAGCAGGGGCTGGCTGTACTTGCAGATTTGGGAGAGTGACTGAGATAACTGTGCTGATCCCATTCCCTGGGCAGTTCCCAGGAACAAGCCCTCTGAAGTGCAGCGGTGCCCGTAAACACAAGGCTGAAGCTTAGCTTTAAACAGGAGCAGCTTCGCTGCGGACAAGTGCCACCAAGGATCTATTGCTTGTTGAAACACTGCCAGTCCTTCTGAAGGTCTTCCCGTCAGATATACCCCCGCAAACAGCAATCCTTCACTGCTTCCTCTCCTAAGGCTTGTTACCTGGCCTTGGAATGAAAAAAATGGAACAAAGTATTTTGTGATTCAGCAGATTAAGTTTTCAAAGAATGTAGGCGCTCCAGGGCAGTCAATCACTGGGAGAAGGGACACAGGAAAAAAAAGAATGACAATATAACTGAAAGGTATGAAAAAGGCAGGCATTTGAGACAAGAGGTGGACAAGAAAGCACAGGAACAAAGCTGAAAGAATAAAATCCAGCTAGGAAAGGCTGAGAGGAGGAGTAAAACAAGATTCTCAAGTAATAAAGACAAATAAGATTTTTTTTTTCAAGTATATAAGAAGCAAAATGTCAGCAGGGCATTTAAGAATGTGCCAGGGTTATTTGGTAACAGAAAACTGAAATGAAATCCTTACCAAGTGCTCATAAGAAAGGATGAAGGGCTGAGGCGGGGAAGAGAATTATCTTTTCCACAAGAGGGTTTCAAGAAGAAAGAAGTCCAGGTCACAAGTGAGGAAGAGCAGAGAAATTACAGCTGTGCACAGGAGAGCACAGTCTCCCACACAGTCACTGATGAGGCAGGGAGGTCTCCTGAGAGTGAATCTTAAATATATGTGAGAAACCAGGAAAAGAAAAACTACATTTCTCCACAGTATTCATTTGCTCTACATATGGCAGAAGCCTGTGTAAGTTTCCAGCCTTGAGCGCCCTGAGAGCAGAGATGATCCTCAGGAAATCAGCCCCACATTGTTTTAATGTCTCAGGCACTTCTCAAACCTCATCATTCAGGAAGGCATTTCCAGGCAGCCCAAGGTGGCCCAGGCTCACCTCAAGTGAAATACAGTCAATGAAAAAGTAAACAGCTACATGACTAGTACTGAAAGCAAACACCAGAGGCGTGATGAGCAGAGCAAGTTGCGAACAGAAAACTTTGAGGAACAGAGTGAAAAAGGGAACATTTCTGATGTGGGAAAGGCTTCAGGCAAAGACCACTGCAACTTCATGAGCAAGCTCTACCCGCTGTTCTCACGGTTCTATTTATTTAGGTATATGTACAAGTTGTTATTATTATTGTTATACTTTCAGTGAAAGACAGGATATTCACAAGGTACATAAGTGCAAGACAAGAAAAGGACTAAGGAGACCAAAGAAATGGCAGCTGATGGCAGCTTTGAGCTTTTGAAAACAAAATGTATGGCCATAGAGTTAGAATCAATATATTGTAGCAGCTGGGGAACCACTGAAGAAATACTAAATATCGCCAAATGCTGATGCTTTCCCCTTCAGTTGTTTTTGCTCAACTTGGAGCTTTTTTCCTCAGCCATCTCTCCATGATTGCTATTAGAACACAAGGTGACCTTTCCATGCTTAATTACCCGAACAAAATACACAGAACATTAATGCCAAAAATGCCCCTTGTGCATTCTACCGCATTTGCAGATGTTTGAAATAATCCAACTTAATCTCTTCTTTTTAAGGTTAGGATGAATCAGGTCCGGAATAAATGAAGAAAGTAAACAAGAGAAATAGGAAGGGAACCACATGTTGACAAATACATGCAGAGAGAGAGAGTCAACATTATGTACAGCAGGCTGTTCCCACCAGAGCCCAATGCTCTTCTGAAACAGCCACTTGATGATGGTGTTTGCCTTTACACAGCAGTGTTTATGCAAGCATCTCAAGGCACCTTTTGGGGACAGCACACCGTGACAACCCAAAACTACTAGGACACCCATTTTACAAGGCGTATGCTGGTTTATACGGGTGTTTTTTCTGAGGTTGTCACAAGCAACCAGTGAGGACCCAGGAGGATAGCTGGACAGTCGCAGGGCATCGATTACTCCCTCTGACCAGCAGCATTCACCTCGAGCCCTGCAAACCATCCACAGGTCTTTGAGCAGAGGCCGGAGAAAGCTCTAGTGTGAAAGCACCTCCAAGAGGCTGGAAGCAGGACAGACCCAGGCACTCTCTGCAGGAGCCAAACCGTGACAAAGAAAATGCTAAAATCTGTCTCTATATGATGAGGCAGTTAAGCAGTATAGCCAATTAGACTGCTTGATTGGCTGACACTGCCAACACCATCATTTTGCACACAGGGTGCCGCACGCACGAGTGGAGATGGCGTTTGAAGGTTTTGCCTTTTGTCAACCCTTTTATGCTCCCTCAGTGAATGAGCAAGTTATATTAATTTCACTAGCATTTCAACTACAAATGCTTTGGGCAGCTAATAAATTAAATCACTATTTATTTAGTTACTATTTGTTTATTTAGGAGCTTAACAACAAGTATATGTAGTGACCTGAACAAGTCTCCTTCTGAATTACAGAATTTCTCATCTGTAGTTTAGATATCAAGATAGACCAGCTCGGCTTCACTGGAGGGCTCGGCGCCCTCCAGCCTGGCGCCCACATGGACACAGAGGCGATTGGGATCATTCAAATGCAAATATCCCCAGAGGGCCATATGCAGGCAGAGAGGAACAATTGGGAAATAAGGGGGACATAAGGGGAGAAAAATGCCCCTTAAGCAAGGAGTTTACTAGGCACTAGGGAAACTACTGCGATAGCCGCTTTCTTGCACAGACAGGCCACACAAATGGTGTGAATCAGTTTGCAGGTCCCTACTGCACAAGCACCCCTAAAACATTTCTAAACTTGCCCTGTACACATCATGGAAGAATGAAGGAACTGTAATTATCCATATAATTTCTTTTGTCTTTCACTAAAGTAACACTAAGTAGTTATACAACACCCTTTACTAATAAACTCTTCCAGACATAGGCAGTCATCATCTCTCTTCTACAGATGACGAGAGGTATGGCAAGGATAGACAGAAATTAGCAGTTAGCCCTATTTTTATGCCAAATTCAAAATAATTAATCTTTTAATTGCTAATGCAGATAGAGATGTGCATTTATTTAAATCTCAGTGATTTCACAAGGGAATGTAATTTGGCTTAAGTGATAAACCCAACTTCCTAGAGGAGTTCTTGGGTACACATGGGTACAGAGAGGTGCTCATGGGCCTCCTCTACTGCTCTGCACCGGCCAGCTAATGCACAGCTGGATACAGCTGGAAACAAGTCCACATGAGTCTGATCAGTGCTTATGCTGTGGGCCTCCAGGAGCAGAAGGAGCACACGAGCCTGCTACTGATGGCTTGGTAACTTGAGCAAACTACAGCTTCCCTACCTGATGGAAATAACAGCCTTAAAACAGATGGTTATTCCATGGGAACACCATCACAGCCCTTGACATATTCACTGGAGTGATGCAGGTCCTGAAGGTGATGATAAATCCCTCCTGATGGACAAATTTCAGATTATCTACAGAGATTTACACATAATTAGCCTGGATTCACCTCCATGTCACTCCATTTCTATGTTGTTAAAATGGCACCAGATTCAGTGCAACTATCACCTCGGAGCTGGAGCAGGGCAGAGCTCCTCACCAGCACCAAGCTGCAGTAATGTGGCATTTTGGGAGGATTAGCAAGTAAAAACACGCAGTGGGGCTGGGATTTCAATGGCCCTTGCTCAAGTCTGATGTTCTTTGAGAGGTCAAAACGCAGCAGACCTGCGGAGGCAACAGGATCCCGGGAATCCCGCACTCCCATCCCACAGGGCAGGCCCGAGGCACCTGTGATGCTCGTGACAGCTGTTTGTCCAGCCTGCTCAATGGTGCTCCATGTCAGACGAGGGCTCGTTCTGTGACTTCATCTCAGTCCCCAAGACAAGAGAGAAACCAGGCGTGTTTCTGCGTATACTGAAATGTCACAGAAATTAAAAACGAGATGGATTTTCATATCAGACAGTTGAAGGCTAATTACGACAGTGCTTTCCAGCAAACCAGTGATTGTAGGCTAATTTTCTGTTATGAAACAGAAACCAGGGTTAATGAGGCTAATTGTGTTTACCAGTGTTTCAAACAAAAAGGAAGCTAACTCAATTTTGAGGCAAGTTCTTTGTCAGGAACAAATTGAGGAAAATTGCTACAGTTGTATCAGCGTTTCCCAAAATTGCTTAGTATCATGCTTAGGAAACTAACGCTGTTGAACATAAGCTAGTGGTACAGAAAATAAAGCTTATTAGACAGTAGCTGTATCAAGTTTCAAATGCACGGTGCTGTGACTGACAGCAATGGTGGGGCTGTTGAAAGCATTGCAACAGGGAGTCATTAATAAGGCAACTGACCCTCCGTCTAGCTCTGCTGGGGCACTACAGGGAGAAAAAATTAAGGAATCAAGGTATGTAGCAATATCCATCAGACAAACAAAAGCTTCAAGTTCTGTGTGAGCCGTGACTGATTAATTAACTCCACAAGCTGGACTAGTCAAAAATGAATGCATTACTGCAAGGCAAAATTCACAAGCAGTTTACATGCTTCAGGAAAAGAGAGAAAAGGCTCTCCTAGAGCAAGCCAGTAATTCTAATAATTGCTTAGAAGAGCTAAGTGCATTTATTGATGCAAGACATAAGTAGTTTGATACAAAATAACATATCTACAGCAGTATAAGCAGCTCCCTTGGAAAGGGACATTCCCAGTCCCTCTCTGCCACATCCCCAGCCTGGCCAGGCGGCAACGCGCTGGTTTTGCAGTGTAACCAACCAGAACTCAAATGCAGCCACATTCCTTTGCACTCCAGACCAGTGCCCAAGTGGAGCTCATGAGCGCTAGCTAGGAATACCAAGGCTCTCTGCTGCAAAACGCATAGGCACAGGGGCCAAGGTTTTTCCTTATTGGAGAAAAAAAAAAAAAAAGGGGGGGGCATTTTCCCTGCCTCTGTGCACCCAGGACAGAAGCTGCCTGGGATTTGCAGGAGGCCCCAGCCTACTGCAGAGGGGAGCCTATGTGGTGATATCTAAAGAAAATCCACATCCACACATGCAGCTGGCCAGAGAGAGCTACTTAGGAGGACAGTGAGCAAGAAAACGATAGTGTGCCAGACAGCAGCAACAGTAACCAGGAAAGCAGAAAGCAGAAGAGGTCCTGTGGGGAGAAATGTGGAGCTGAGGAAGGAAGGGAATTAATAACGTGATAATATATCAACAAAAGACAGGATAAAAAACAGATGGAAGAAAGGGAGAATCTGCAGATTAGACTGAAATATGGGGAGCTACTGGCTAAAAAGGGCAGTGAAAAGCTGCATAATGTGAAGGTCCCGTCCCCGTCCTATGCGTCCCATCAGCAGCTCTGCTCCAGGAGAGGGGGCGAGGGAAGCCGGGCAGCCAGGGCCAGGGGATCGCATCAGCGCCTGGCTGGGTGCTGAGCGTCACAGCCAAAGGCCCATTTGGTGCCTTCGTGTTTAGAGCTACAGCCGCTGGCTCTGCTGACCTGAGGCCTTTTGCAGGCCACAACGCAGAGTTCTCAGCTCCCCGTTAGGGAAACGCTGCCTGCAGCCCTCCTGCTCTGCCCAGATGCAGCCCTCACGACTGAAGTCACCGCTCCGCTGTCTTGTTGAACCTGCAGCCTGAGGTACGAACATCCCCCGTTCATCAGAGTGGGATGTTAGCCTCATTGTGATTATCCAAATGCTAATACTGTATTAAACAATTTGTTTAACATACAAATGCTGGGCTTAAAGCCACTCACATTTGTACTGGAGAGCTGGATCTAACTTTGATTTTGCATTTGAGACGTACATAAAAATCATCCAAACAAAACAAATACCTGAAATTCCAGTCAAACTGTGGTTGTCTCTGAAACATTTTGGTTTAGACATTCAGGGAGAGGGCTTTGGTTTGATTGACTGCTGTATTTCCTTACTCAGCCTCTCCAGATAGGAAAGCATTTTGTCTGCTGGCTTTCAGGGTTTCTCTTCCCTCTTCTCCCAGAGCTACTCTCTGTACCACTTGGGTTTACAAACCTTTTTTTCATGTTTCTGGACCAGCCTCTGCTGTGTTTATTCCCTTTCTCTGCTCTGTAAGGCTTTGATAAGACATGGAGGAGAGTCAAGCAGGAGGCCAACCAGAACTGTGAGAAGGCCCAGATGCCCCTTCGCTCTTGCCCTGGGCAAGAAAGGGTGCTGAAGACAACTCATTTTTGGCTACCTAACCAACGTCTCAGCCCCTCCGATCCCTGGTAGCCCTGGGAAGCACTGGGATCACCCACTCTGGAGCCCCAGTCGAGCCCACAGCACGGACTTGGCCTTGAGTCAGGACTGCAGTGCTGGGCTTACTCCCAGAAGCGTACACACATCCATCGAAAAATAGATCAAAAGACAAATGAAACTGTCTCCTCAGATAAAGCTCTTTTCAAAAAGTTATGGGGGAAGAGGGAAGGGGGGGGGGAAGCATGCAAGAAGATTTAAAGAAATATCTGTTGAAAGATAAAATAAGCAAGACACTGTGATGAAGAAAGTGAACAATGACACAGAATCCAGCACAGACGGAGCCAGTGAGAAAAAAACCCACATTACTAATTACAGTAAAGATCACGTGTCCAACATGTATAATTAGAAACTCTCATACACAAAAAGATAAAAGTGACCAGTGAATGCTTCTGTAATCAAAAATAATACAGCATTGTATATATTTAAAAAAATTCTAACACTCTCCAAAAATAGACATAATGGGGCTCATTAATAGAGTTTTCATCTGAACTGAACAAGTTCCCTTTATCCACATCCTATTTTTTCTTAGCCTGCCAAAAGAAACCCTCAAGATAAGGCGTCGCGGTGGAGCCCTCCTGCCCCACACATCCGTGGGGGAAGGTTGGTGGCAGCCCAGACAAGGATTCCCAAAGAAACCCGCTCGCATTTCACACACTTTCCTTTTCTCCTTGGCTCGCGGTGCTCAGACCCTGCCTGGAATCTGTGTTTTCCTCCTTGTGCAGACACAACAGCTCGCAACACGTGGCAGCTCCCCCCGGAGCGCGCACACCTCTGCCTGGAAGGCAGATGTTCAGTCCAAATGTGACAACACACTGCAGTGGAAAATCCTCAATGCTTGAGACTGACTAGTTAGAGGAAGTACTAATATTTCAATAAAATCTGGAAGGCTTAACATACCTGCTGAAAGCTTTTCTTTCTTTCTTTCCCTAAAAACAAACATGCAAAAAAATTCAGTTTGCAACCAGGGACACCAGGTCCTTCCTCTTGATTTCTTGGAAGTTTAATTATAGCATGTTATTACTTGCGTGCTAGTATCTCTAGCAGACACACAGGCAGAGCCATCTGCTATTTTGAACCTGTAATTGGTTAGGGGGTCAGCTTTCCATACAGGTCACAAGCGAGAGGTCTCCTACCACCCGGAGCCCCAGGAAAGTCACCATAAATCTAGCTGTGAAAGCAAGCAAATTCACAGAGAAAGGCATGATCAGGCTGCAACTGTATTACCTTAACACTAGGGAATTACAGTTTACTATCTTATTCACTACTATTTCCAATTCTGAGTGTGCTTAATAAGGGAATCTCAAGGGCATTCAGGACTGCTAATATTGCATCATCCAACCTCTGCAGAGTGAAATTACCCTGGAAAGACCATAATCTAGCAAACTGGATTGCTTCTAGTCTCTCTGGACTATCAGCCTAGCAGAAATAGAGTGATCTGGAAACCTGTTTCTGAGCAACCGCCAACTCTTCCTGTTGTGCTACAAAAGGACAATAAATATTGTTACACTGCACTAGATTTATCCTTATTCTGTCTCCTAGGTGCCATTTTATGCCACATGGAAAAACACTCATGGAGAAAAAATACTGAAAAAGAAGGTGACAGATAAAACACCTAGGCCATGGTTCTTAATTTGACTTTATTCCACCAGCGCTTTTTTTTTTTTTAACCTAAGCAGCCAAATGTTTTGTGGATTCAGATGCTAGCCAAAGAGAGATGTTGGGGCTCAGCACCTCTGAAAAAGTTTAATTAAGGACCTAAACCTACAGAACTTGAACTGGGTTCTTATTTAACATTTTGGGTTTTTTACTTAGAAACAGTGCCCCTAGATCCCATCTTGAAAGGGAGTAGTGATTTTAACTTTTATACCAGCTTTTATACACGCTTTCTTCCCCTCCAAAAATCTGTGAGGGATCTACTGCAAAGAAGGGAGGAGGAGGACAGAGGAATATGAGCAGTGCATGAGGAAGGGCATGGCAGTCTGGAAGGGTCTTTTAACGCAAGGGGTTCTACAGAACGGAGAAGACAACACCAGACGTTGCTTAAATGCTCAAAAAAATATCATAAAATCTAAATAGCAACTTATAAAGATAATAGGACTTATGCTTCTCTTACTGAAGTCAACAACAGCTTTACCACTGACATCAGTGGGAGCAGGACTGGGGCCAATAGATTACTAAAGACACTCCTGAGAGAAGCATTCCCAGCAATTGCCTGCAGTGGTTTGGATGAGAAGACCTTCTTCCCAGTAGCCTGCCCTGCAAAATCAAATATGCTATTTCATTGGGACGGGGGGAGGGCGGGAAAAAGTCATTAGAGTCATTAAAATACCTGAAAAACAACAACAAAATCAGATCCACTTTACATTCTTCAGACTAGAATAAATATATTTCAGTCTTAAGTTCGCCTTTCAATTTTGTTTTGCCACCATACTGAAGTATCTCCCCCTGTTTTCGTGAACTTACGTGTACAGTGTGGGTTCAAATTAGCATATGATCAGTCACCAAAGATGTTAAGTGCATTATTGAGATTAGTCAAGTATGAAATACTACGGAGGAAAAAATATTTCAAAGACAACGTAAACTGACCTACTTTCACAGTCCGTTGTTCCGAATTATCAGAATTTCACTAACGATTGTATTTGTTTCATCTTGTCAGAACGACTTGCAGCTCAAGAAATGCATTGATCTACAGGCGAGAATTAATGGTGGAACCCAGTGACTTCTGTCAAGGTAGTGCATGTAGTTAAAAAAAAAATCTTTCTGTTGGTGTTTCCAAAATTAAAATTCAAAACTTAACAAAAGCACAACTCCCTAGAAATCTCAAAGCACCAACTAGAATTTAACAATTCCTTCTCATTTTGTATTCCATACTAAACCCAAGGTCAGTTAACAAAATATATTCTGTGAATAAAAGCATAATTATTGGTATAATTTGCAGTGCAAATGAAAGAAAATCATTACTGCCTAATTAACAGTACATATGTCAAGAATCCAGTAAGAAAAATAGACTGAGAAATAAAATAATAATAATTTAAAAATCCAGAAGCTTTTTTATCTTCTGCTCTGAACAGAAACTACAAGCATTGTGTGTTGCCTAATTTCTTTAATAAATAATTCACTTCAAATTGTGGACATTTTCCATAGCAGACATTTAAATCTCAAGAAGGCTTAGTGCACTAAATAAGAGGAGCTTCATTAATCATTCTCTGTTCCTTGAAGCTAATTTTTAACTATGGATTCTTGCTGCAGAAAACACAGCTTTTAACTCTAGAGTTCCATATGAGAACTTTTAAGAACATCTCCTCTAGGATGTCTGATGTCCTTTATGTATTTTTCTTAAGAAAAGCCAAGTGCTTTTTAACAGAACATGTCTAAAAACTCATTAAAACGGAGCGGGGCCCAACTCCAGTCAAGCCAGAGGTTCTGCTGGAGGTTGGTCGCTACTGCACCGAGGCCTCCAGCTCTGCAGCACAAGCTGAGCAACAAATACCCGTTTCAGCTCATCGTGGTCAAAAGAAACCTCTGATCTGCTGGTGCTTGGGGAGAAGAGCAGCGAAGGCAGCTTAGCCTGCAGAGGAGCAGTGCTGAGCACCATCCCCGCGTCCCTCAACGCGCGGCCGCTCTCGGGGGGCTCAGTGGGGATCAAGGGTAAGAGCGAATACCGGGGTGCTGCTTGCCAAGTGACAGCAACCCAAACCACAGGCTGCTTCCAAACAGGATTAGATCAATGACATGAAGGACTAGTGCAGAGAGAAATGGTCCTGTAAACGCTCAGCTGAAGAAATATATTCTGCCAATAATCTCCACAGGAGAGAGCATTGGGGCTAAAAATCACCAGGCTGCTCAGTATGCAGGACCTGTCCCAAAACTGACATACTTCAAAACTGAGTGTTCTTTTCTGGGATGGAAATATAGCTATGCTGCTGACTCCTGTGACAGCTTTTGAAAAAATAATATTCTTAATATCTTTTTCATTTCAAATAGCACACAAGTGGTTTATCTTTAAAGATACACAACTTAAAAATGAAGTTTCCCCCAGGCACACCAGCAAATAACAAAGTTCAGACGAAACCATTCTAACCCCCACAGTGGGGTGAGAGATATTACCATCACTAGGTTATGATGAAAGTGTATCAAGGAACAGGTGAAATCAAAGGTAATTGATTCCTGTCAGCATACAAGTTAGTTAAGGCGTTTTTTCCATTGTGTGTCCTATGGGCTCCATGAATCCTGAGTGTTCACAGTGCCTACACACTGCTATTACCAACTCTTTCACATCAGGGGACATTTGGGATGTTGTCCACAGCCTGTGGTACAGGTAAATTACCTGTTTCTATAACTCTGCCCTAGAAATATTCTGGAGTTTATACTCTTTCTAGGTTCCCCACTCAACGCAGTAAAAAACTTACTCTACGGGTAGCTTTTTAATATGCCAGGGACAATAGAAAGCACAATACGACCCCTGGTTTCTAAATAAACCAAAGCACATTTAAAGGCACCCACCCAGCCCTCCCCTAAGAGACACGGCCATCCCCAAAGCAGGGCAGAGGGCAGATTGAGAGACAGCTTATTACAAACCAGCCTCATGAGCCAACATTCACTGGGTGAAACCACAGGGTGGCTCTGGATCGTTAAACCCTTGTCTGGAGACGTGCGACTTGAAGAGGCCTGACACAGTATTAGGAATAATTAACTGCATTAGCATTCGCTACAGTGCCAGGCATTGTTCACCCCCTCGCAGGATGAACTTTGCATTTTGCCTTGATTAGCGGCCACACTCAAGGAAAACAAGTCTGAACACTGAAATTTGCAGACAATTTTCATGCTTGAGGAGAGAGCACTGTCTTATTTTGCAGCACAAGCACTGTATTATCCTTCAGTGCTACAGAGGAAGATGTCAGCGTCAGACATACTATATGTGACAATTTAAATGCATGCCCTAGGGCTTAAAGTAGCACAGCGCCAAAGTCGAGTGATACGAGCAATCACAGACAGGCTGACCTCAACTGCAAGGCTCAGAAAATAGGCTACATTTCCTAAACTCTGCACTGGACAAGGCCTCTTTATAAGAGATCCTGGGAAGGAGCTCATTTTCTCTAAATTGCATAGTTTGCCAATAACTTCTCAGAAGCTCAAAAGTAAATAGAAAAATTTCTTCCCTAAATCTGTTGTTTCCCTCCTCCTGAAAACTCCTCCATTGTTTCACAATTTTTTGACTGGTTCCTGCTGAGATGTGGTAGCTCATGAAGGAAAGCACCGGCATCGCGCTCGGAGCAGAGCCAGCACGGCAAGGAGCGCCGGTCACTTCAGACCCCACGGCCTCCTCCAAGGGCGAGTGGGATGGTGCAGAGATGCAAGGCCACCTAAGAGATTCCTGTGGGACATTTAGAGGGCTCAGCAGGAGGCTGGGCTGCAATCACAGCACTTGATGAGCGCCCCAATACACTGTCCAGCTCTGCTTCCAGGAGTGGAATTGCTTCGGCTGTGCTTGCAATGCCTCCTGTCACAGCAAGGGATAGGCAGGGATATCCATGTCACACACGGGTAGGCAGTGAGCTCAGACCATCCTTGCAGCTCGCTCTCCTCACGTGGGCACTTTTACAGTGTCACCCCACACGAGGCAGAGCGCTGTTGAGGTGCTGCAGGGCTCTGTGCACGCTCACAGCCACGCAGCTCGGGAACACGCTCCAGCTATCCATGCACAGGAACCAGAGGATGTCTTTTCCAGCAAAACCTTCCCAGCTCAGCCAGCAAGCCATGCTACTCTGTCAGATGCCTATAAACAAACCCTGCGCTTTTGCTTTGCCATTTGAAAAGAGCACAGATTAGCCCTGCTCGGTGCTTGCCCCACGCCTGTACTTGCCTGGGTCTCATAATGGGAGTCTGCAGCCACCCACGTCACTTCTGCCAAGGGCTTCGCATCGCTTCCGACATGCCAGTGACTCTGCTGATATCAGAAACCACAGAAACACAGAATCCATTCCCTCACGGCTGCCCTGGGCTTGTGCTAACTGGGTATTTGTGGATGCTGGGGACAGGTTACAGTCTGGGGTCAGCAGAAGAACCATAAATCTCCTATTGTCAACTCTGCATCCAGTAAATAACTGGTACCAGACTGGAGAAGGGCTCCCTAGTGCAGAAACAACAGCATAAACCCACAAAAGGCTCTGCACATAGCTCATGATAAACCCATTTTCAACTTTTCTTCAAAGTAATATTAGAGAGGTTGGGAAACCAGAGCTCCGCAACTGGACCTTGTGCTTTCCTGAACCCGGGAGCCGGTTTTCCCACACGTCCTCCTCCTCCTCCTCCAGCTCTGCCTTCTGCCGGCTCCATCCACACAAGCTTCTGCCCTGGAATAACTTCTCCTTGGCTGCTCAGCAATGTCAAAAACATATTACTGGGGGCTCGGACCTACAAGGTGCAGAGATATTATGAAGCCAAAGAGCTTGGCACCTTCTAGGCGAGAGACAATCCTGTTCTATTATTTTAAAGCATCCTTGCCAAGAGGCTTGGCCACTTCTTGGGGCATGTCTGTCAGCTATTCAGACAGGCTGCCTGCCTTGCATTCCTTTTGTTCTCTCCAGCCTTTGCCTATCATCTGTTTTCCATCTCATTCCTTTACCTCCCATTCCTTAAAAAGTATTTGTAGGCTTGTAAAGAACCCATTGGTCTCCTGGTCTGTGCTGCTGGAAGCAGGCTCAGTTTTGTTACTTGTTCCAGGGAGCTGGCCAGGAGCAGCCACTTGCAGAGACGGTCAAGCCAAGAGTTGGGGTTTTGTGGGGTTTGTGGTTTCTTTCCTAAAACTCTTCACCCTGCCCTTTTGTGCAAGTGTGTCCATAGCCCTTGAGCTCCTGGCTGATGCCAGTGCCCAGGTAAGAGCAGCCATGCTGCAAACCACCAAGCTGGGACTAACACTGCCCTTCTTGCACACACAGCTGCCCCCAATTCAGCTAAGAACTTTAATTGATTTTAATTTAAAAAAGGAATGCAACTCCTGCATGATGCTCTCAAATTCAGTCTAAGAACAGCTTATGAAGATTTACGTTACGCTTGTGCCTAATCGATTAAACCCAAATAAGCCACCTTCAAACTCGAACCGGAGCACAGGTTTAACTAAGCCAGCATGGTTTGTCCTTCCAAACGGGCACAGTAACGAGGAGCACATAAAGACATGGAGCGACTATTAGCTTGGATAGTGAAACACAACATTAATCTGTCACCCTCTGACCCGGCTCTGTATTGCCAATATGTCAAACATCTTCGCTCCGCGTAGCCAAGGAACATTCCTCGCACTCTGCTCTTTGTCAATAGCTGCTCAAATCTTGCGCTGCCAGCGAAAGCCTCAACGCTTTCCTGCCCCTCCAGCATCAGCAGAGCTTCTTAGCTCTTCATGAAAAATGCAAATTAAAAATATCGACACGCTTTTCACTGCTTTTAGGCACATACAAAAAGCAGCTTCATCTGCTTTTTCCCTTCTTTGCAAAGGGAATGCAATGCCTGTGGATTTTTAATTCCACCTTCATCTTCAAGGCAGACTTGAAAAACTGAGAATCTGTTTTCATGCGGGTTTTATAAGAGCGATTTTAGAGCTTCTCAGAAACAGCTTAACTGAATTTCTGCAGTCCTACATGCAGACTGTTTGGGGATCCTTCAGCAAAAAGAGGCTCTGCAAATGCACAATATTTATCATTGCCAGAACCCACACACAAACAAAATGGATAGAAAAGACGTCCCTGTAAATCAGAACGCTCTGCACTTGTCAAGCCCACCAGCAGCGACTTTCTAGTGCAGCTCCCCAGAACACTCAACCAGCACCCAGCAGAGCACCAGAAGCTCATCCCAGGGGACACCATCAGCTTTCAGCCTCTTCCTGCTAACAAGTACTTTGTCCCCCCCCGCCTTTTTTTTTTTTTTTTTAAATTATGCCAGTGACCAAGAGAGGTAAGAGCAAATGAGGAGCAGGCATCTTTAGATGCCCTGCAAGGAGACCCGCCGTGGAGCACACATCTCCCCTCCCTGCTTGGCAGGGCAGCGAAGGCCACCATGCAGTTCTGGCCATGGCCCACCACACATGTCCACCCCTGTCCCAGCTATGGGCTATTTCCATGAATCTCCCTAAGTTTTATGCTCCCTTAACTCTAGCATCCACACCCTATTTCTCTGGAAGCTTCTTGTGGTTTTTATAAGGTTTTACCCAATAAAAACCATAGTTTATCAGCTCCAATGGCTCACATGCTGCCCCAGAGTTCCCAGCCGTGAAATAACTTCTGACGAGCCGTGATTTATCTGGCTGGTCAGAGGTTACTGTACACAGAAATGCAATTTCTTCCGTACACTCCCTCTATCCTTCTTTAGCAACTCCAGGTGTCATCAGCAATCTGCTGCATGCCATTTTATGGCCTTTCCTCCAGCATTTTATTCAACTAATGTCCCCTTTGCTGAACAATATCTCTTAGAAAGGACCGGAGCTCTTTCTCTGTATATATTTAATTAGTGTAACTGCCAATTTATGCACTAAAGAGTTGAAAAGTCATTCACTATAGTTCTGTTCTTGCACCGAGATGTGTGTTGCCTCAGCTTGACATTTGAAGAAAATGTCTTTTTATTCCTGACTGCATTCATGTCTGGAATGATGCTCCTCTCTGGAAATTAGTGTTTAAAATTACCCGTTTTCTCTTCAGTTCTCAATTTCAAGTCACATTAAATACCTTTATGGTCTTGCATTAGGTTTTTTGAATTCAGTGCCTTGATGACCCTCTTGAGCTTGGCAAGTGACAATCTCAAAGTCATCTTAATTCTGGGAAAATAAATAAATTTGCCCATGATCCTGGTGTTGTTTTAAACTGACATTCTGAATGATGAAATAAGCCTTTACTACTTAATTTGCAGAAAGCCTCTTGCTAGGCTGCTTTGTCCAATCTCCTGTTAGATAACGAGCATATATTAGTCGCAGTCTCATTTCCTATCATGTACATATATGAAGATTTGCTAATCTTTCTTCTGTTTTTGACAATGTCCCATGACAACCTACAATAAACCACTCAGACCATCAGACCCGTTGTCCGCCTCGGCTTCCTGCTGGATAACCTGGGTGGAGAGTAAGCCTTCAACACAGCTGAATCCCAGCCAGAGTCACAGAAACCAAATTAAGTTTTCTTTCTTCTTAATTACTCATTTAGGATATTATCAGCAACAAGGACAAATTATCATCTTTGGCTTTACCATATATTTAGTTGTTAATGGCCATGTTGCTCTTTCTGCTATCAAATTTTCAAAATACTTCTATCACCAATGCATAATTTTAAGGATGGACAGAAATAAAGAGAACTAAGAGGATGTCAGACCCAAAATACATTTCATTAAATAAATTTGATCAAAAGTTACCTGAGGACTTGCAGATTATGTAGGGGCAAGTGTGACCCACAAATACTGGTGCTCTATTAGTTATGGTCTAGCCCTGTGCTCCTAAGGGGAATGGGAAATTTTAACTTCCTTCAACAGGAACACAATAAAGCTCAAGATACCTGAGAACGCAGCAATGATATAAGATCAAAAAGACAATTTATGGTAAGAAAAGACATTTTCTTCATAGAAATATAAAAAGCTCTTCCCGTTTTTCTTAGTGGGTGCTCTAACATGCTCTAAAGCCTCATTTATCATAGAATCATAGAATCATAGAATGCTTAGGGTTGGAAGGGACCTCTAGAGATCATCTAGTCCAACCCCCCTGCATACGCAGGGACACCTAAAGCACGTGGCGCAGGACTGCATCCAAGCGGGTTTTGAAGATCTCCAGAGAAGGAGACTCTACAACCTCTCTGGGCAGCCTGTTCCAGTGCTCTGTCACCCTCACTGTTAAGAAATTTTTCCTTAAGTTCCTATGGAATTTTTGATGTTTCAGTTTCCGGCCATTTCCTCTAGTCCTATCAGTGGCCACCACTGAAAAGAGACCATCCCCATCCTCTGCACTCCCTCCCTTGAGGTATTTATATACACTGATTAGATCCCCTCTCAGCCTTCTCTTCTCCAGGCTGAACAGGCCCAGCTCCCTCAGTCTCTCCTCATAGGGCAGATGTTCCAGGCCCCTGATCATCCTCGTAGCCCTGCGCTGGACTCTCTCCAGCAGCTCCACATCCCTCTTGTACTGTGGAGCCCAGAACTGGACACAGTACTCCAGATATGGCATTCAAGACTTACAGCATTCAAAAGTCCTATGCACACAGATGCTTTTTTTTTCCCCCTACTTTAACTTTTTAAACTTTTTTTTTTTTTTAAATAAACACGGAGGCCTTTTATCCCTTACTTGAAATAAAACTGATGTTAGATTATTGTCTGAGGCAAATTTACATGCCTACATTCATCAAACGAGGCCAATAGGTGCACTGCTAGCTCATTTTAAAAATGCTTCCAGCAAGGGTTGCCTAGCACTTGCACCAAACCAGAGACACAATTATGGCTTCAGAAGGCTAATTTTTAAGCACTGGGGACTGAATATATTGGCCTAACAACAAGTCAAGAACAATATTCCCTGTCATTTAAAGCTAGCTGAATAAGAATGAAGGTGGCACACAGAAGTCAGCCAGGCAGTGATCACATTAAAGAACATGATCCTGTTAGAGGAGCTCACAACAGATGCAGCAGACAGGCTCTGAGCACTGCAGAAACAAGAGAATTTTAGCAGTCTCTTTTTAAAAGATTTAAACTCAGGCAAGTACTTCACAGGCATACTTTAATCTGACATTCAATTTACAAATTATCTTTCAAGGCGACACACAGGATTCTCTCAAAGTCTCTTGAGGAAAAAAAAAAAAAGTCAAAAAACACAACAGACATCAGCCCTTGTAGTATTAGGCACGATTTCCTAGAGGGTCAAAAGACTGAGCAAGCACATGAACAAAATAAATATTATGAAAAAGATTAGCTTCATAAAGCCCAACGTTAGCATTAACCATTTTAACCAGGAATAAATATTTCAGCAATGCATTCAATAACAAATACACTCAGGAGTGCACAAACACAGCTTTCTGCACCAAAACGCCCCTAACATGAACCAATGTAACAAGAATGCTCAAGAAATCGTCGTCCAGGGCTCCTGCAATCTGCTTGTGCTCCTGCCCTGGCTATCACAGTGGCAAGGGGGATGGAGTTTCATTACATCCATGATAATTCCATCCATGTACATTAGTACATTACCTTCAGATCCATATTAAACCCGTCAAGATCTTTATAACTAACTCTTTCACTTGCTGCTTTCTGCCCCTATTCTTTCCCTCTGTTGTTTTTGGGTGTTAGCTTGAACACGTGCAGCTCCGGCTGCCTGAGGAGCAGAGGGCAGATCCACACAACAAACTTTGCAAACCTTCCGATATATTCGCAGATGATAACTCCACATTAACATTAAGCACATGATACACTGGTTCATGTTACATTACTTCAACTGTAGCATGTCACGTTAGGTCGGCCAAGGTCAACATCCAGTGGGACGTGACATGATCTAACATGATGCGGGGTTGCTGCCTCCTGCGCTCGGAATCTCGGGCTACGGCACACAAACAGGGCAGGCAGATACACATCACAGCTCACTGCATAACACTCCTGGGAAAAAGGGTCGCTGTTTAACGCACTGCAAAATTTTGCCGGTATCCTTCTAACTAAATTCAACTCCAAGCTACTACGATATGCATTCTTTTTTTCTTTTTTTTAAAGGGGCTCAAGATTTAGCGAGTCAGGTTGGAACTTGGACTCTCACCACAGGAAGAATCTAAAATAATTCAGTGGACTTCACATTCCCTAATCACTCTCCTAATATTTTCTGCTCTCTGACTTCCGTGACCTCTCGTTTCATGAATAATGTGAGTGACAGCAGTGAAAGAAAAGTCCCAGGGGATTTTGATTGCAGGCAGTGATTGGGGTTTTTGGCCTGCAGACTGACAAGTCACAAAAGAAATGTTTAGCTGCTTTACCAAGCTCAATATAGGGGGAAAAAGATAAAGCTTTAAAAGAACTGGTAAGTCTCCCAGGGTGTTAGCTCCTTTCCAGACAGTGTGTGGCCTGCAAGGAGCAGGCTGAGCTCCGTCCTCGCTCACACCCCTCCTGATGGCAGCTCACCAAGGGGGACCTGGCACACGAGCTGCATGGGATGCTATGTTCTAGCTCCTCTGTTGCATGCATGCAGCCTCTGATTTTAGCCTTTGCGCTTACTTGCATAGTTGCATTGCATAGGATGTGCACAAAGGATCACAGCATTCAGCTCTGCTGACACAAAAGCCAGCCAAATTCTCACAGACAGGAAATTCCCATATTAGGCTAAGCTTTTCTATTCAAATTAGGAGCATTAAACTGCCATAAATGAAAACAGTTATCTAGGGCCATTGAGATCATCTAACACACGGCAAGAGAAAAAGTGGAGCGACAAGAGCCCATCTTGTCACTGATGCACACGAGGAGGCATCATCCTGAGAACAAAGCGGAGCTAATCGCAGCTGACTTCACGGTTCTCTATTTTCTGTTCGCCTTTGTAAACATGAAGGTAATGTTTTTCTTTTTAGTATTCTGTGACAACAGAAAACACAAGCATTATTTTATTAACCTTTAAATGCAATTTGGTAGTTCTCTTTCCATTTCAGCTCGGGAGCTTTGATGTCTGACTGACATTGGATATACCTTAAGGGCTCAAAAAAAAAGCTCAATAGGCTTCATAGCCTTGGCATAAAATAAAGCATAGGGAGAGAAAATAAATAAATAAGTACATACACACATATTTCCCTCTTTTATGGCTTAGAAAAGCCACAGCTGTCATTTGGTTCCTCACTCTTTCCTGGGGGTAAAGATCATCTGTTGAGATGAGCATGGCAGAACCCTCAGCGTGGAAGCAGACACACTGGTATTTTTCACCTAGTCAGCTGGCACAGCTGAGCAGGACCCCAAAAACCCACCCCAACCCAGACCTGGCTCCCGCCCCACCGCCCCAGCACCAGGCAGAGCTGCAAACAGCTCCCCGGGCCCAGGCAGGGCTGGCGGCAGCATCCAGCTGCACCGCCTGCCTCCTGCCCCCGTTTACCCACCAGAATCCAGCAATAAACTGGGCTCTTGAACCTTAACACGCCAAAACCTTGACCCAAAACGCAACAACAAAGCAAACGTTATTCAGACCAGGAAAAATAATCTTTGGAGTGAAACATAAGGCCCTGATCTTTATTCTGAGAAACCTTCAGCAACACAAGCCCAAACCTTAATCCTAAATCGAACCTTAAATACACCAAGACAACCTATCACCACCAAGAAGCAGACACAGGTCTAGACACTGGTGAGAGTAGCCTCTTCTAGCTCTGCTCACAATAAATGGAGTCTTGACCCTTTCAATATCTAAATCCCTAATACTATGGAAAACAACAACAACAATAAAAAAAAGCTTAAATTCAGGAGAGGGATTGACCAGACAACAAAAGTCAACAGGAGCCATCGTCTCTACTAATACCACCTCTATTCTGAATTACATAATCTATGCGTCAAAGGATAAACTGACTTCTACTACCCTAACTATAAACCTCAGCTCCCCTCATATAAGTGAGACGCCTATCACTTCTGTAGAAGCAGAGTCAACTATTGGTCCCTACTGACATTAAATACAATAGACCAAATCCTAACTCTCCCCCCAAAACCTAATGCCAACCTCACTTTAAACACAGCTAAAGAGTCAGTCCCTCATTAAAAGACAGCATAGTATTTTCACCAAAACAAAACCATGTTTGACTCAAAAGCCATACTTAAAACTAAAACAGTTTTTCATTCCAGTGCTTTTGGTTTATTGTTGATGAAAATCTAAACAACCTATGGAAAATGAACATTGAGGAAAACTGCATTGTCACCAAATTTTAGCAGAATGAGGAGAATTCCTGAACCTTACAACTGCAGACCGCGAGGAGCCTGGGGACAGGGAGGTAGCCCAGGGTAAACATCTCTCCCCACATGCCCTGTGCAGGAAGCTGCCACAGCTTTGTGACTAGTCAGACAGTTTCATGCCGTGCCACAGACACACACAGAATCATGTGGCATATGCTAGAGGCCACTTCAGGCAGAATAATTAATGCAAAATTTCACATTTCAGCAAAAGCAGGTCTACATATAGAGTCAAACCTATCTGTTATGCTCAAGATAAACTACACATCAGCAGTACAAATCACAGTCAAACTTGTTACATGTAAGAAGGCTTCATAAGAAGACTGCACAGGAACCTTACACAGATGGCAGAGCACGTATTACAGTAGATAGCACTGCAACAGTAAAGCAATTTGTGTTTCATGCTGCTTTTAATAAGGGTGGCCCATGGTGTGGAGTGCCACAGAGCCAGCCTTGGGCTGGCACAACAGAGATCTCTGTTCCCGCATAACAAGTCCCAGCTCAGCCTCAGGTACAGGCCAAGCTGACACATATCATTGCAGAAGGGGCAAATCCCCAGCATTTGGTCTTCAAATCAAGGCTGCACCTTTTCCTTCAAAGCATGGAACAGGTCAAATAAGTTTGAAATATGGTGAGCTCACCCCAGACTACCTGATTGTACCGAGGCTCCTTTCCTTAATCCACGATCTGCTTGTATTGAGAAGATTTTTACACTTGGCGCTTTTTATTTTGATAAGGGCAGGATCTAAGTTGCACATTGCTTGACCTACTCTGTCATTTGTCAGCAAGCGAGCGCAGAAAGCAGAGCAGCGGGGGGCTACAGCGACTGTAACTGATGTTGCTAAACATCACAACTTCAGCAAGGCTGGCTCCTCTCCTGAGCAAACAAGAGCTGGTAACTGAGCGCGGTGGCAATGAAGAAAAATCTGCTCCTTGGTGGAGACGGGTGGTTCTGGTGCCAGGGTTATGGGAGACCTGGTGTTAGGGAGGTCTAAAGGGAAATCTCTCCAGAGAGCAGGTAATTCCCATGTACTACATAGCCAGGCAGAAGATAAAGAATAGTACAAATTTCTAGCAAAAAATGATAGAGAAGAAACAGGCATTTACATTTCAGTCCCACAATATCCACTGCAAGTCTTTTCTTTCTTGAAATAAACCTGGCAAAGCAGCACAACCTTTTTTGAGTGCCCCTGCCACATCTAAGCAGACCATGATTTTTAAAGAGCACACTGAACTTCTTGAGACGCTTAGTAAAAACGTGGACTACAAAATACCGTTCAGAAAAACACACGGAGCTACAACACTACGTGAACCCAAAGTGCAAAAGGAAGATGATCTCGTGCAGAAAAGCTACAAGAAAGCAGCCAAAAGGCCAGAAGCACCAGTTCTTCTAGGAGGATCAAACCACACTCGTATTGCCCCCGCTGTTCATTGGGCTGGGCAGTATCAGCGCAGAAGGGAGAGCAAACATTGCTGTTAAGGGCCTGCCCGAGCAATTCCGCATCCTCCAAATATTCATAATCTACTTCCCTTGGAGCTGAGAGCACATTTTAACCTGTAGAAGCCTTAAAAATAGAATGAATAACCATGGAGCATTTTGCCTGCAAGTAGAATCTTTTGGCTCATACATCACATAGCCTAAATGGCTGTATTTTCGCTTCTGTCACCCTTTATTGTAAAAATTCCCATTCAAGCTGAATGGCTGTCTCCTGCTTAGAGCTTTGATTGAAGCCAGTCCTCCAGCAAAGATGCCATCGTCACTCGTGCACCTGCAGTGCCGCATGCAAAGGACTAACTCCAAGAGGGAGACGGGGAGACGGTGCAGATGTGCTTTTAAGCAACAGAAAGCCCCTGCTCATGCAAATGTTCCAAGCAAACAGACAAGAAGCATTGAGAGAGGCAGATCATATAAGATAGTACACGCAGAAGGATTTTAAAATAAATTTCTTTTTCTGAAGTACCCTGGGAAATAAGCCATCTTTTAATAAAGTGCTTGGAAAAAAACATACCTCACTGAAGGCAAAATTTAAAAAGAGATTATCAAGTAGGGAGAAAAAAATAGAAGAAAAAATAAGAGATTATGTATGGGTCAAATGAAGCTACTCTTCACGTCAATTCGGATGAGATTATTGGCAAATATATAAGTGTATTTTAATCTTGTGAAAGCTCGGGTCCTGCACTGTCTCTCCAATCACTAATTGTGCTAAGAAATTTTGATACTGCCTTGACTGATATTTGACATAATGATCTTCAAAGCAGGCAAAAAAAACATCTTGAACCAAGGCGCTTAAGTGAAGGCAACGTTGTCAGAGGACACACTGCAGCGGAGCGACAACCTCTGGGTTATTTCACCTAATGAGGACAGTCCCGCGACAGTAACGAGTCTGCGGAAGGAGGCTCAGGGAACCATCCTGCGGGTCGTGAAGTGGAAAAACTGAAGCAGTGCCATGAACAAGACTTAGACTGGCGGAGCAGGGGGAGAAATGGGCAATTCTAAGAATTGGATTAGCTTTTACTGGAAATCTTTCATATTGCCAGAATAGATGTATAAGCAGAAAAACAGAAATTGGATAAACTCTGCCAAAAAGCATTCTGCCCTAGTAGCAATCTGCACAGTAAACTTGACACTCCTGCTTCATCATACATTTTCCAATTCCAGTATCATTAAATAGTAATTGTTCTGCTCTACTTCTCATTTTGAAAAATGCTGCATTTTACTCTGCCTTCATAACAGGCTCTTAAGTCATTTAGGCTTTAATACCCTTACAATGAATGGCTATGAGAGGGAGCCTTGTTGAACTTTATAATTTCTTTCAGGACTTTGAAGCCACCATCATTTATATTAGTTCACAATTATTGTAACTGTCACTTCCAAATGCCTCGAAACGCCTCCATGAAGCGGAGAAGTATTAAAAGGAAAATTTTCAAAAGGATTCAGAGTTCCTGTTGCGGTTGCTGGATACAACCACCTACTATATGTAAGTGGCTAAGGTAAAAGCAGGACGCTCTTTCAACACTGAGGCTGCGAGTGACTTAGTTTCACAGATGTCCATGTCAGAATCAAGAGCCAACCAAACACCTGCAGCAGCGCAAGGACCTGCCTTCAAACCAGACCTGCTGCTCAGGCGAGTTGGGAACTGCAACAGCAGTTTGTAACACCCCAACATTTTGCCTCTGCAGGATAATATGGCAAGGGTATGGAATAACATCATCCAGGTTCAAAAACACCAGGTAAGGGCATGCAAATTCAGGTGAGATGAAGGGTTTAGCCTATAGGATCAAAATACATGACATACTCAAAGGTAGGAAAGAGAGAGGTAGGAGGCAGTAAGAAAATGACACTGGAAAATTAAGACTGAATGAGCAAGTGATAAGGTCTCTGAAGAACAGGGGGAAAGAGAAGCAGTAACTACCCATACATGTAAGCTATCTTCCACAGCTACCCCGGCTCTCAAATGTTGTTCAGTATGTTCAGTGCTATAGCAGGCTCCCTCATCCACGCAATGGGCCTTTGCTTACTGAATTCCACTCTGTACATGAAAATCTTCTTCCCCTTTCTTACACTGGACAAAACCAGGTTGCGGATAATCCTGTGCAGCAAAAACCAAGCAGGGATCAGCTGCAGCAACAGAAGGGAGAGCGCTCGGTGGCCGCACTGCGCCCTCCATCCCGCCTGGCACGCTCAGCGTGAGCGGAGCGGAGCGCAGCGCATCGAACGGTTCTTGGCTGCCATCGCGCTCAGCAAGTTTATAACCACTGCAGGACATGCGCTCCATCAGCGCGCT